>NW_023276358.1:0-600000 GCF_013357705.1 Chelonus insularis | reverse complement strand
ACTAGGTTATATGTTTATAAATGATGTTATATTGTAATTTTTATACGAAAAATTGAAAAAATTTGGCTATTAAAAAATTAAAGTCCCCCTATTTATTTTAATTCAAAAATTAACTTGATAGACAAAATCGACATTTTCACAGATCATTATTATCCGTTAACTCATTTAAGGAGGAGTAAATTCAATATGAGAGCTTGGGTTTCGTCACGATTCGTTAGCTACATTAAAGATAAAGGAGGGAATTTAACATCAACGTATTTACATATTTACAAGATGGTTTAAACGTGTAGAATAATAAGTCAATATGTTTAAACTCAAAAAAATAAAAAAAATCCAAAATATTTTTCTCTAGAGGAAATTAAAAATTTTCCTTTCAATAAATGAATAATTAATGAGCATTTCTAGCATTTCTTTGGATTTTTGAAAAACTGTATAGAATTTTTAAAGTGCACTGATGATAAATAATGAGCTTTTCATGGTAAGATATCACTGATTCAGTAGTGCGCTGATGCAATTTCATGTAAGCTGAGCAAAAGAGTACTTGGAATCGCACGTAAATAAAAGAAGCCATTCAGCGAGGCAAAGTCTATGGAAAGCAGTTCAGCGATCCGTAGCGGGAGTGATATATTTGATTTTGGTTTTCAAAGGACTTCAGAGTCGATACCCCAGACAACATAAACGTAGCCACGTGCCCAGTTTAAACAGACACTGAAGCTCTTATAAGAGAGCACAAACGAACGAGTGAACGAGCACTGGATATATGAATGCTAGTCAAAGAAAAGGATAAGAGACGCTTAGATTCTCGAATCCTTGATTCAACTCTGATTTTAAGCTGAGTGCGTTGAACCATAAAGTATTGTCGAGGTAAATGCCACCCCTAAGTCGTGCCCTCTTGTGTTCATTCTTTCTCTGTCTTGCTCTTACACTGTCGTCACCCTCAAGGCTCAGATTATTCCTCGCAGTTTTCGAACAACCCATTAAAAGCCTGCTTGTTGGGGGGTGATAAATGCTGATTTCGTGCAGCACTGGCGAGCAGTTCTCGTTCCCTTCCTTTGCACATGGAAATAGACCCCCAGGGTTCTGGGGTTTGCACCCTCTCAGTTCGCTCTTCCTATCCAGATGAAATATTTTATCAAATACAATAAAACGTAAAGTGGAACTCGGATACTACAGAGTTCTCTCTTTTATCACCATTTATTTTCTTCTCACTCTTTCGATTGTATTTTTATTTCATTTTCTATTTTATCCTCTTTTATGCATTTAGCTTTTCCTCTTACTATTTCTAATAAATTTATGTTTTTATTTCCATGATTCTCCTTTCTCTTGTATTAACATCCAAATTTTTCCATCCCAGAATTAACTCGTTTTGAGGAAACAATTATTTCAAAAACGAGAATTCATGACTGGAGAAACAAATCACAAGCTTGTAACTTTCTAAACAATATTTTGAAATGAATTATTGTGTGATTGTTGTGTTGTTAATTGTTTGAATATGTAAATAATTAAATGTTAAATAATGACTTGTAGTCTATTGAAAAGACTCCAGTGTAGAGTGTATGTTGGTATATATATAATATAATTAAATTATAAATGGAACAGAATCGTAGTAAATTTGTATGAAATTTTGAAAATTGGATTTAGAGTAAAGCAATGTCAGACTAGGGAAATTTGTGCCATCCGAGCGCTTGATTCTGTATGGCTGTACAAATAATATATTATTCTAAAGGTAAGTTTATGCGTAATGAGTTTGCATTTACGGTTGCCGAGTCTGCAAACGCATCAAGGAAGCTCTGAGTACTAGAGAGATCTTTTGCCGACTTTGCGTTCTATGTTTCTTTTTCTTTTTTACTCCCACGATGAACGTAAATGTTTTCATGAGTGACATTATTCGACTTTTGTGGCTTTCCTCAGGGTGTACGAATTTCTCCGAAGAGAGTTCGAGAAGTCGCGAATGGGGATTCATAAATATCAGAGTGGCTCTCTCTAATGTAGTACCCGTTTCCGAAAGCCGTAATGTCCAATCCCTCGGTAGAAATATGAAAGGAAAAATGGGAGAAAGGATGAGCTTACTCTTTTGCTCTCGTAGATAAGCGTCGACTTGTCTCACTGAATATACGTATATATTATGTTACACTGTGGAATGGTCGCTGATATTTTATGACTTTCCAAAAAGAGGAAAAAGAAAAAGGAAAGAAAGAAGAGAAAAAAGACAAAAAATAGACTAAAATGGAATATAAGACGTCGCTCTCGGGTATCTACAGCACCAAGAATAAAGAGATGTTTGATGCATGAGAGCACAGAAAAATATTGAAAATTCATAAAACCCATCGCAAATTGCTCCTACTTTTAGTACTTCTGATAATTTTCATTTTATCAACGTAATATATTTTCATCATTATTTAAAAATCGTACTTTAAAATTCTAAAATTTAAATCAATAAAACAGAAGAATGATCTTAAAATGGTATGTCAGATACACCATTTAATTGACATCGTTTAAAAAAAATTCAAAAATACTGTCTTCTTAATCGTTTATTCTAAAGGAGTAGAATGTCTGATGAATTTCATGTAACTTTAAAACACTATTACAGAGTTTGGAATAGATATAGAGCGAAAAGTTTAATAAAAATGTCATTAGAAGAATAATTGTCACTTAAAATAATGATTGGAAAAAATTTCGTTCACATTTGAAAAATGTTCACATCAATTAAAAGGAGACTATTATAGACGCTTCAATATCAAAAGATATATGTAGTTTTCCTTGCACAATTCTGAAATACTTGCCTATAAGTATTTTAGAACTCTCCAAGCCATTATCCTTCCCCGGTGCTTCCATAAAATACTCCCATTACCAAAAGAGAATTGAGTGTGGATTCGTAGGAAATCGTAAACCACAATGGGTATTTTGCAGAATATATGTGTTTCCTCAAGGTATTATAAATTACATAAAAGTTTTTCAATTGTTCACTGCATATAAATTAAACGATTTTATGCGCTTATTGATTTTATAATATATATATTTCACTTTAATAATACCACTTCATTAATGCAAATTGAATTTAATTGTATTTGTTAATCAATGATTTTAGTAATGGATACTTGAATTTTTATATTTCTATAATACGCCTTATGACGTTATAATTACTTGGATTTCAAGTTAATATCTTGAAAATTGTCATTGTATGCAATTATTGATTTTATCATTTTATTTTAATGTACATTTAATGATTATGAATATTGAGAGAATGATAGCTTTTGAAAAACCTTTGATGAGACTGAGTAGATTTTTGAAATGCACGCAGAGAAATGTACAGTAAAAATTACCCTGAATTTTATAGTAATTTGGTGACACTGCAGGGTGAGGGTAAAAATTACCTACTGCAGATTTTTAGGTAAAATACTAGCTTTAGTAATTTTTAGAATGTGTAGAGTAATTTTTACCCTCACCTAAAAATATTCTTCGATTAATTACGAGTTTAGAATGTGATGAAAAATAATTAAAATTTATCAAGTATCGGAAAATTAGTGAATTTCGATGTAATGTATAAAAAGAACAATGACAGTTAATACCTCAAGACACTAGAGGGGAATGTCTTGAAGGCAAAGGAAACTGAGCAAAGTATTTTTGTACTTTTGGAGCGTATAGGCGTAACTCTCAAGTTTTCACTGGCCTCGGCCAAGGAGCTGTCTTATAGAACTCTCAAAACTTGCCAAACTTGCTTCTGGAACTCTGTAGAAAACAGTTTCTCGTGGTATAGTGACTCTCATACTTTTTCATTTTCTTTTTTCATTAGGGCGAAAAAAGATTTTACGTCTTTTTGTAATTAAGAAAAAGCTGACTTCTATTTTTACACATGTTTAATCTTTTGAGATAAGCTGTTTAAAGAAAAGTAATTCAAAAAACTGGTGATGTTGTGTTGACAAAATAATTATTGAATATATACAGAATTAATTAAGATAAGTGTGATGATAAATTTGAAATGAAAAAAAAACAAACTAGGGAAATAAATAACAATTATAAAAAAGAGAGGGGGGATTGATTGAGTGTTTCAATACAAAATTCGTTGATGTATTCAATCAATGACGAATACTTGAGCTTAATTTCAAAGTGAACCCCTGAGGCTTTGGCTTTACCTTCTATCTTTTTCACTCGACCATCCGTACCGATAGACTCTCATACCCTTGTCCCTCGGGGCGCCAACACGTGCTCGTTCGTCAAGGACCCGGGGATAAAACTGAGTACGATACACGTACAAGTATATCGTGTGCAAGAGTAACTTCCAGTAACAATGTTTTCTCACCCTTTTACTCATAAACTGATGGAGCGAAAGAGACAGCAAGAAGATGGGGTGAAAGAAAGCTGAAGAGGGATGGTCGGGTGAAGAAATGAAGGGAGAAGAGTGAAGAGCATAAGATAGAGTAGTTGGTGAAATGTAAAGAGTGAGAAAGATGGATTACTTGCCTCTGGGATGTGTCCTAAAGTCTATTCGCCTTTACTACCCTCCGCAATCAATTTCGTCAATACCGCTTGTTGCGGAGGGGGTTCTTTGGCCCGCGGCGGTGTCGACAGTAGCATTCGTGGTAAATGTGATGGTAGTGGTGGTGGTGGTGATGAAAGCGATGTCGGTGACCTCCAATGTCGTCTCCCTTTTGATCTGCTTCATCCAATATAACCCCCTGACATTCTACACCGAAAAATGCCAATCGACATTTGTGTTTAGATTCATTTATTTATTTTTATCATTATATTATATTATTTCTTTAATATTCAATCATTTCTATTGAAATTAAATAAACACATCATTAGCAAAGCTGATATAATTAACTCAACAATCAATTATTACTTTATTATAACAGTTGTGAGAGCTAGTACTTCAGCTTTGAAAAATAATTACGTAATACTTTTTCTCTCTATGCGATAGACTGCTTGTGAATTGCAATTTAAGATGCGGCGAAATAAATATCGATTATCCTGGTTATCCAGATAATCCTTACAAATCAGTATTACCATCTGGATTTCTGCGTAAAACTAAAAGAATAAAATTATTTCCAATATCAATAGAAACTACCCACGATAGCTTGCAAATAATTTTATGTGAGATAAATATTCTGACCGATCATTTTTTAATTTGTCTGATGCATCAATCTGATGATGGTATTTTAAATTAATTAATTTTCATTTTAGTTAATTAAGATCTTTATTTATAATATGATAATATGTTTAATAATAATAAAGCGAAGCATATTTAATAATAGATCATTTTCGATAACAAGCATATTGGAATAAGAATGATAATAAAATAGAAATAATAAAAGACTACATTAAATGGAGATTTAACGGGTTATATATTTTGTGCAATATTTTATCTAGTGATGTCAACGTATCATGGATGTATAGATAATAGATTATTGATAGAAACTGTGGTTATTGTCAAGCCGATGCACTTACAATGTGAGAATCCATGCGAGACAAATGAGTATATATGACATCCACAGATGGAAATATATCGTTTCTAGATGAACGACCTTTTCTACTTCATTGAGTCAAAGTTTTATCAGACGAGTTGCGGGAGAACCTGAGCACAGAATAAGTGCCAGCAAAAATCAGTTTATGAGATGGAAAAATTTGATAGAAACGTTAGAATATTTATTGTTTATTCTCTATTTTGATTCCATTGCTTTCCTTCTTATCAACAATTTCATCTTATTGCCTATAATTTATAGACAAAAAAACAATTCCTCCTACCACGAATAATCGTAGATTTATTCTCAACTTGTGGAGATTGCAAAAATTAGAGATAAAATTTTATTTAAAAAAACCTCTCTCTCTCTCTCTTCCATTAGTCCTGGTAGAAATGTCATCAATCCAGCAAGTAGTAATTAGTGAACAATTTGCAAATTTCTAAAGCGCTTTTCAATAGAGGAATTTCAATATAAGAGAAAAGGACTCGTACATTGATAAAGGCAAGCTAATCAAACGTCACTGTACTGTTTAAAGTGAAATGGGAGAAACGGATTTGGCGAAGGAAGACTGAGAAGCTCGTACTCTCCGACGGTGGCAAATGGTGCTTCTGGCAGGACGCTTCTCATTCAGCAAGTGCCACCGGTGCATTTGGCACAGAGTGCTTTTCATCTCTGTAAATGGACCGACGGTAAAGCAATTTTGGTACATTGCCTATATACTTACGTCTGTCTCAATGCGATACAGCTTTTGCATTCCTCGTTTGACAGCTTCAGTTACTAATCTTCTTTTTCCCAAGTCTATTCAAGATGATCATAAATATATTTATACACTTCAAGTAAATTTACTGATCTGCTCAGTAATAATTTATGGAAAATATTGATTCTATATTCATGTTTATTATTTAAGAAAAAAGTTACGAGAAATATGATGTAAATAATTGTATAACGATCCAAGTTCAAATATTCAATAAAGCCATATAACTTTAGTTGATATGTATTGGATCGTTTTTGGGTCTTCCAAGGATGCCATGTATATACAAAGAACTTTCTAACAAGACCGTAACTAACAAAAATCGTTGTCTAATAAGTCGGTCAGAAGTTTCAACATAAAAGCTTCTCGAGTTTTTGGTAGAAAATCAGAAAATATAAAAATTTTATCTGTTAGCTGCTTCCAATAATTTGTAATATTTTATGACCAGCCAAATCCAAGACAGCTATAGTTCAAGTGTCGAGAATTCTAGACTATTTTTTTGGATAAGAATTTTATTTACGATATTTTTCTATTACTAGAAAAGCTTTATGTATTCACATAAAATACTCCAAGGAGTACAATTCATTTTTGTCAAAATATTTAATAAAATGTAGATCTCCCAAATTATCATTTTATATGATTCAATGTATCCTCCGTACTTTAGAAAAGTATATAAATGATATAAAAATGTACATCAATCTGAGATATTGCATTTCAAACAAATCAATAAATACCAAGATGGTTTTTTATTCATTTATATTTGATATTTAGTTCGATAGAGTCGAATGAACTTTGAATGTGAGCCAAAAAAGTAGATGATGTCGTGATATATTTACATGAAGTGTATTTGATTTAATAACTAACGTAAATAAATACATACATCTCAAATATGAACTTATAAATACTTTGTATTCCAATATCGACGAAAATTCTAGCATCTCAAATACATAAACCAGTACATTTATTATTGAAAATCATTTTTGTTTAATGAGTTTGAAATAAAAATAATTAGCAAATGACATTGGAAGGAGAATTTGATGTATGAATATTCAGGATGCATTTCACTGGAAATGCATCACATGTTCCAGGCTTGATACTCTCTTGTAATAAGATGCAACTGAGTTCTTGGATGACTGCTTCACAACACTTTATAAGGAGTTTTATTGTTGAGGCTTTCATCTCTTGCTGAAACCACTTTCCATTAATATGAGTTAGTAGATACTTCCTAATAGTGACAATCTTACTTGATTGTAATTAGTCTTTCACAACCACATTCAACATCATTAGGAAATGGTTTACAGTAAAATGTGTCAAAGAAAATTGAAACTATGCCGTTGGAAATTTCGAAATTATATTAAATACATACTTTGTAAAACATGCAAAGGTAATATCTATTCAGCTGTTGTAATGTGGAATATTAGTGTTGTTAATATCAAAGCTGGAACTCTTAAGTAGAATTATAAAGAAAATAGCAGCATCTGAAACATCTGTTCTATTTGTGTCGTACTTATACTGTCATTAAACAATCATGTCGTTATTATGCTAGAGATTTTTGAGAACTTTATAACTATTCTCAAAACCAACCAACATTGTAACAACTGAAAATATGTTTTTCAGAGGTGATTAAATGCTTAATGATTGAAAAAACCAACGTGGTGAAGTTGGGTTTGCTGTACTTTATTGAAAGGTAGAGTATTAGTTGCAAAAATTCCTGTGGTTTTTGATGTTTATAAAGTAAATAATATTTTATTACTCCAAAGTTGATGAATTGTCTGAATATTTAGGAAGAGGAGGATATTTTTCTACATCATATTCATTTTAAATAGCTACAGTGTAACTGAAAACTGTATGAAAATATTATTTTTTGAACAGTTGATGTTCCACTTTATACTCATAGAAGGGTGATATAGCTTACGGGGATGAATTCAACAAAAAAAATATTGAATCAGTTATTTTTGAATCAAATCCTTTCCAATTAATAGCTTTCGAGCTCTCTAAAAAATTTTGGACTGTAAGGGATTTAAAAATACCCTTTTTCATTAATTATTAAAGTGCGTTGGTTAATTATAGAGGATTTTTAATATTGCAATAGCAAAAAAATTATTTTATGGAAATACTGTGGATATTGATTTATCTGAGCCATCATTTTATTATCCAAATAAAACTTTTTGATAAGCAAATAATATTATCAATTAATCATAATTGACAGTATTATCAGTTGACAATGAAATACACTTCTCTCTAGCTGAAATAGTTGTTGGAAAAAAAAATCTATTTCCTAGTTTGTTGTATCAAAATATCTGGTTAATTGATAAGAAATGGCTTACAAATTTTTGATCATTCAACTCTCCTCGAGGCAGTGGGATAATTAAACTAACAACGATTCGTATATTTCAGTAGTCAACTCAGTAACATGATAGGTATTTGTTTTTTTGTAGATATTGATTCCAGGTTTGAGGATGTCGATGTTGCATGTTTCAAAGTATTGGAAGTGACACGAAGGCATTCACACGAGAAGAAAGTACACTCACTTTTGGTGCAAGGTTTCCAAGTCAGACATCCTGTCGGCCCATTGGCTTTCTAAGAGTGTGATAAAGACACTTTTATATAAATAGAAGAATAAAGTCCAAAGTAACATGAGCGTTAGTATATCTTGCAATGTCCAAGTAGCTGTAAATGTGTGATTGTATAAGTCTATGTACAAGTGTACATGTGAATATCGAAGAAACCCCAGGGTTCTCTATTGGCGTTCTTTTACGTCCTTAAAGCTCCAAGAATCGGTATCACGTTTTCCGAAGGACGGGCGATGCGATATCTCAATTGCACGGTCTTTGCGCGTGGTAGTCGATCTTGGTACCATCGGCACGCGGTTTCTCACCTCGAAACTCACACGCGTAAAATACTTAGCAAGTACGGGAACTGCAACCTCCTCCTCTTCCTCCTCCTTTGCCTTCTTCTCTACCTCCTTCACCTCTTCCTTCCTTGATATTTATGGCCACGATATGCGTTGTGCTTGAACATGTATGTGATTTACCTTTACATGCTAACGCGTTTATCTCGATCGCGAAAAGAGTATAAAAAGAAGACATGCCTGATATAGGATTGATTTCTTTACATATTAATATTTTTTATACGAAATTTGATATTTTTCACCCGATAATTGTATTGACGTTTGAATGTAAAATTTTTTTGGTAATTGATATCACTGCATTTCCGTGAATAAAAACGAAAATTGATAGCCATCTATCTTAAAATAGTCATACATTAGAATAATTCTGAAATCAATCTCTTAAGTATATACCAAGATAGCTGTTTGATCAATTTGTAATGTCAACTGGTAGATTTTTTTTTTTTATTCCGAATAACAAAAATATTTAATAGTCTATCCTACGAGCGATCGAAGTCAAATGGACCCGTTTGAAATAGTATACATTCAGGAGACTTGAATACACGATTTAGCTTTAAGGCACATGCGACTATCTCGTCCAACTCGTTTTAACAGGCACGTGACCGGCCGTTTGCAACGAGCTTACTTATCGTTGAACTTACCCTTGCTCTAGCTTATATGCTCGCTTGTCTACCTAGTAAGCGTGCAGTGCGCTTTACACATGTGGAAAGATTGCAATGTCGGTGCTCGTGATCAACCAAGGAGGTACCGATGTAGGCCACAGATCTTGCCGACTATACGTTCAACAGTTCCGTGCAAGATTTTTGAACGTACCGACAACTTTGTTGTCCCGTTATCTCAGCATTTGCGAATAAGTCTAACGGCATAAGCTTCAATGAAAAGAATTAAGAAAACTCTTCATGATATATCAAGATGAATCATTATATCGGTATGATATAAATGAGTTTCTCTTTCTTTTTCTCATTCTCCTCCAGTTTCTTTATATCGCCACTTCTTCCTTTGCTTTATGAACAATATAATCTCGTATCATTGTGAATGATCATGCTTAAAGTACATTTATTATCTAACTGTTACACAGCTTCAGGCTGGAGAAAAATTTACGACTTGAACCATAATGATTGCGTTGTTCCATAGAGGAAGAAATTAAACGAACGAGTGTCGGAGGACAATGACAAACAAGGATACTAGCCATGATCTAACGTGGGACAAGATGCCTGACGGTAGGTTATGACCAAAGGCGAATACCAGATAGTGCAGTGGCTATACTAGACCTTATACTACAACCACTTGCGAAGATCGTCCGATCCGGTTACGACAGTGCCGGACGATCGACCGATAGTTATTTACTGTACCTTGCAATCACCGACCATAAAAAGGAACATAAACCGACACGTTCACTCAACCCATCTCCAGTACCTATTTCTCTTAATAGCACTGGAGACTCAAACTCTTGTACTTGCTCGATATAATTATCAAATGCCAATTCATGTTTGATTATGCACAAAAAATTATCGATTTTAATTGTAAAAAATTTTTAATACCCTTTTTATCATCATTTTAACTCGTGTGATTATAAAAATATCCTTAGCTTGTTTTTTTGTTCAACTTTTATGGATAATAATAATCAAGATTAGCATCTCCAGTGGCTGAGTTAATTACCTGATTAATATCTCAACCAAATAAAGCACTTTTATTTGATCTATGTGGCGTGATGACTAATTTTTTATTTCTTGTAATTAAAAAAATATATGTTGTATTTTATTTATAATTAGTTTTAAAAATATTACCCTTTGCAATCATTTACAATAATTTTCTTTCATTCTTTAAATTATTGTTATTTCATCATTTTTACTTACTTTATACATTGTAATACACTACTTTGTCGTATTATTTATCAGGAGCATTTTGTGTAAAAGATAAAAGTGAAAAAAAAAAATATACAAAGCGTCAAGTCTTTAATTTTGTGATAATTTTCAAAGTTGTATGATTACTTCAGATCACGAGACATTCGCATGACGGTATTATTGTGAATTTACACGATTTGGAAGCAGCACATTTGTACAGGTTTGGGTGAAAAAAAAAATACTTTATCATCTGTAAATCTTTACAGTTCAATATTGAATATATTTTTAAATATCTTTGATGCAAAAAATCTAGGATTTTGATGTGTCTATGAATTAATTTATAAAATGAAATAATTTATCTTGCACCTGTTCTAAAACCGTTATTCACTAGCATCTACATTCCAGACTTCATTCATCTCAAAAATGAAATAAGATTACAGCAAACAGGTTGTGCTTTTAGTAAATTTAATAAAAAAAAAAGGGGATTCTAATTATCCAACGAAGGTGTGAGCAGGCACGAACATTTAGAAGAAGGTATTGTCGGCTTTTACTTTGCCCTTCAGCTCTCGGTGTTGGCCTTGTCCCATTCTCCTGAGCAATGGCATCGTGACGGTGTCGGCCGGCATTTTGATATTCATGTTTCAAGATTATTTATGGTCTGCCGAATGAGAAGTCGCACGCGTATTGCTGACACACACGACGTGTTTTAGCAACACTGGCAGAAAACAGTAAATAGTACTAGGCTGTGATGCAAATAAAAAAGGAATCTTGGCAAAAGAAGTGTGCGAATAAGCAAAAGAAAAAAGGGAGAGAAATGGGAAGGGTAAAATGGAAAGAGAGAAATTACACTGGTTGGAACATGTGATAGGCAGGAAATAACGACTCTTGAAGTATTCGAGACAGTGGTAGTGTGAGCTTGAAATAAGTCTTGCAATAAATGAACATTAGACTCTCAACACTCACACACGCACTAGTGTTGAAGCAAAAGGGTTGGACCGCGAGCTGTTGTATATAAAGTCGCGACATAATGCTCGGATATACTCAGGCCACTTGAGGGGTGTGGTTCGAGCACGCGTTACGGACATAATTCATCCGGCATCATGTAACGTTTGTGGTGTGACATACACATGTATGAATGTTCATTTTATCGTGGCTGATAGCGATAAGAGTTGCGAATAAAAAATGAAACAAAATTAATAAAGAATCAAGTTTTCTTAACTTTTCTTTTTTCATGAAGTAGTAGGGTGTTGTGTTGGTTTTTACGTTACTGCGTAATGAAGCTAAATTAACTCATTAGGCTTGAAATTGGTGTAATTAAAATTTCTCGTTCAATTAAATAAAATCTTTATTTGAGATAATTTTTTTTTTTTTTCAATAATATTATTTTTTGGAATTAATTTAAATGAAGGTAAGCTCGTTATTGTAGAATGACTTTATTTGAATGTAACCGGATTCTAAGATATTCAAAAAGAAGTTTCTGAAATGGAATATAATATTAGGTAAGTTCATATCTTTTATTTAAGTGAATTGTGTACTTTTGAGAATTATCGTCCAGTCTTGTTGGATTAAACTATTACAAAATTAACATCTTCCCTTTTTCTTCAAGCAATTGCGTATTCAATGAGGTAAGTGCAATGAGATGCATGTTAAAGACAGGAAGTTTCTCAAAAGTTAGCGAGTTTTTGTTACAAACTATAAGACGATAATGTAATGGTGTCTTTGCAAGGGTACAGTTGCTATTCTATCTAACTTGAAGAGTTTAAAAGCATCCGTTCCAGTGTACAAGAGTAAATAAACGGTCGTAGAATTCATTTAGATAACTAAACGACTTTGTTAATGAGATTTTTAGTATGGAGTATAATAGAGAACATTGAACTATGTGACAAAGTTAAAAAAGAGTAAATTATTTTGTACAAGTTTTAGTAAAAGATATACTGGTATAAAAAAGAAAACCGTTCTCTTTTCTTCGAGTTTCATTTTTTTCTTTATTCCATTTTTTTTATTCACTCATTTGCATATTTGTACTCTGGGAATTTTTTTTCTGAGAATTCTGGCAAATTCACCCAGCACCCAGTATAATCGACGATGTATCCGGAGCTGAATGCTCTTTGTTTCGACCTCGGGATTCCAAAGCCGTGGAAATAACCGCGCACAGGTTGCAGTTAAGACCTCAAAGTATCGGGTTTCCCGATTTTATCATCCGACATTTTCGCTAGCTTCTCAAGCAGCAACATAATATATCTGCACACTCTCTTAGAATTTAATCTGAAAAATAACATTTCGAATAAAAATATTCCTAGTATATTTCACCTAAAATCCTTCTCAACATTTACAAGTATTTCTAAAGACTTTAATCTTCTCAAGTACCGAGGAGTACTTTGAGTAAAAATTACAAATAGCATTTTACTTTCTCTTTTCAGCTCATGGCAACTTTCAAAAAAAAATATGAAGATTATTAACTTATTTTACATTTAATAAGCGGTTCGATTCACAATCGAACCATCCCTTCAAAAATTATTAATATGGATATATTATTTATATTGAGTATTGCAATTGAGTAGCGTCGAAGATTTTAACTTATAGCATTTATTTCCATTTATACGTTTGAGATATTTTTTACGACTGCGCCATCTTTTATGAAGAAACTTAACTAATGTCCCTTCAAACGAGTTTGCAATATGCAACAATTAAAAATCACTTGATCGTAAAGCTCATAAAAACATTCATCTTATCACCATTACACATAATTAAACTAATTTTCTATTTAAATTTTTCATTAATTATTACTAATATTTATTATTTATTATTTTAAAAAATCATTTAAAAAATAAATTCCTATGTAATTAAAAGAGAATGAGTTATTTATTAACAATATAATTTCGTTATATTCTAATCCTCTATTAGGGTGTTTATTCAATTGTACGAATTGCGATTAGAAGAGATTATAACTATATGATATACTGGGGTGCATCTTGATGCATCAGTTATCCGGCAATTGCCTCAGTTAATCAACAGTTGGTTATTGCAGGTGCAAGCTAATAGAAAACTCAATATGTATATATATATACACGTATATATCAACATATATCGAGTCATGCCACCTCTCTGTAACCACTAAAGACTTAATGTGATAATACGTTCTCTTTTCTGACTTACTCGATGATGAATATTATCATCTTGATGATCTATTACTCACGGAAATGGGTCAATCGAACCTGCCAAAGCTGTCGACCTTTGCCCACTATATTTTCTCGCAAGCTCGCTCTTCCGCCTCTTCGAAATACCCCACTTGCAGATATTACACTTAGCTATTGGCCTCGTATAGCCAATATAACGACCACTGGCTCGGAAGCTTTTACGGTCTCCGCTAAAATTTCCACTCTGAACTCATGCATTCGTTTTCAATAAAATTACAATGATGTTAAGATGGACGTTTATTGAAAATCCCTATCGAAACGAAGGGTGATTTAACTTTATAAAAGGTTTTACATAAAATAAAAAATTATAAAATATTGTTAATTTGTTTTATAATTAATAATTTTCTAGTGTCTGCTATAAAATGTTCATTAATTATCCATGAAGTCTTGATAGTAGGTTTGTTTGATATTAAAAAAAATAAATAAATAATTATTCCTTTTGATAGTTTCATAAAGACTTCATTCGATTGGCAATCAGTATTTTAATCTGCAGTTTAGGTCAGACACTAATACATTGTATTTAGATTTATTTAAGTATCGTAAGAATGACTCAAAAACACAACTTTAACGCTTCTAAATAATCGAGTTAATATATGTATACCGGTGTTTAACCAAACGGGTATTATTATCTAGCGGAGCAATCACAAGAACGCAGCTATAAACACTAGAATATCGGAAAAATGATTACTGTTACGTGTTACTTAGCCATAGCCGAGGTATTCGTGTTCGACTCATTTTTTGTTACTCAACTGTGCATTTGAAATATTCTTTCAGATATTTTTAACGCTATATCCTGATACCATCAGGTATTATTACTATATTCAACTGCAATGACTGACACTGTAAATAAAAATATGCAAAGAAAGAGGAAAGAAAAAAAAAATCATCTATAATAACTCAGTAAAATTATTTTACTATTTATTCCCAGAGTATTTATTTTTTATAGAAAATAAACATTCATATTTGCAAGAAAGGAATAATAAACAGTTGCATTATTTTTTTTTTTCATGAATTAAATAAATATCATGATAAGAATGCAAACTAATTTTTAAAAAGTTCAATGATAACAAAGTTTTCTCAAACAATTTATGCTTTAGAATTATCTTACATATGAATGTAGTTATTTTAGCAAATGTGGAACATAATAAAGTTTATTTTTATTTATAAATTAAACAATGTAAAAAATAACGTATTTCCATTAACTCGAATATGTTATGTGTATAGTTTACATTGGAAATTTGGCGCTTGGTATCCATAATTTTAAGTTGGCGCGCTTGCAAATGTCTGGAGAATAGACCATAGGTAGGAGAGAATATTTCTCAGAAACTGCACCGACGACAGTTCGTACACGTGGCGTAACAAGGATAGAGACCAGTATACACTGAGTACGATAGGAACATACGAGTTGGCAGAACTAGAATTCAGAATCCCAGATCCTTGGGGTGCACATTTCCCTTGAGACAGGTATTCGTAGTAGTAGCTTACTCAGGGGGATGCATACAAAGCGCGACAAGAACACGCGCGAGTATAAATTTTCACTCACTACCTAGACTATTCAGAATACTTACCAATGTTGCCTCAAAGATCATTATATGCCTTTTTATACTTCTATAGAAAAAAATAATGGGGTAATTCTGAATAAGTTAGCAAGAGTTTTATTTCAGGGATTTTTTTTTTTTTTTAAACTCTATAATAAATGTAGTAGAATAAATGTAAAGTTTTTGAAATAAACATTTTCTAATTCAGAACATTTAGCATGAGGAGTTGAATAAATTTTATGAATTACAAAAGCTCAACTTTGAATCTGATAAAATTAAACACATTTTAGGTTTAAAAAATTTTTAATTAACATTATTAAATACTAAACTACTTTATTATGAATTAAATAATTAGTAATAATAAATGTTTTAATAAGAAAAGTTGAATAGACGGAAAATTGGAAAAAAAAAATTAATACAAAAATATCTGGATTTTGCTTCTATTGAAATTCTCAACAAATCATTAATTTGTGAGATTGCAATTTTCTTTGATTTTCTTTTTTTTTTTTTTAAGCATTGAAATATTCTCAATGGCGTTATTATTTCTGTCGGTGGGGACTAACAGTGCGTGGAAGACGCTAATCAAAGCTATATAGCCTTGAGATGGTAAAGAGACGAAGGTCTCCTCTTCCATTGGAGACAATCGTGGCTGAGCGGCTGTTGTTCCATTGTGCTCTTCTCTTCGTGCCATTATCGAACGAACGCGTCGTTCTACACCCTCGCAATTCTTTCCCTACATTCAGGATTTCTCTTAGGTATGAAAGGAGTCTGGCAGATATCCTCGTTGAGGAATTACAGAGACATTCAATAGTAAATATAACGACGGCATGCGTCATTCATCTTCAATTATCTTTTTGGATGTTCAGAAATAATATGTCTCTGTTTGGCAACGTTTCGGCAGACTAATTATAAGGAAGCTTTTATAACAAAAATAACAAACAAGAGGTAGAGAAATATAATATACAGTCGAAACTGAAATAGTTCCAATGGTTATGAAAGAACAGCTGAAATAAAAGTATCATTGCAAGACATTATTGGAAAGCTAAAACGTCTAATTGTTTACAAATATAAATGAAAGTGAAGCCAAACAGATGACTGGAGGTAAAATGACTTCTTTGTGGAAACAAACTTGAGGTAAAATGAAAGATCAAATAAAACAGTTTGGTTTGATAAGTATACTTTCAAAGGAGCTATATTATCTTAGTCTCTGTAATTATATGAATAAAAAAATAAAAGACCACGGTTAGTATTTCCTTGTATATTGATTATAGATGGAGTAGGTCGCACATACACCTAGAAAATTAATGTCTATGTGATGATGATTAAGAATGAAAGTATTCTTGATCCAGGGATATTATTTTCTCAGGGTAGGAATGATTGTATTGTGTGTAAGAGTATTTATTATAATATTACTATTCAAAAGAGAAACAAACAGATTAGAAAATGCTGACGATAGCAATTGATATTCGGCCAAGTGTAAGAAAACGATGAAAAGTAAAATGGGGAAAAAGCTGAGATTGAGACTGCGAGGGACAAGCTTGTAAAAGCGTGATCAGGCAACTGCTCTCGATATTAAAAAATGGTTTCGACGTGAAACTCTAATATCTTGCAGTGCAAGCTTGAAATTGCGTCAGATACAGAAGGGGAAAATTTAAAACTGTTCCAATAAAAATAGAGACAATCATTTTATATAATGACAATAATAAAGTCAACATTTAAATTAACTTTCTTCCTTCCTTTTTCATGATATATCTCTATTAATATTTTATTTTTATTTCATTCCAAATATTCTCTATATTAAAAATTTTTTAGACATTTTATTCACTAAGATATTAACAAAAAAAACAAAACTTAATTAAAAAAAATTTTTCCCCCATGCTTCGAATTCCGAGCTATTGATGAATATTGACTATATACAGTGATGACACGCTACCTTTTTGTTGGAATGCAGAAACAACGCTGTCGAGAATCTGCTAGTAAATGTTTTTGATGGTAATAACTGGTGCTGCTGCTAGAGATTAAATGATATCTTTGGCACCCAGGCACAACTGGGGGTGATGCGAATGGCATTCAATTTTTATTATCATAGAATGTCTATTCAGCTCTCTGGGCACATCATAATCGCATTTAACGCCTGGACGCAAAAAGAAATTAGCTCATTCATAGGATTTGAAATTTATTGTGAATTGGGCATTTCAGAATTTATAATGAGATTTATTACGATAGGATTTTATAACTCTACATTAACTTAAAAATGTAATTTTAGTCTGTCCTCATACTTTTCTGATGCAGAGAGGGGGAATAATGTATCAACGTTACTTCTGTTATGCAGTAGATATGTCGTAGTCATAGTGGATAGATAAATTCTTTTGAATGGTCGTTAACGACCATTAACAGGAACTGCAGACGAGATGGGTGGAGTCACGTGCGCTGCTTGGCAAACCCGACAGATAGAGAGGATCCCTGGCAAACACAACTGGCAAATATTGAACGCTTTGCCATCATTGACACGAGCTCAAAAATAACAACGCACTTTTTAAAAGCCTCTGACAACTCGCCGACTTTTTGATGAAATGATATCTTAACATTCACATAAGAAGACTAAAACAACTTTAAGTGTCGGCATAAAAAATTTTAAATAAATTTGCAAACTGTCATCTTTATTTTTTTTCCCCTCATTTCCATGGGAAGAAGATTAGCTCATTACCTATTCATGTTAAATTTTCAATATTTAATGATAAAATCTTGACTGAGGAAGTGTAACTTGTAATGAGTATGATAATGAGTAATAATCAACGTAATTAGAATCTAATAATTAATTAGAATTTATATAACTACTGAAATCATTTTTATAATGTCATTGTGAGGGTTTTTTTTTAATGTAAAAAATATTATTAATTGAAAAAAAATGAAATTAATTTATTTCTATTGTTTGCAAATATTTCTGATTATGATAAACAACATTTGCGAGCATGAAATTACGGATGGATGATATCCACATCAATTAAATATCAATGAATCATTAATGAGTAATTAGTCAATAATGAGCTTATTTTTGCATATATAATATAATATGAATAGGATCTAGTTGATTAATTTAACTATGCTTGTTAATAATTTTTCATCATTAATTTTTATTACAAATTCTCTCTTCAATTAAATGCTTATCTATCAATAAATTTATTTCTAGTTCCATTGTTTCTATTATCTTTCATAAATCCGTAAAATAAATATAATTAGCTTCATTTGATATTTTCATTACATTAATTAGTAAATAACAAAAGTTTGATATAATGATCCATCCATAACATATTTATGATATATATAAAAAAAAAATAAGCAATTTGAAGTTTTTTATTTTGAGCGATAAAAAAATTTTTGTAATCAAAACGAAAGTTATATTTGAAAATTTATTATTAGATAAGTTTCTTATAAAAATGATCTTCATATTTTTTAATATTATTCCCTCGGGTAATTTTTTACCGAATAAATTAAACCATTCCATTTACAAAATGATTATTATACTCCGCTATATATAAGAAGTTTAAAATAAATGGGACAAGTTATGACTTTGTGTTTGAAAATTGAAGAAAAATGTTGAATGCTCGATAATAACTTGGTATGATAATTGAGGCATAAAAGATCGAGTAATTTACTGGCTGGATTTGCTGGAGGATGAGCCGCATAAGAGAAAGAAGTATGAAGGATTGGCAAGTAGAGAAGGGCTGGCAGTACGGATGCATGAATCGACGCGCTTCATATCGTGTGTACGCGTGCGAGTCAATTTACCGCGGAAAATAGCCACCAAGAAATTGTTTCGTCCAAGGTAGTGGTTAATTTAGTAGCAGACGATTTCTTCTTTCAGTAGCATCGGTGTATAGGAGACTCGAAGGTCTCCCCAGTGAAGCTATCAGAGACTAGTCAACTTTTATGGCTTGGTATATAAACTTCATATATTCTTCAGCGCCGAATCGGAATGAGATTTTCCACGAATAAAAAGACTTCATGCAATGAGTTGTATATAACGAAAGGGAATCGAGTGTCGCGCGACTGATGCCAACCTCCAACCTTGGTAGTTTGTAGTCCGGGATCTGTCGAGCTTCGCCCAGTCATGTCCCGGAAATTGAATTTCGATGAAAAACTCTTCATTTTTCCTTCCATACATTCCAGCTCTATTACTTCTATATGAACTTTTTGTTGGTTCAACTGGTGGATGAGGAAATTTCAAATTAAAAAGGCAATTTTTTTACATTTCAGACTATACCAGGTTGAAGAGCTAGACAAATAGCAATGACAATAAGCTTCATGTATTAAGGGAAAAAATGTGTTTTAAAGACGACAGTATTCATAAAAGAACTTATGAAAATAATTTTTAATCAATTTCGTCAAAGTATTTCGCTTTTATTGATTCTCACTGACAACAGGTATTGGATGATACCTTTTTTCTCGAATAGCAAAGTAAATTATTATTATTAATAAACCGGCATTTACTTATTTTTTCAATATATTGAAGTTTCTTTTTGGATTTTTTATTGATCCATTCATTTCCTCAGAGGATATATATTTGAATTCGAGGAAGTCTTGTTGAAGTAATAGACGTCTTTATGTCAGAAATATTTTTCCTTTCAAGATATGTCGATGACCCAAGAAATGTCTGAATGTGAGAGAGTATTAAAGGACAACAATCGTTATCGCGCATTTCTTTTGCATCGCGTACTTGCAAGAGAACAAAAATTCTCAGTGCGCTCTTAGCGTTTGGTATTCCGAGATTTCGTGACAGTGTTTGCGACACGCACTGTACCCCCACGTTAACGCGGCGACCAGTCTCATGGCGTGCGATCTACAGAGCCGCTAATTTTTTCGTTGCTTTTTCATTCCTTCTCTCCCTCATCCTTCCATCTCCATCTTCATCTCTTTCTCTTCTCTTTCTTCTTCAAACTTGTATTGCATCCTCACTGTATAACGGTGCAGTGAACCGACTAGCATCCTTCTTCTTTCTCTCTTACTCTGCACCACCAACTCATGAGTTTATACTACTTTTCTTTCAACCTCGTTGCGTTGGTCATTCTTTTGTCGAGAGCCTGTTGCTTTTTGGAGCGGCGACAAAAGTACTCGCGCATGCGGTCCCTTCGAATGTCCAAATTACGGCAAGCGTAAACCTTGTGGCTAATGAAGTCGCAATTCAAGCATTCTACCAAGAAGAAGCCGCGCGTCTACCGATTCTCAGACTGCTTGTAAGCTATATAAAGTTATTTCAAATCACCTTTTTCTCCAAAATCAACACGTTTCCAATGCAAATTACTGAAACGATATTCTCATAAACATTCTTATATCTTTTTATCGATTTCTACTAATTTATATACCAAGTGACAGTTTTCATTTTTGTTTTTTTTTTTTTTCAATCCTCTTTTGACTTATATTCCAACCCAAAGATCCCATGAATTCCAACACTTTTTGAAGTTTAATTGAAATTCAGACTTTTTATGATGCTATTTGTAATATAAAACATACAATTATAATTTATTATACTATAAGTCTTTTACACACCAAGAATATTTATATGATTATGGCTATTAATTTGTTTTCGATTTTTTTATATTCAAATTTATTATTGATTAATTTGAAATAAGCTGATTAAAAAAATTATCATACAATCTTTAAGTGATATTATTTATAACCAAGCTTTTATTAATAATAATTTTTTTTTTTAATAATAAATTTTATAGTAATTTTATTATTAATTTATTTAAACATTAAAATTAATAAGTAAATTTTTATTCTTTTATTCCATTTAGTAATGAATATTGAATAATTTTAATAAATTAACGTGTTAAAAACCACTTAAACTTTAATTCTTTTCTCAAATAAATCACTTAATCTACTTTTACAGCAATGGTCGAGGTTCTATTTAACACTCTTTCTACAAGTTGCATAAAGTTTTGATGCATGAAAGCGTTAAAGAGTTAAAGAGTTCAAGTATATAAACTTTACAGGTAGATATATAAGAGTGTGATCTACTCCACAATTTCATTATAAAATTACAATTGAGTAAAAACTCCCAAACTCAGCATATTAATTTTTCAAAACCTCAAACATTTCATCTTTATATTCGTCCCACATTTCAAGAAATATAATGTCAAACAGTGGCTGATTTATTCAAGATAAATCAACTATTTATAACAAGTATTTTAGTCAATGAAAGAATTGAGGTTAATCAATTTTGATGATGAGATAAATAAAGGAAAGAAGTAATTTAAAAAAATATAAAAGATGATTTTATTCAATTCATTGTTGAAAAATTTTTGAATAAGATGAAGAATAATAAAATGATGATGGTTCGATTTCCAATATTTTATAGTTAAATCCTGGTTATTATCAATGCATATACATTCCATACATTAATGTCGGCTTTTCGATTTTACTCTATACATCATGGAAAGAAAGACAGTATAAAGCTTTAGTCAATTTTTTAATACCTCTTTTCCCTGGGGGATATACGTACATGTTCCATCAACGAACACTACAACGCTGTACATATGTAATGAGAGTGAGAAGCGTGCGTTTATAGTGCTTCTGGGCGTTGTTACCAAGTGCACAAGACAACGGTTTATTGCAATCAGGGGAGTTGTATAACCACCAGGACGTGCACGAATACCAAAGCTTTAGCAAAACCTCCTTTATGGCAGGAGCTATTCTGATTAATTATAGATTGCTTATGGAAATCTAACGAAAAGCCAAGCTTGTTCAATCATTATTTTCAACGCTTTCTCCTTGCTTCTCCAATCCACGTGTTCACTATCTTGTCAGCTTGTTTCACTAACGATGGCTCGTTATGATCTAAAGCTCACTGTGCTTCTCTTACATTTTTTTAATGTAGATGAAAATCAAAATGAGCCTTGTTGTTTCCTATAAAATATTCTGCTCGATCGAGAGTACATGCTCCGTTATCTGTTAACTCCTAAGAATTACTCGTCGTTCTCATGACAACAAAAACATCTAAATATAATATTATTCAACTGAACGGTAGTTGAAATAATGCTAAAAGACAGGATGTTGGAATTATCATGCTTCCAAGTAAGATTATTATTTTTAGATATAAATAACACTAAATGATTAATCACTCTTCATGAAGCGTTTAAGGAACGGATATACTGCTTTAGAATATAAATAGCTTGATGGACATTAGGAAATGTGTATTTTCTTTTCATTCACTTCTAAAATTCTTGTTTTGTTAAAGTTAAATTCATTTTCTAGGTCAGCAAAAAAATTAATCAATGATTCTCTTCAATAGATTATACTACTTTATAATCACAAGCTAAAGTTGACTGAAAAAATCAAATACTTCTGTGGGTGTTGGAATTTTTTTTATCATTTTTCACACTCTATCAATGTTCTCTCATCAGCAGGAAATGATTATCAATATTTGTTATCAACCACAACCATTGAAGCATTGACTAACTCCGCTAACTTGCCAAGTTATCACTAACTTGATCATTGATGATATATCTTGGTGAATAGCACGTGAAAATTGATCATATTGGCTGGAGAAGGAACCACTTAAATTCGATTTACTATTTCAGTGGGAGGGTAGTTCTATGAAGACATAAAACATCAAGCCAAATGTTGCAAATGCCTGAGGCATCAACGAATTATCATGCTTTTGATATGGAGGGGTGAAAAAAAAACATCCGCATTCAACAGAACATATATAGCCAATGCACCAACTTGGGCCACATTTGGTGGAACACCCGGTTTTATCTACGTAGTAATGACAATCGATATAATAAATCAAGGGTGCTGGAGAGTCAGTAAACTAACGAGTGAATGTGTGTATAGTTCTCTTAGTTTAGATGTCGAGGCAACACTGACAAATGTCTCTATTTCGTTGTGCTACTCTATAGAATAGATTGAATAGAGTTACATGTCTGTACCTTTACTAAAAGACCAGAGCCTGTCCCTTTTGGCATTCACTAAAAGCAATAACCCCTCTCGCTTCAATGATCGTAAAAAACCATGTTGAAATAGCTTGACTGTTGCACATGGTCTCCATAACTAATCAGCTATCACAATAATACATTATGATATCCATGAACATATTGAGGTTATTTCATGTCCTTTATTAATATCCATCAACTAATTTCACTTAGCTAATTGAAGACCTCATTCTTTTAATACAAATAATTTTACTCCATCAAAGATATCAACTGTAATGTTTGATCAATAAATATAGTTATTATATTCTGTGTTTTAAATGAAACTTGAACTATAAAAATTGTAGGAAATAAACTTATTTAGCTTATTACATTTATGGTATATTATTGGTTGATCTGATGGGAAAGTACTTAGTAGAATGGCAATGTTTAATAATAAATCGTATACTTTAAGTGAACTTGTCCTCAAAAGTTCTCCAATATGGTAAGAAAAATATTTAAAACAAGGAAAATTATTCAGCAATAAAATTATGATAAGTTAAATAAAGTTTTAAAATAGTGATTTTAATTGGAAATTTTTATTATTGAATTCAATGAACTCTAAAGTCAATAAAATAAATAAATAAAAGTTATTTTTGCTTGTTCAGTGTATGATTAACATTTTATTTAAATTAGTAAAATTATTGCATATTTAATTTACTATCAGAAATAAAAAATTTAGCTCTGCAACGATGTATACATCTGTGTATTAACATAATATTCATAATTTTTCAAAAGCATAAATTTAGTTGTAATGAAAAATTTTTCATAAAAGCTAAAACCGGATTCATCGAAAGTATAGTTCATTAAAATTAAGATAAAAAGTAATATTACACATACAATCAAATGATATGAAGAAAAATTTTGATGAGAAGAGTCACACGCTGATTAACTTTTGAGTTTTTACATTAAAATTAACATACACAAGTGTGGTATTTCTATTGCACATAAAGTTGCTTTTATGCGTTCCATTAATAGTGGAAAAGAAGTTAAATTTACTGATTTTACAGATTGCATGAGATTATTCCTTTATTAAAGTAATAGAGGACGTGAAGAAGTGATAGTGCTGATATACGTAATTTATCGCAATGATTTTAATAATGATGATTATTCTAGCTTTTCTATATTTATCTCTCTTTATTGATGAGATTCATGCAGAAGTCATAAGGTAATTCTTTAGCCATGTTCGTCTTAAGCTAATTTTACAATCGTAATATTAAGTCGCTGAGAGCAAACATGAGTTACTTAATTCCTTGAATTATGTATCCCATTCCTTAGTATATACCGCAAACTTCAACTTTATATTCATCGCAATCAATTTCTTCTAACCGCAACATCCTTTTAAATTTTCTCGGAAAGAAGATTCTTTTAAGAATATTTAATAAGGATCGAATTTTTTTCCTTTGTTTTATTTTGCTTTTGTGTATCGAATTCCTCATTAATATGGGATTTTATAAATATTCTAAGTATTTATAAAGGTTTCTAGTTTTTGAACAGCACAGCATCGATTGACCAACTCTTTTCCTTTTTTTTAGACCAAGAAATTAATTGCGATGTTTCAAACGATAATTATCGTAAATTTGGCAATAAATATTTGCATTTTATTATTATTATTATCATGATTACTTGTTTGTTGGTGAGTTAAATATCTTCATACATCCAGTGAAACGTATGTATATTATTTAGTTGGCTTGAAACAAAAGTCTTTGGACAATAAAAATAGTAGTTTACGAGTGGCACGTGAAATGGCACATGCTGATCGACTGATATCAGGGATTATAATCGTTTGAATGGTGTGTCAGGCGCATATTCAGCATTGCAGAGTGTCGAAAAATAAGAAAATTTTGGGGTATGGGTATTGCAAACAGGCAACACGAGATGCATATAGAAGTGGACACTGGAGGCTTTGCTTCACGAGGGTGGCACGCAGAGTGGAGCGCATACCCGCGATTGTGTCAGATCGTTGGGGAGATAGGGATCTGGGAATCTTGAGAGCCCGTGGCGTACCATGAACGCTACGAGTTTCATGAGAGTAAGGAAGCAAGAGCGAGAAGGAAAACGACGATGGTTGGTACGTAGTGGAACCAAATCGCACCGAGAGTCCGGCTGCCACCAGTGTGCGGTGCAACGCGGCGGTTGGTCCAATGTGGATAGCAAGAGAAACTCTCAAGGGCCGCACACCACAACCGTCTGTTAGCTCTCAGCTCTACGTCGTCAATCCAAAGATCGAATACTCTCGTCCTTTCAAGTGATCTCAGTGACTTGAACTACGTGAGCATTTCCCACAACTATTCCGCTTCCCATCCATATGATTTCGATCGTACGCTCTGCATTCTGACACATTTCTATCTATTCATTTGCTAAATTGCTATCAATTCAATTTGGCTCTGAATCATTCTCGATTATTTCGAGTAAAGTTGTCATTGATAGACACTGATGCACACATTGAATCATTCTCGATGCAATTCAACAAGATACACTCTCCTACTTTTTACTATTGAAATTGCAATTTCTCTACTGCTAAAAAAAAAACAACATTTTAAACTTTAACCTTGTAATAATGATAAATAATTCAGCAAAATACTTGTTACATGAATATCATAATGATCAATAAAATTATTTTATTGAATATTCTTTGCCGTTTAAAATGAAAAATTGGACCTTTATTTTAATGGACAGTTATTAATTGAGCAGTTTACTCGACGTGCTTGAAAATTCAAACTGAAATGTCTGGAAATTTAATTAAATCATTATAATTATTCTCATCGTCGATATCAACTATAACATTATTATAAATGATTTATAAGATAGAATTAAACATAAAAATGAGGGATAAATTCTCAAGCTTTGTTATTGAAATTTGCTATTATTATTTTTTTTTAACATTCTCAGGAGAGAAAAAAGTTGAGATGTAATGTCAGAATGACTGAATGTGACGATGTAAAATCTAAGGGGTATATGCGTGGCCGAGGTGTGAGGTCTGCACGATCAGCTGTCACGCGGTGGCCCCAGAGTTTCTGCTACTACGTAATTAAATTATGTTAATACGCGACGGCCAATTTCTGGAGGCTGGCATCATGTAATTTCCTATCATTACGTCACTCGTCGGGCGAGAAGACTCTGCGCCAGCACGGCCGTCTATCCTCCTCTCTTCCCATGATCAGTCTGTCCGCCTCCGGCCTCTTCTTCGTCCGCGTGTTGTATATAATGAACCAACAAACCCATCAGCCATCGTTCGTGCCTTCTACTCTGCTTCAATGCAACCATTTTGCAGACCCACCTGTGTATGTGTGTAGAATGTCTATATATATTCTTCTTTCAAGCTTTTATTTCGTATCGTACTTTCACTACTTATAACTTACAGCTTTATTAATATCTTGAAAAATTTTTAAATCTTTTTCTTTTATCATTCGGTATCACTGCTGTTGATGATTGAGTCTTCTAGGTTATGAAGATGAAAAAAATAATAACAAAGTGAAATTGAAATAACACACAATCAGTCAGAATGAAAAAATAATTAACAGTGTAAATTAATTATTTGAAGTACAAAATTGAAGCGTAACATTGGTTTTAAAAAAAAAATTTTAAAAGTTTAAATTGCATTTAAAAGCGACAAAGGGATTTAAAGAACTTATGTTAATTTTAGGTTTCAGTAAGAAATGGTTAGGCTAAGTGAAACGAAGTTTTTTCGGTAATTATGCCAATGCCTAAACACTATGCAAAAGAAATAAAAGGAAGTGGTGAGGTAAAGTAGGACGAGAAGAGAATGAAGTAAAATAAGATGATGGTGTAAAGAAGGAAAAAAACAAAAAATCAAGACGAAGAAATGAAAAAAAAAGTATTCATGTATATATAGATATATATATAAAAGAAGTTAGAAAATGCAGCGTGGAAGGAATAAGAGTTTAAGAATTCGTCGGTGAGCACACTGGAGATGAGCTGTTCAGAGAAAAGCTACGAACTCGATATAAGGTGCACCACTGAGAGATTTAATCCCATCAGTTACGCGGTGCAATAATCTCAATTTTCAAAGAATGACTCAACCGGCATTCAAAAGACTTATGGACCAATTTAAAAGAGTTTACAAACATAAAAGTATCAAGAAACTCAACATAAATAAATAAACAAATGAGTGAATAAATAAATAAATAATAAAAATAGTGTAATGGACAAATAAACAGCTTGATAAATGAAAGGAGTAAAAGTATTTTTTGATAAACTGAGAAAGTTTAGTAAGTTGAATAATGAAATAAGGATAAATGAGTATAAATAAGAACCTTCCGCCGACACTCTTTGAGTTAATTGTTAAAAGCCATTATGTATTATTTAACGAAGAAGGGATCTCCTGGCTGCTCATTATAACGGGCTACAGGTGCCAAGAGTGGCTCGTATGTGTGCTTCACTTTGGGTTGGGCTTTACACCTGTATCACACGCTACTGGCGAACGACGAGAGAGAATCAACAAAGTTCTGGCGTCTACCGGTGTTATAATTAACTCTCTTTGGTAGCGAAGGCGTTACCCTTGTATGCTGCATCATATAGCCATCGTCAGTGACATTCTCTAACCACTTTCGTCTTTGCTTTAACTTTGTAATAAACCTATAGCTATTGCCTCATTATATTATAATGCGTTACATGTTGTTATTATATTACATTATATCACTACTGTTTGAATAAGACATGCAGTCTCGTCGATGGTATTATCACAAAGCTAACATTTTACGATTAATTAGATGACAGTTGATTGTCTAAGTAAATAGTGAAGCTTCTAGAAGCTTATTTTACATTGAGTGATGATCAAAAAAAAATTAGAGAAGCTTGATTCATTAGAGTTTAACAATATCATTAATGTCAACATCAATAATGAAAAATGAAATATGAAATTTGGCAGTACATTTAGTATATAAACTGATAATAAAGTATATGTTGGCAATTTTATTTGAAATCAGTTAATTCCCTTCACGCCCGCAGGGTTCTTTACGATTTCATACTGATCCGCCTGCAAGGGCAACCCAACAATTAATCTACTTGCCGAGCGATGAGAGAATTCAAATGGAAATGCGAGGACCAACGTGGTTCACGACAACCACAAACCGCAGACTGCAGAGAAATAGCTTCAACATCAAAGTGAATATATTGCATTGATGAAGCAGACATAATGCAGAATATTTGCTGATAATATTAAAAAAAAAAAAAGAAAAAAGATAGATAAATAAGCATGGATATATTGAGCGCAGAAAGCTACGGTGCTCAGTATAATTTGATGAGATGAGTTCCAGTATGACGTTTAATGATTCGATAGACGAGACAATTAAATTTAGCAATTAATTGAATTGCGAACCACTCAATAGAACGTTGACCAGGAGAAGATTGACCAAACCCACAGCACAAATCCCTGCATAAAACACGTGCCAGTACACGGGTATTATATCAATAGCGTGAAAGAGCCCACGAGTTTGAGTAGTTTTTTTAAACTCTTTTTATTTTTAGCTTTGTACATATTCCGTCTTTCTTCCCTTTACATCGACCCCTGGCTGATGCTCATCCTCTGTTAGTGGCAATATGTATCGTATACGCTTGTCTACCAAATGTTTTTTACTCCTCTTTTGCCGCAAGATCGGAGCAACAACCAGTCCTTGGGATGCGTCCAGCTGAATTTACGACGTGGGCCTTCTCGGCCGTGCATCGTGCGAGCTTTATTTCAATGCGCTCCAAACTCCAGAGGTAGAGTGAGAGTACCGCATCCCGCTGGGCCAAAAATCTTAAATATTCATAATTAAATATGCTAATGGACTGGTGTCTTCAACAGCAAAATAATTATCAAAACGGACAATAGTTACGAGCCATTCAAATATGTCTAAACATGATATTGTCGTGCTGATATATGTTTGAGTTAAATAATTATCATTTTCGCCAAACAAAAATTGCTTTGTCATGCATAAATAATATTTTTTGCAAGAATTTTTAATAAAATTATAAGAGGATCAGAATAAAATCTCTCTGAAAATGATGTAACAGATACTTTTTAACAATTTATTTACAATAAACTTGGTATTATAAATGAAAACTCATTTTAAACATCTTTAATGAACATACAGATAAACTGAATAAAAAAGAAAATGATGAAGTATTTATCCAGCTTTTCTTCAAGTATGCATGTAATCCAAGTGTAATGGAAGACATTAGTTTCCACAAAACTGAACAAAAATTGAATTACATTTTCCCAACATGAAGTCTATTTTTCTTTTCTATTTTTTCCCCCATTTAATCATTTCATAAAAAGTATATTTAACCTCAGAAGACTCATTTTGTCTCTATTTTCTTAACTTCAGATTCCTGAATAAAATTGTTTCAATTCACAGATTGATTTCTACCCAAAAGATGACTAAACAAAATTAAAAATGAAAAAGTAAAAAAGAAAAAAAAACAAATGAATTGAATAAAACAATAATATCAAAAGAAAGTAAATCTAAAGAGCTACTGTGAACAAAACGAGCCTATGAGCAATATTAAGAATAAATCATACTAGTGTGGATAGAAAATTTATTAAATCATGCTGCTGAGCCAAGTCTTTCTCCGTGACGCTATGAATAATCGAAGAACACAAGAGAAAGAGGAGAATGTTAAAGCTCGAGATGAAAAGAGTTGAAAGAGAAAGCAGGATGGAATAGCAAGTACAGGTATAGAGAGAGAGAAGAAGACAACGAGAGAAAGAACATATATAGCAAGGCCACTGGGTTGGGTGTACATTGAGTCGCGTGAGATAGTCGCATCATTCCTCTCTAGACAATTAATTACTCGTGTTATGTTTTAGAATGGCTATATGTCGCTTTCAATCCTAGGATTTGTAACTTGATGTACATGGGAATCCCGCTGGTAAAAGGATGCGATAAATCACTTATTTCCACTCAATCAATTCAATTAGTTGGTTCTGTAAAAATTTTATAAATCTGATCTATTTATAAATCAGATTAATTTTATGGTAAAAATAAAATGTTTAAATAACAACACTGGTCAACATGATTTTTATCTGATAAAAACAACATGCAATTAGCATATCTCCAACAACTATTAGACCGATTAAGTTTATTTTCGGTACACCTACTTTGTATTATTTTTTAATTTCTTCTGGCTTATCTTTTTCCTAAACATCTGATGTGTTTAGAAAAAAATCGGCAACTTTCTATCTTGACTCCTTTAATTGTTATTAACAATCAAAGTTGGATGTTTAAAACACTTGCCCAAAAATCATCATTTTTTTCTCTTTTAACTCCTATAACTTGTGGAATAAATTGTTTAGCACTACGAAATTTGGATAAGATGTGTAGAATTGTATTCCCCACAAGTCAAAATTTTTTTTTTTACACTATCTTTTGGTTTGTCCTACCTACACCCTTTCAAAGTCAGAGGATTATACTTTTGAACTCGATAGTAGAGTCCATATTTAAACAGATTGTGGTGGATTTTTTATTTTTGTTTGATACGAAAAATTTAAGTAATTTTCTAAAGATATGTACAATGAAACTGAATGCATGAACTTAGTACTTATCGATTATTCCTCCCTCTCACAAAGCTTCTCTTTGTCTTTCATCGCATGCAGCCTCTTGAATAAGCACGTAGGTACATGCAACTACATTTAACATTGACGCCCGCCTTGCTAATGCTTCTGGAATAACGTACATTAACATCCCTCTTCGTTACACATTTTAAGGGAGTAGAAAGCAATACACAGGTGCTTACCACAGTGGCAAAGTAACCAGACTGAAATTTGTTAACCAATCGCATTTGACACGACGCATCGCGTCAACCTATCGCCAGACAAGCGAATACGAGAATATTCTATGTTCATTGTACACGCAATCAGTGATACTCACTGCTTGCTATACACCGACACCAAATTGTCACGACTAATTCTTTGCTAATTTACATTTAAGCTGAAGTTGTCTAGTTTCAAGACGAATGAGAACCTCTGGCGATCCGTCGACCACAGAGGGTGTATATAAATTAGGCAAGTAACGCCGCAGCATCGAACCAACTGATAAATTTTCGTTCCAACGCGACCACGTTGCAACTTCCTGCGTATACATGCAGAGATTCTGGGTGCAGAAGAGTAAGAAAAATAAAATAAAAAATATCAGAGGTGTCTGATGTACACTACGTTGCATTCACGTTATCGTGGATCGCGTTGAAAACACGTCGCTTTGTCCCTCATGTGGATTCAACGATAATTTCGACTATCGTTGCGAAAAAACGGGATTCTTATTGAATTTGCTTCTTTCTTCGTTGTACATTTTTATTTTACTCTTTTTTTATCTTATGTTATTTATTATTTTTTTTTTTTTTGTTGAGTTTTGAATAAGAAATAAAATAAAAATGAATAAGAAAATAAATTCTTTCAACTCGCGAGTCTGGTTGCATTGTCCCGTTCGCACCGGTAAGTTTCCGTCGGTGGCGTGCCAAAGAAGCATTAACGTGCCGACACAATCCACCGGCAAATGAGAGACCCGGCCTCGGTCTACGTGCCGAATGAGCGAGCTCAGAAAGTGCTCATACGTCTGATGGACTTTACACACGCCTTCAAAATTTCCGATTCCTCGAACTTTTCAACTGCACTGCAGAATGATCTATTGATGACTATTAAAAAAATTTGCAAATTCAAAACAAAACGACAGGGGAAAAAAAAATTACTTCAAAAATCACAACAAGTTAATAGCCCTTCAGTAGTCATAGCGAGAGTCATAAATGAATTTTCAGTGAATTTTTCGATTTGCGTTTTCATGGAGTTTCAATGTTAGTAAATTGTACGATTGATGGAAAAAAGGAAAATCAAATTTTTTTTTCATCAAAGACTTTTTTCAAATAGATGAATACATCATTGGAGATTACATTGCTTTAAAATATCCATTCCAATGGCTACCATCTATCATTGAGGAATTTTTAATTTTTTCTCTTACAAGAAGTAACTATTTTCAAGTTACCATTCTTGATTTCTAAGATATAATGATATAGAATTTTCAAACACTTTACATGTGTTTATTCAAATCTAACAAATGGAATGCTGTTAAAGATCTTGTAACAAATATGTAGGTAGCTACTGGAGAGCTGTAAAAAAATCTCAAGTGTGTAGTTAATATTTTAAAATACTAAATAGACAATTTTGCTGAAAAAAAAACTCTTAGTATTTATCCAATGAATGCAGTGACTTAATAATTTTAACTGAGAACTAGAAAACAGAGTAGCAATATTTCTCCACACCTCGAGTAATTACATCTGAATGGTCAATACATGTGGGCTCACATCAAAAAGATATTGACAGCTCAATCGAATCAATTTATCGATCGAATGTGTCTGTTGTAACCTGTGAAACCATGAAATTGAATTAACACGCACTTAACTCCCCTGTCTTTCCACATTACGAAGACGTACTATTCGATTCCAAGTCCAAGGAGGAGAGAATCCTTGCGAGCAACTTGGCTGCATCAGCCTTAAATCATTGTATTAACATGTGGCCCGACCGTGGCGAATACATGAAAATGTTAAACGCGCATGAAGACCGTCATGAGTCCGCATATAACATAAGAGCTTACGACTTATGCCGCACAGGCTTACAACAAAACGAAAGACGATAAAAATCGGATGATTTAACAGTCGCTTGGTGAACATTGTGACGCCATGGAACGAGATATATGTCTCACGATATTGCTTGTACGATAAATTTATTCCACTGTCTAGGTTCCCATCAATTTTTGTACTCATTATTAATTTTATTAATAAACAATTCTCTTTTTTCTTTCAACTCATTATTACTGATTATTATCTATCTTTCAAATTGTCTGATTGATTTTTTTTTATCACAATTGACGAACGAATGTCCTTAATACAGAACGATTTTATCCATTTTTACATTCATGTAATCCTGAATGGGAAGATTTGAATGGTGCGTTACGTACAAAGCCGATCTAGTGGTTGATCGGGTAAACGAGACTTTTGTATTCGTTATATAGTAGAGTTAGATCACATTCGACCATTGAACGGTACTCACATAAACCCCGAAGCTTTTTCCATTTAAGTGCAAAAGGCTTCAAAAAAATTGCAGTTCAACTGAAAATGACTGCAATGCATAGAATTGAGAATTAAAATGTTATCTTTTAAATGCTCTCCAGTTCTTATGATTGTTTTACTATTTTTTTCAGCTTCACTTTATTCGTGTAAACGATTCCCAGAATACGGTTTAAAAGATAATGATGAAAAAAAATCCTTTTTTTCATCAATATTCCTTTTTTTTTATTTTTAATAATCCGCGTATCGAATACAAACTACAGCAATATTTCGGAGCATGATATTTTATTGGAATATAATATTTTTCACTATAAAAGCTGGATTAAAATTTTTCTAAATAACCAGTCTTTCATTAGGCCTTAAATACTTTTAAAAGGGTGTTTAAGCAACAGGATGTTCATATAGCAAGAGAGAGAGAGAGAGTAAAAGGTGTATAAAAAACTTGAAAGAGTAGCTAATATAGGAGATATAATATACATTAAAAGCATCGTTAATATTAAAGCTTTGCATCAAATACTTGAGTAATTCGAATAGTAAGAGGAAAGTGTTCATCAAAATACTATTGCTGGCAATAACACAAACGTGTATACGGTTGTATCATGCTAATTTAATGTTATCTATAGAGCTCCGGCAGTCGTTACAATACGAAGAACAAGCACGCATTTGGTTCTTACAACGAATTAACTGAAGCTAAAACACTTGTCTCATTCGTTCATGCGGTCTTAATAGACCACATGTGTATATATATACAGTTATGTACATAAATGCACTCGGACGAAAATATTCTGATGGTATATCAGATCATTCTAGAAGTGACATCATTCAGTAAATAACCAAAAAAAATATTCGTTCAACATTTCATCAGTAAACCTGAATAATTATTATTACACCATTAGTGATTATCAAAATAATTAAAAATATATTTGTAGAGTTACTATTTTGCCTTGGTCTTTACCATATATGTTTATCAGGTTGATAGCTTTGCCACGCAGTCAACGGTTTTACAACGCGTTAAGGTGAGCGATATCTCTATTCGTCGAGACACGCGAACTTTACATGCCTCATCAGAGATAGGCCAATGAGAAACGTGTATTGAGTTCAATGAGAATTCAAGTTAAATTGCAATTTCAAATTGCCGATACAAATACCAACTTCATGTTCACATATATAGATATATTCCTTGATGGTATTTAAATCCTGAAAGATAGTTTAACGACAAAGATTCCAAATGAATGAGTAGGATTTTGATAGGGTTGATAAAAATATAAGACGGCGCGATAGATGTAATAAAGGATAATTGAGTTTTCAAATCATTCGTTTTGATTACATCTGCACACGAGTTGGTGGATGAAACATAGGCCAGGTAATTACGGACCGCCCAGTTCCAAAAGAGCAGGTGCCTGTCGGATCTTCGAAATCGAAGTGTGAGGTTCAAATACTTGGACCGCCCTAAATAGCCTCGGGGTTACAGGTCTCTTCTAAACTAGAAGGGACTCTTGCCGCGAGGTTTCACCAGCCAACTAAATAAAAAATAAACAAAATATCTCGGGACACACTGTAGGCTGCATATTCATTCCGTATTCCTACCACGTACTCTTAGGATTCATTTCAAAATCGCACATCCATACGTTATTGCAAAAAAGTAAATATAGGATTAATGTTCATCAAGGTCTTATTTTTTTTCTTCTTCCCCTGTAAAGCCATTTATTTGAATGATTTTTATTTTCTTTAGTTCACTCATTCATTAACTTTATTACTTTTCATGTAATATTTAATTTTTTTCCTTTACCAGCACAATACAAAGTAATAATTTACATTAAATAAAAATATTTATTTTCACATAATTATTTTAAAAACGAAATTTTATTGATATAGAGATAATCTTTAGAGGTAATTATTTGATAATTAAATGATTTTCTCATTATTGTTCGTAATAATAGTGCAAGTACCACAGATCCTACTTAATTGATACACCGGTGAATGTTGGCTGCTATTTCGCGACGAGAACTTGGTAATCCTGAGCTTATGTGGTTTATAGTAGGCCGTGTCAACCGGATGCTCAAACCCGACGACTTTGACTACAGGATATATATGTACACGTATGACCCAGCTCACAGAAACACGCATATAGGTTGCTGCTACTACTACACCTTAATACTACGGCTGAATGGACAACGACCATGGGATAGAGATTGCGTATATGAACCAACTGCTATGGAAATCGCCATTGCCAACTACGACCGACAGTACAAGTGCGCTCGTTGTACTTCATCGCTTTTGTCTACTACGTGACACACCCCCTTGTCGTAAACCGCTGGTCTCTTTGGTATACTATTAAAGTGCCAAAATTAACTCTTTGCATTTTAAAACACACACATAAATACTCCAATTCAACAATTCTCGCTTTTATATATTTTATTGCTACTTAAAATAAATGCTGAAATTATTTTCATTTATTTAAAGATGGAAAATAAAAAGGGAATGTTGATTGTAAATAAAAACTTATCAATGACTGCTATGCAGCTATCATACATCCGGCAATTAATTGAACTTTGTAATTAAGTAGTAATTTGAAAACCATTTACTCGTAATCTCAGTGATGTTAATGTGTTCAAGTTAACTGTGGCAAATTCTCTTGAGCCATCACCCTAATAAAAATAATGCACAGCAATAAAGTGAGATAATTATTTATTTTAAGACCCTTTCATATAATTTATAGTTACTTAATCTCAACAGAAATATATTTATTTTCGACGCTTAGGATATGAATAAATAGAACAAATGAAAATTAGTGACTCTGATAAAAGCAATGCAAATAATAAATATCCAGCAATAAAGTAAGACGATTATTTATTTTAAAAGCTTCTTTCGATAATTTATCATCATATCGCAAGGATTTTTATCATTAACGACATGAAGACTATACATAAAGACACGCCAAAGGCTAATAACTGGAAAGTAAAGTCTTGTCGAAAATGAAAACGATTTGTTATCGCAATATCTTCGTAGGAGGTCGACAATATAACCCTTTCATGGAGTACAAGTGAGGGCATAAAAAGCACTGTGAACTCATGTGTATTTCTATTATTTTTTGTTTTTTACTTATGCGCCTATAAGATGGCAAACTGCTCTTTCGTTGAAGGTAATCAATAATGACTTAATGTCCTCCAATAACGGACACCATGGGTGGCTTAACTCGTTCGCTAAGATTCTCGTGGCCTCTTCAAGACGCATCGACATTTATACTGACTGTATGGAACAAGTCCCGTTTATTTCCAGGGTCATTATTTTTCTTTTGACCAAACCCTATAGACTTTCTGAACGTATAATAACCCCCCCCCCTCCCCCATACACTTGATAATCCTTCTTTAGGTTAATAATTTTACACCAAACTCTATTTAGCCATGCTCATAATTGAACTTCGAGGCGTTAAGTTCAAAGTTTAGAAATAAATTCTTCCTAGTGTTTACATAATTGAACGGATAAAGTAAAATTAGAAGATAAATAATGTAGAGGATTTGAGAGGCTCTTATCGAGAGATAACCCCAAGTTTATTGATAGTTTCCACAACCATTAGTGTTGGTGGAGTTTTTCTAAGTAATCTAGATAATGAAAGGGATATAGGTGTAACACGTATGGTTGTAAGGCTTAATATCAATTCTCCACAAGAAACAGATGGATTCATTCCCATGGAGCTGAAATAAAATTTTACAAATACGAGAAAGCAAGGATATAATTCGAGATATTCTAGTAAAAAATTTATTCACACATGTTGAAATTTTATCTATAGCAAATATGTACAAAACAAATTCTATTTTATTCAGATAAAAAAAATTCAATGTCCAACTTTGCTTATGTAAAAAAAAAAAAACATTTCTTTCCAATATTTTATTGAATATATTCTTCCTCAGCTCAAGGAATACCTTCAAGGCAAAATTTAATCTAAGAAATAACAATTTCTTTTTGTTTTTACTCAATCAACATAATATCAACATTATCGTAATTTACTTGGTAGAAAATAATTAATATAACAGTAGCTAAATAAATGATTAAACAACAGGAAAAAAAAAGATAAGTGTAAAAAACTAATTGGGGTTTTTTAAAATCTTTTTTAAAGACGATATTACCGGAATAAAAATAATATATAGATTTTATTTTCATTGAACATGGAAGTAGATTCAATCGATTCTGTAATAATAATTATCTCGATGACTTACCGGTTTGGTTGCCGGCGTAATATTGTACTAGACGAGAGAGCTGCCCGAAGCCCCGATGCGATTATACATTACCAGCGATGCGTTAGTCAGGAAGGGTAGATTACCGTAATGAACCCAAGTGACCCCTCGGTGCGGTCCAACGACTCGAAATATGGATAACCATAACCACCACTGCTCGCCACGAATCGTCCACTACATTCGCGAACCTCTCTCCAACACTTTCCATCTCTTTTACTTTTTTTTTCTCTTCCTATTACTCTCTTTTTACCCCTACATATATAATACTATCTTACTTTTTTACTCGCTTTCAGTTCGCCTTCCCTGCAGTCTTCCAACCATCTGAATCAATCTCTCTACCGTTTATCTTCTGTGAGGGTGGAATTATATCTTGGAAATCGGTAAAACGTTTTTTCTTTAATGCTGTTTACTGGATCTGCAAAGAAAGTAAGAAAAAAAAAAATGAAAATGTATACTTCTAATAGACGGTGTTTTATTCTCATTTATTTCACTAGTTTTATTTATTTTTAAAAATATCAGTCAAAGTGATACACTATTTTATCAATAAATAAATAAGAAATTGTTTTTGAGTAAAATTTATTGTCAAGTTTGATAACAATTACAACTTGGAGAAAAAAATAGTAATAAAAGATAAATACATTGTTCACTTTTATTATGAGTAGATATATATATATATATTGTTGAATTGTGTTTTTCTTGTCATACTTGATGTTTTCTAACTTTAAAGGAAAGTTGAGAGACAAAAATATGTCGACTTGCTGAACAGCTGAGATCTTGTCTCGTATAAGTTGACTTTCTTTTATATTCAAAGACTCCTAAACCTACATTCTTTTTATTGAAGGTCTTGCTGAAGTTGCAAAGAGCTAAAACAGTAGCTATCTGGAACGTTTTCTCGAATAATATTTGAGTAGAATATCTATATAAAATGTACAATAATACTGTATAGTGGGTATAGTGGTTCATATGACCATTCTACCAATATTCGGGGTATTGTTAAAGCAACGAAAAGCCCATCGTAGTTTCGCACGCGACCCCTTGGTACAAACCCAAATTCATTCGAACTGCGACCCCTCAGTGACTAGATCAGCGTGCCAGGAATATTCATGATGCTTTAGTGAATATTGAGATTTAGGAGAAGGCGGTTTCTACCCCTAACAATCATCTTGAGTAAACGACCGATTGCAGCCTGCTCAGGCTTTGTCCAACTCATTGCTACACTAATGAATCTATTGATTATTATCTCTTTTGTATTATCTTATTCATGCTTTTATTTTCTAAAGCTTTTGATAATAAAAAAAAACTAGACAATTTAAATCGATTGTGTCACTGATATTACTCTATTATTCAAAGCTCCACTATCACTAGATGATCAATCTTTTTAACCTAATTCAAAGCCTAGTAAGTTTCTCACATATTTTTTCATTGAGTTGAAAGTTAGAATATATTACAACGTAAAAATACGCTGAAGAATACCACTTTTCTTGTGTCGTCTTCTTAAAGAACATTGTAGCAAAGTAACGATGTTTTAAATCTCTCCTAAGGCGCGACTGCAGAGGAAGCTATATACGACTATACTTATCGGATCTACCGTAGGGTGGTTCAGAAAAGGGATAAGAGTATATGCGATCAATCTGCTCTTTGTCGATTAAATCACTGAACCTATCGTGCTTAGTGAGCTTTTACGACACGGCATCTTTACGTAGATGTACGCAAGTAAAGACTGTATACGCACGTTGCATTTTCATCCTCAAGGCGAAGACATGAGGTAGTATAGTGCAAAATCAACAACAAAGGGCTTGTGCAAGTGTTATGTAGAGATATGTATAGATACGCGACAAGAAAATGCTCTTATGTACTCTTCACACAATCTCAAACTTTCATGTCTATGAATGCATAGACACGACACTAGTCTCTCAGAATGTTTCCACCAATTGGGCAGGTATTCGACGATGGTAAAATGCGATTATTGACGAGTGTGCAGTTAGCTTGAAACGAGTGTAACTAATTCGTTTGCCAGCTTTTGAAGTTGCTCTTATATAAACGCTGAATAAATTATTCTAAGCAATCTTCAAGCGGATTATTAAAAAAACCATCTACTTGATAACATTGATCTACTTTTATTCAACTTTTTTTCATCTCGACTTGCTTTTTATCACAAAAAATTAAAGCGCAGAAAAAGGAAAAATGCTTTGACTAGAAACTGTTAATAAACTTGTAAGAAAAAATACTTGACATAATTCCACTAGTATTATTCATAGCAGGGATCGACAGGAATAATGAATAGAGAAATTAAAAAATTTTCATGCTAAAACTTTAGCTTGAATGATGCAAACAGATAAATAATTTTTTCTACAACGTTTTCAACATCAAGCGATGTTTTGTAATATGGTTATTCTCGTTGTTCTGTTGCTCAACCCTTTGGTATCCCCCCACAGCATACAGGTAGATGTAGGTATGTACATATGTACACATCGACACAGCAACTATCTCAACTTCGAGACAGAGACGTGCCATTTGAATACGAAATTCGAATGCGTTGACGAACCGCGCATACATCAGTCTATGTCTGTTTGAACTGGTCCCTGTATGGTAATGCCCATGAGCACTAGGATACAACTCATGACTACACGCACGTCAAGCAGATAGCAAGGGGTGGAATCCAATGAGAGTATATAGTAGTGTACTACGTATACGCATATTACTCTCTAAAATGATATAGCCAATGCTTTTGACACGTGTGCTCAGATAAATTGACCGGATATTCGACATCCCTTTATTGCTATTTCGAGTTAAACTTATCTCATTTATCTCTCGCTGTAATCTTCGGAATCAAATTTTTATCCAATATTTATCAAAATAAACCTTATAAGTAAATTGAAAATTTTTCATCAGCATTCAATTCATTTTTCTTCCTTATTGAAATGAAATGAAAATCATAATAAATGTATACCATTTCAATAGAGCTTGAAATAAATTTTTAAAAATTAAAATAAACATGTCAAGTTTTTTATTCACTTATTCGTTGATAATTTTGAAACAAATGTCATCTTTATAACTACAATAATTCTTTATATTCATGAGAATAACTTGAAGAACAACTTGACGGATTAGAGCAAAAATTTAATCAGCCACAGTCCACTTGAGACAACTCATACTTTTTTTTTGTACTTGATGGTAAATATCTTTATTATTTAGTAGTTAAAATGCCACGAATTTTTTATTCATCTTTCACAAATTAATGGTGAATTTATTTAAATAAAAAATCTCTTCACCATTGAGTATAAGATGAGGTAAAGAAAAATCATGAATTAATTTATAAGCAGGAATGGTAGATAGCCAATAATGCTGGCAAAATTTGAAAAGACAGAAATTTTTATTGAACTTGGCATGATTCGTTATAAAATCTGAAATTGAGAGGTGGAAAAAATAGATTGAATATCAAGATAACTGTGTGTCGAGAAGCCAGAGGGCAAGTCGTGAATGGAAAAAAAAGTCGAGGAGGTTGAAGAAAATGAGGAAGGTGACACGGGTGCTAGCACAAAGTTTAAATGACTTTCACTGTTTTAAAAAGCTAAGTTAGCAAAGAGACTCCAACCCCTCTCTTTATCTCTCTCTCTCTCTCGTCGTCTAAACTCATCCTCCAATTGTACACCAACTTTCTCTCACTCAGTGGCAATTTTCCAGCACCGTTTTACCTTGTTCGTCTTTTGCATTACTTTCCTCTGGCCCTCCTTTTTCTTCACGCTTCGTAGGTGCGGTGTTTACAAACGTTAGGTGGGTCATAATAGGACTTTTTACGTATTGTCCTTGTGAAACTAACTTGTAAACTTTCCAGTTAGTTTTTCTGCTGATTCAGCCTCCCTCTTTTATTCAAGATACACCACACAAAATGAGACTCTTATAGGATTACAGCGAATAATGTGACTTATAAATAAAAAAAAAAAATATCTCAAAGTACTCTAAAGAAGCATTCTTGTTTGAAGTTTTTAAATGAATAAAAAAAAACCTGTTACTCTTATTATCGTGGTTATTGCAATGAAATTAATCAAATATTCTCCAACTGAAATTAATCGTTAAATGAATACTAGTGTATTCAATATTGAAGGAATGTAGTTTGATTTAAACACAATTGCATTTATTCCTATAAATACATTTTGGTCTCGTAAAATCTTTTTCAATGCTGTTACACGATCGAATGTATTTAAATAAGTAACAGGACAGAACTACAAAACTGTCGGCCCGCACTGTAGAAAAGAACCAAGAGAAAATGGAAAGTGGGAGTTGGGTAGACGCAGAGAAGCACTCGTAAAATTAGCGTATTCCGTCGACGGTAAGGTCGGGGGTTGTGCGGAAGCAATCGCTATTCCATGAATACGAAAAATGTTGGAGCCTCAGACACATTGGCGCACGTTTTTACCTCCGATCCGCTTCACTTCTTCAAGCTGCCATCCTTCTATTCTTCAGTTTATACTTTGGAACTAAGAATACTTTACTAAATATATTTTGTATTGACTGAACAAAATGTTATTTTTTTCTGTTCTCAATACTTTTATAAATTTTTCCAACAAGTTACTCCAATTTTTATCCTCCATCTACTTTGATTTGTTTTCTAAGTTCTCATCATCTTGATTACTTATAGAAAAAACAACCAACTATTTAGTTGAATCGATAGGCAAATGTGAATATAATTATTGAATTCTTCAATTCCATGAAGTAATTATCAGTTAAGTTTAGGAAAGGTTTCACTGTTTGCTAACTATTTTGTAATGCTTCACAAGGGATGGAAAGGTTTCTCAAGATTCACAATGGTTCAGTGGCACGTAGGAAACGAGGAAGCTCGAATGATCATGAGTTTCATGAAATTTGATGCTACATCCCTGTACTCAATTTACGCAATGGACGTTATGTACATCTCAGTTTTCATTTCCTCTCAATATACGACGGTCAATTTTGCATTAGCTTTCTTCCTACTGATGTAGTTATAGTCAGATGTACATATCCTAGTGTGTTTACGTATTAAATCATTTCCGTTTTTCAATCTTGAAATTCACTCATGGCAAATATACAGTAATAGTTGGAAAATATATGTTTATATGACATTAAACAATTCAGTAGCTTCATTTAACTCAATTTCAATTCTATTTTGATTGATTTATTTTTATAAATTTCATTTAATTTATATCAATAAATATATTTATGATTTTTATTCTATCACTTTAGTATTTTATGATCTTTAAAAAAGACTATTAAAACAGTTTTTATGTACTAAAAAAATTTGTTTTATTCCAACGAATAAATAAATCAATGTCATAATTACTGACAGATCATCAACAATGTTGAGCCAACATACACAGTAGTGAATTCGATAAAAAAAACAGGATGTGAATTTATTTTTTATGAGAATATTGTAATTTTTAGTTTTAGATTATTCACAATTCCCAAAATATTGCGGTCACATAACCAATGATTTTTTTTTATTGAATCGCTGATCGTTTCCGACAAAGACACACAGACGAGGGATTCCGAAGAACGTGGGCCGGAACCTGAACCGGTTGCTTGAATGCCGCTGCGATGCTGCAATCATCGAATACCCGTTCTTTCCTGAGCTAAAGTATGTGCTCTTCTCTTCCAGCACCATGTGACATAGATGTCGGATGAGGATAGTAGAGAATCATGGAAGGACCTTAATAAATTCTAGATGGTATCAGTTGTAATAGCCATGTAAACTAATTTTGGTTACTTCTTTAAATGGTAGAACTCAAATGACTCTTCAAAAACACATCAGTTAGATTGAATATAAACTCCACAGTCTCATGTAGATAGACATATCATGTGAGCAATATAAACATTTCTCGATACTAACAAACTAGGAAGTCACAGATTTCCATTCAACTGTTCGATGACATCGTTATGTGTCGTGTATAGCAAGGGTTCAGAATCTCTGCATTGCGACATCGTTTGGCCCTGCCGCGATCCTCACAATCGCCGTTCTCGTTTCTCTTGGATAGTAACAGACGGGCCAATTATCCGGTTCGGTGATACGCTTTCGATCTTCGCTTTTTTCTTTGTATCAAAAACGTCCCAAGTCACAGCGGTCAATCAGGAACGGACCTAAAGTGAAACATGCGAGCTCTCGCGCTTTGAAATTGAACGAGGGTTGATAAAAAATTGCTAAAAAAGAAAATAAAAAACACGATATCTAGTTGAATTAGATGGATATTAATGTATATTGAAGCAAAAGATTTTTTTTACAAACAAATAAAAAGACATGGAGAGAAAGATTGGATTTTTTAGTTTGTTACTTTAAATGAATTTAATAAAAATAAAAAAGGAAAATTTTCTCATGAAATTTCGTTAAAGCCTGGTTATCCACGAATGGTGTTTAATAATAATAATTTAAAACGCTTTTATTATGTATCGAAAACATGATAATCTGAAGCAAATAATTCTTTAAATGGCTTTTATTAAAGTGGATAAGACAAAAAATAATCATCACTTAAAATGTTTTAGGTCTACTGATAATAATAGAAATGGAGAGTTAAAAGTATAAAGAATAATTAAATAAATAACAAATAAATGGAATCAGGATTTATAAAAAGGAAAGTATCGCACGATAAACGTTAATGACATTGAGAATGACCGAATGTATTTTATCTGAACGAAAGGAGACACAGGTAAAAGCCCGCGTGAGCCTTGCCAAGATAGCGGCTGAAAGCTTGCCCCATTAAAGGTATCTAGATACCTCAGGACATTCTTCTCCAAGAATATCTGAATAATTATCCAACGCGTTACCGCGATTAACATTTTGTTGCACGGGCCAACATCCCAAGGGGACATTCACCTTTTCTGCCGCTAAGTTTTTACGACTGCTCACCCCGTTTCTCCATTTCTTGGGAATACCAGCGATAGGAATAATCTGTCGTCCACTTGTCCTAACTTGAAATTCAAACTTGTCCCTCGTATAATATCCTCTAAATAAAAACTCTAAAGGTATTAACTGCTTTATTTCTAGCAACCTTCTATGGTAGGAACACTAGTAGATTTTACGTTTCCGCTCATACTTATTCATTTATCTTATGTTTTTATGCTTAATTATTTGCTGCAAAAAAAAATAATATATCATTATGTATGTCTTTATCTAATATTAATTCGATTGCAATTTACACTCACGTTTCAATTGGTTGTTTTTTTATGCTTTACTTTTCTTCCTTTTTCAATTTAGAATATTACCAAGCCTGCAACTTAATTGAATAACATTCACGCGATTTATAGTAAATGTTCTTTAGATACAGAAGTAGTCATTCGAGAACCAGTTTGTCGATGGCCGTTATATCCAAGAGTCTGGAAGGAATTCATCGTCTTCTTATATACATATATATATATATTTACCTACATGAGTATTTGCAAAGACCTACACCAAAAATAAATGCGTTTTAAATAACACTCAAAACATGGGAAAAATTTCTTCAGATATACCAGTGAATTATTTGATGATTTATTTAGTTATTTTATTTATCAAATTGAATATTAATATTTTTAAAATTAGATAAAATAAAATTTAATTAGAATAATGAATTTTTAAACAAATGGTTTATTAATATGTATAGTAAAAATAAAAACTGTGTGAAAAGATGAAATAAAAAATGAGAGACTTTTAAAATGAAAATTTAATACTTCCTCTTTAGCACATAAAAATCATGTTTAAAAATAAAATTGCGATCAATTTTTTTTGATGATTTGAGTTTAGGTAAATAAAAAGTGTAGGAATGTGTTTCAGATAGTAAAACACAGCGTGACAGACAGTAAAACAAGGACCACTTAAATAAAAAGCATTTAAATAAAAAATAACCAGTCCTCTCATTTATAATATAGCTATTTCTTATATTCATGCATTAGTTCGTCCAAATTCCTTCAAAATGTTTCCAAGAAGTTGCAGCAATAATTTTATGTGTCTTGTTCGTGTCTTGTATCTTTCACCCGACGTGCAAATTCAACACTTTTCTTTCTCGTCTCTTACTGGCCACATGGGGACTTTTTGAATTTAAAAGTAATTTTACCAAATTGCATGCGTTGAATAATGCAAATGAATAACTTTAAATTTTCGAGATATCAAAAAGCTTTCGAACGTTATCATAAACGAAAGTGCGTCGTTTGTTTTTGTTGTATGGCCACTGCTGAAGGAAGGACAAACGAGAGAAGTTCAGTCATCTCGTTTTGATGAAATGGTCGGTCGAGTAATTGAAATCCCATGTTCTTCTCAGCAGTTGATACGACGTCGTTGCTGCCTCGTAATCGCGCGAGTCTCAAGATATCCTGGAACTCGTTCGCGTCACGTTCTCCAGAATATAGCGAGCCAGTCTTTTGCAGCATAACGCCCGCGCGTCTTTACCTGCACACCCAACTTCTCTTCTTATTCGCTTCTCTGACTCTTAAGCCGATTATTTTCTCAAATATTGAGACGTGCTCGTTCGACAAAACCACGGACCTGCCTGACACCTTTAGAACGCCATCAAATTCAACTTCAAATTTCTACTCTCCTTTAAATCACCGTCTTTTCCTTCTCTTTATTTTCCACAACTTATTATTATATTTTCCCAACGCCATTCAAACTCACTTCCACCTTAATAAATATCGAAATTATTTATTATATAAATTTAAAAAACCATTGACAGGTCAAATATTGACAGTCATTTTTTATTTTAAAAACTTTTAATAATTTCACATAATAAAAGCCAATTCACAGCCAAGCCAAAAAACAATGTTGTTCAATAAATTGACAGCAACTTTCATTAGCAGAAATTGAAGTGAACTTTGAATTTACTTTTTGTCAGTTGGTAAATTGCTAATTATACTAGCCAGTTTGATTTTTTTTCATAGTTCATTCGAACGTAATTATTTAATATTTCTTGTACAAAATTAAATAAGTATACCAAATAAAGTATTGGTACAGGCAGATTGCTGTCAAAGCAATATTGAATAACAATGAATGCTATCTACATCATCATAGAGTGACTCGTGACGTCACTGGTTTACAACCTTATCTCTGATCATAAAATTATAATATTAATGTCATCCAATAAAAATACTATTCATTATTATAAAAAATACTTGCTACCAAAATTGTATAATTTTATAAGACTTATTTTTAAACAATACTAAAAAGACAAGATTCAATTAACATTTTAGTCTATTTTAAACATGTTAAAGTGCATTGAGGAGCTATCGAAGATGGCAAATTAGCCAAAATGTCAAACACACTATTGCGATACATAATGAATTTATATTTAAATCACTGCAAACCCAAGTGTTTAGAAACGAACTACAGCAATTTTGTAGTCGACTTTTAAACGCTTTTTGCCGTAATTTGGCGTCTTAAAAGTGATTACAATGTTAAATAAGTGAGTAACGTAATTTTAAAATGCTTTAAGTGCATTGAAATGAAACACTTTGAAACTTGAAGTTCTTATTGGTACAGATATTTAATAAGAAAATTAATTTAAGGGATACAATACAGTTCCTACATCTGTAAATTTGTTTTTGTTGTATAAATAAATGAACTAGAAGTAATGATAAATATTTAAAGATTAAAACTATTTCCACACGAAATTCCGAGGTAACGGTGAAAAATGTGCGATATTTTCGCGAGCCAAGGTACAGTCGGAGAAATATAATATATCCAGTGCAATCCCCGAAGGCGATTTGACAAACTCAATTATTATAACACGAGATCAGGTTGGAAGCATCACTCTACGTATGAGAATACGCACGTCCAATGAAATTTCATGACAAGCTAAATTGACAATACGATAGTAGTGTGTAATTACGTGGAAAAGGCACACCGTATAAAACCACGATAGACATCCCTTGGGTCTGGAGTGCGGTTAATAAACTCGGTACATCGAACGTTGCCGCAACATACACGTAGTATGCAGCATTTTATTGTAAACTGCAAAAGCATGCAACTGTGGTAATATAATGAATACATGATCTTTGGTACGATGTAACAAATGTTACAAAATTCCTACCAAATTCCCCCACTAATCATTACGCTATTTCTAGCTTAATAAATCAACCCGGGCATAATTATACACTGACTAGGTATAGTTATCTGATTGTACATATCAACTAAATCGATGCAAACGAGTAATTTGAACACAATGTGCATTGATAAACAGATTCCTCTAATGGTATTATTGAAAATTTACATTTCACCATACACAATGAAAGAATTTGATTTGAATTTTCATACAATATTCTTTCCAAAGCAATTAATCAATATTTTCAAACTTCATTCACCAGCGAAAGCCACTCTTTTAGCGAGAAATTATTCAACATTATTTGCTATTCTACTTTTCTATTAATTACCAACAAGTTGTGTGTGTGTGTGTTTTTTTGTTTATTTGAGGATCCAAATGAATACAGCTGTAGAATAATGTTTAATTGTAATCAAGTGGAGTATAAATAGCAGCCAAAATTTTAATTGTCTCACAAGACAAAAAAAAAAGTGAAAAAGAAAAGAAAACGAAAGGAAGAAGTAAGAACGTGACTTGCAGAGTAGTTGGGTTGCAAAATGCCATGGTCAGTTCGATTCTGAAGCATCTAATGAGGGTGGACCGCCCTGTAAGTTAAACGTCAGAACAACGACGCGAGTGGCCTCCCGACGTAATCCAAAACGAATGGATGTATTCTCGTATGCAAGAATTCGTATCGTGTCCGGTGGTTGTAAATAGTTATCTGGAATGACAGTTGAATTTCTGTTACTTTGTTTATTGTTTCTTCTTATTTATTTTATTTTTCATAGGGATATTTTTTTTGTAAATTTTATTTTATTCAACCTGTCGTGATTCGCGAGGTTGATGGAGACCTGGCAAACATGCAAAAAAGGACAAAAATAGTCGGTGGTAATAATCGCTCAAGCGAGCAACTTCAGCCAAGAGAATGCTGGAAGAAAAGACATGAAATATATATAAATGTTCAGGTTTGCGAATTGTACGTTAACTGAAGACGGGCCAAGTTCATCGTTTGTCTTGTCTTGCCATTTCGATTGAAAATCCGACCCGAAGAGTCTTCTTCTTCTTGTTGCTTCTTTCCGGCGGGCATTGTGCTGCGGACAAAGCAAAACGCCAAGTATATCGCAAGCTACCAGTCTTATCCAAGCAAAAGATTTGACAATATCTCGATGAGTATTTGAGTGGTAGGAGAGATTATAGGAAAAGTCGTATGATCCTCAGAATTTGAGTTGAGAGGTAGAGGAAAAGGAGGGGTTGAGGATTTCAATTTTAATCTCAGGAATGTCCCTCTCCCTCCCTCCATTCGAAAGCTGGCTTTCTCTCTTCCGATATCTTTTTTAATAATAAAGCCCTGCTCATAAAACTCGTCCCGCGATATCTACTTGGCTGTTCAAATTCTCATAAATTACTTTGTACAAGTCGCATAAAAAAGCAGTGAAGCATTAAATATTGATATCAGGAATAATTTCGGTGAGGCAAAAAATTTGTCGCGGTTCTTCGAGTTACATAAAGGCTCTGAGAATATGGCGTGAGATTTATCCTATCATATCCGCATGTACACATGAGTGGATGTGCCTTTCTCGGTTGGTCGAATATTCTTGCAAAGTGTGCGCGAGTGTGGCCGACACACCCCGACCTAAGGCGTCCCGCATCGTCACGCGATATACGAGAAGCAGAAGAAGTAGACGAAGGAACAGCCAAAGAAGACGAAGAAGAAGGGCCTGCTTCTTGTGTTTGAAACACGCGATCAAGCAAGGGGCGCCGTATGCCCCTTACTGCAAATCCAAAAGGGAAGCTACCGAGGCTTCTATACAATCTTTCACGTTGAGGCGGCAAAGGAATGCCTTTTTTTTTCCTTTACTTCTTTCTTCTGTTCCTCTTCTCTTTCTTCCTCTCTCTCTCTTTTCGGCTCTCTCCGCTCTTTCTCACGTATATGGCGACTCATCGTGTGAGCATACACTCTTTTATCTCCTTCTTTTTCACGGGTTTATTTCGAACGCCACCGCGCATCAGCTTCTCGGCTTACCTGAACGAAGCCGGCGGCTCGTATCGATTCGACAATCATAATATACGCACGAGTGTTCAGCCTACTGGAAATCAAGTGTTGTCGACAACGCAGTAGGATGTTTCCAACACACACAATAATATATACAACCTATTGTATAATTTATTTTTACATTCGAAACATTTTCATTCAATTAATTTTTCTGACAAAGATATCCGATGATTCCTCAGCTTGATGCTGTGTTGGATGTTGTTGAATCGCGAGCACCAGTGCGAAAAGACTCGCGCCGATGGCTAGAGCGATGTCATAAATTCGAAGCACGCTCCGCGCGTGCTGCGGCTCGACGGCTACCGGAAACGATTTGCCGAACGCGTCCCGTTTTGCTATGTGTGAGCCACGTGGCATTGACTTGCACTACATCTACGCCGATATATAGTTACAAGAATACTCTGGAAACTCAACCAAGAGCATACCCTCCAAACTTTTCTACACCAACATTTGCCCATTCTCGCACATAAATTACGTCACTGAAAAGAGAGTAGACTGTTGAAGCGTTGGGGTGTGCATCCACAGTTATAGAGGGTCCTTATCTCCCTTCTGCTCTCTCTATTGTCATCTATTTTAGTATTCGTTTATCGTTTACGAATTATTGTATTACATCGATATATCAAAAAAATTGCTCAATTAAGGTACAGAGATTTGTAGTTGACTTGTCAAGAATATCAAATATTTTTCCCATCGAATAAAAAATACTCGCTGACAGTTTGGAATAACGAATATTTTAATGATATTTAACTCATTTAAATGCATTCGGTTGTCTGAAAATGATTTATCGGCACAAAAAAGGAAATGATCAAAAGAATAGTCATTAGTGCGAAATTTTTGTCAAATTAATTGCAATCTCTTAATCACTTGAGTTTCACCTCGGCAAATAGCAGTACACTCATTGTAATTTCCGGTTAAGTTCTCCCCTGCATTAGGACTTGATTTCGCAGTAAATTGAAAATGAAGGAGCTGCGCGGAAATACCACGGGCGTAACCAGACGCGAGAAAGGTAAGAGCACTGAATAAGAAACGGAGCGATCAATCTCGGATAACCTATGCCTCGACATTGAATCCACTTCGCTTGGCTCTTTATTCTTCTTCGACACAACCACCAACCCTATATACCTTACAGCTTAAGCTCTCCCTTCCTCATTCACTCACTCACTTACTCACTCACTTCCTTCCTTTCTTTTTTCTCCTTAAAGCTTCTCCTTGTACTTTAACCTACGATCTAAGAATTTACGCCAACGTATAAGCGCACTCACTTGAAATTCATGTGAGAGAATAAATTTTACAGAATAGTACCATCTAAAATACAGTATAAAGTGTCGAGAAAAATGTGATCAAAATGATACGACAAATTCATTATTTGTATATTATCCTTGCTCATACTTGTAATATACACTCCCGTATAATATATTCTTTATTTAAATTTTTTTCGCCAAAAAGAAATGGATAATTTGTTATGTCAGCATTAAAAAATAAAATAGTACCTTTGAATATATATATATATTAACTGTTAAAAATTTTTTAAATTCTTCGATTTAAGAAAAAATTCAGTCTCTTTCTTTGAGAAATATCTGCTACGGTAAAATATTCTGATACACATCAGACAGAAAAGTTTGAGAGTTTTATTTTTCATGTTCGATAACCAAAAATAAACGATATTCATGATGAATTAATTATCGTTAAATTGGCATTTTAAAATAAGTGCTAAAAATTAATAATTATTCCAATAATTTTAATTTAATCACCACTGTCTATATTCAATTTGTCCCGATTAAAAACCTGCTTTGGAGAACAAAAATAATTCAAGTAAAAATAATGAAAATGAATAATTCTAATAGAAATACCAGAAAGTGAGATTAAAAAATTGTATGAGAAAGAATGCAAGCAATCAGCACAAGTAAAGAGAGTGAATAAGAACTTAAAGTCGCGTGTAAGCAGTCAAAGATGTCTATAAGTATGTAGAGGTAGTCGTATAAAATTCTTGGTCGGAAGTTGAGTGCGATCATGATCTAGCTCGTCCAATGTTACACGCAATGCACCCGTGCTGGAGTCGCTTATTCGCTCGCGTACGCGATTTTCTCTTACTCCCTAATGCTTTCTTTCTCTCTTACAATCTATCTTTTTCTTCGTTGATCGCTTAGTGTAATCCAGTCGGTAAAACGTAAGTGGTTCACCTTGATAGCTCTCTCCCTACACCACCACACCATCACAACCACGAGTCAACCATTTGAACGCTTCTTGGACTCCTCACCTGCGCGTTCTTCTTCAACCCATCTTTCTCTTCACTTGCTCTTCTCCTCTTCCATTCTCAGCTTTTCATCCTTCTTCCTCTTTCGTTCTTCAAAACACACCAGAACCACTCTCTTGGTCTCCCTCATGACCCGAAGGCATCGCGTACCCGGCCCGCCCATTTGTAGCACCAATGTCTGTGACCAGCCGCCCGCGGAGCGCATTCAGAGGCGCTTCGTCGAACATCAACAACGACAGCAATACCATCGTGAATATAAGACTTTAGGCAAGGCTTTACAGTTCACCGTATAAACTTCAATATTTTTTTTATGCTCCATACCCTCATAAAACTTGAGGATTTCTTCAATCCCAGTAGCCAAGACCAACTGGGAATCCTTTGTAAAATCCAAAGATATTTCTTTGATACTCTCTCTAACTTGTTCATTTAGGGTTTTCATTGAAAATACTGATATTTTTCCCGGCTAAAAAATTGACTTTATCATTTTATCAGGGAAAAAAAAACAGCAAGACTCAAACCCTATTTTCTCTTCCCATAATTAGTCAGGGACTGATGAATTCTCACTTGAAAAATGATAATTATAAAATAATGTATATGATGACTTCTTACATTATTTTTAGTGGTGTACACCAAGGTGGGTGAGTTCTCAGCAGGAAAAGTGATACAGCTATGCAGTTAGAAAAAGACAACTCAAAATTCAAGTAACCCAAGCGAGGCTCCATGAGCACTGGCCCTATGGGCTAATTAATTCGAGAAAACAGTTATCTTGGATCCGATCACAGTGGATAGCAACGGTCAGAGTCGCGCTAATTATACGTTCGAGTTCGAAACGAATTTGAGTCTCGATCGATTTTTATCATCGTATGAGTTTCAAATGGAATAGTCTAATATACTATGTGCTCAGCATATGTTGCATATAAATGCAGATTCGAATACCTGTTATATTAGGAAACCTTTATAATAGAGAATTAATTACTTTTTAAATTCTCGTTAATTTGTATTATAATTGAAACTACATCAAATTAATTGTCAATTAATTATATTTGTTTAACATAAGTTAAATATTCAAAGAGGAAACGATATATTTTTTTTTCCTCCAAAAAGTTATCAAGCATATTGAAATAATCCGACTTATTTATTCACCATGAAAATTAATAAAAAGTTCCTTTATCAAAAAATGTAGTAGAGAGAATGAGGAGATTCAAAGAATAAAATATAAAATTTAGTTAATAAAAGAATCAAGATTGAAATCAAACCCAGCAACATGTCTATTATTTTTTGTTAATAAACTCGGAATAATGATATTGTTAATAAAAAGAATAAAATGATTTTCTATTTCAATATTTGAAATGATATTAAATTTGACTTCTTTATGAATTCGTCAAAATGATGTTGAATATCACAGACTGAAAAAATACAAAGAGAACGTCAGTGGATATCACAAGGGAGCCAGAGAGAAACAAGAGAAGATGAAGAGAAAATGGAGAAAGAGACGGTGAAATCAAAGAGTAATCTCAAGCTTCGTCTCTCGACTTTGCCGAGAATAACGATTGACTCGACCTTGCCAAACAGGAATACGAACGCTGGCGTTTTCTCCAGCTTATTCCGAGAGGGATTCTCGGTCGCTTCGTCGACGGGTCGTCCGATAGGTTGTCACCGCAGTAGCCGAAAGTAAATGCGTTCCTCTTATTATTCGGACAGAAGATTTAAGCGCGGTTCGCTGCGCGCATGAGTTATGCTCAAAAATTGAAGTTACCCAGCCACAACAGACCCTCTTGAGTCAGTGTAGTGATGCTCTGGCGTCTTGGCTGCCGCCACTGTATAGTCGTAGTAGTAGCGGGCCCATCTCTTGTCCAGCTTCAATATCTTCTGTCTCTTATCCAAGCCCATAAGAGATCGCCCAACCATGGATCCATTCCGATTGTCTTTGTCTCTTTCTTTCTACTTGTTGCCATTTTACTTTTATTTTGGCGATATATTTTCTCTGCGCGCATCGACCGATCGTCCCGTGGCTCCTTCGCGGAGAAAGGCAATACACGCGGCTCTGCCGAGGTCCTCTTGTTTCTCCCTCTGTCGCGACCCCCTACTTTGGATTCCTTTCGCCGGGAATTCGAGGACTATAATACATGCGTATGCAGTAGCAGACGAAACATCTCTTCCGACGAGTCTCTTCCCCCCCCCTCCCCCCATCCTCACCCTCTCCTGTTACACGGAAAAAATCATATATTTTAAATACTCAAGGAACATGAAAGAAATTTTTTTCCACTTCACAAAAAAATTCAGATCAATGACCCAATTACATTTCCACAGCTGTCTCATTGTCAGTCCAGATCAATGACACTTTTATTTCATCATTTTGCATTTTTATCCTTGACTTCAATATTATAAAAACATTAGAGAATTTTTTTATGTAAAACCCTTCGTGCAATCAAATGGCTCTTGAATAATAATAACAACAAATGTCTTGCAAATAATTGGGATTATTTAATGTATTGTATAATAGGAAAAAAATAATCAACACCAAAATACCCCTTCATTTCTGATTTTTTTCCCTTAATTTACAACAGTGATATTCCTCGAGTTTGTCTCATGTGTAAACCTCTTTTCTCCCCCGAGACAAAAATATATAAAACGCTACAACGCAACGGATATTTCATTTTAATTTTCCCGCAAAATAGAATCCTTTGCGCCGGATGGGAACGCCCATCCCTTGTTCCATGCAGTGATAAAGCAAATAAAGCCACGTCGTGCCACAATAAACTGCCAGTCGAAATCACGTGATTTAAATAAATTTACATCCGTTTGTACCCGCGGAATAAATTTCACTTTGCTCTTGGACCGGTGTCTCTATCTCTTTCTCTTTAACCAGCTCTTTCTCTCGTCACTCGCTCAGTATATACTCCACTCAAATAGTCCCTGTGAACCCTTCTTCATCCTCGACTCGCCTTAACTACATCGTTGAATAATCAAAAATGAGAATTCTTTTTCAATTCAATTGGCCTCGTGCAATTAACATTTCAAGCTGTTTCATTTCGACTTTAATCAAATACTAAAAATGTCTTTATATCATTAACTTCTTTCATTTCTCCAACTATACATAATTACATATTTACATTATCGTCAATATATCTATGCATATCATTTACAAAGTCAAAAGAAATTATCTTACTTCTAAATTAAAATAAAACTTTTATTGAAATTATTTAATCATTCTCTTACTAGTGACATTAAAAACCTCATGATTACTCCAAAATTTCCAACAGTAGTTCCTTTATATGAGCTATAACTCCTCGATGCTTTTTTGATGCTAAACTGATGTCCAAACAACACAATGGAGACTTCCTGGAGATGAGCTAATTTCTTTGTCAATTCGGAGGATCTGTAAGCCATGATATACCATACATAATACCATTATCATTCAGTTATATAGTTCGAGAGGAGTCAATACAACGTAAAGTCAATGTGGAGTCAATGAGGCCAAAATGATATACGAGGCGCAGACGCGAAATGGCATAGCTCTTTCTGTTAACCCTATCGTACGGTTGCATTGCGCATCCGGTAGTGTAATAAAGTCGATAATAACACCGAGCTTCGGATATTTAGTGTATGCCGTAAATCTTGAAGCAAATCGACGCCGCTGTTTCGTCGTACCTGTTGGAATACATTATACCACCTTGGTTGTAGTCCTTACATTACATATGTACTCTCATATCTACGATTGCATTACTCTTCACCTCGTACAGACTAGACATAAAAATTGTCAGTTATATAATGCTTGGCATACAGATAATAGCCACCACACCAATGCAGCCCATATTTTATTAACATTAAACAGAAAATGCATCTAAATAAAATAAGATATAGACTTGATGATATGACGCGTTATTTCAGCCAGTAAATTCTACAATCTGACATGTCAGCTCTATTTTCGTGGGTGGATGACAGATAAATTGATTTGTGGTCTAGTGATACGATAGATAAGAGACTTGACTCTCAGCTAGACCCTTACACTGTGATCCTCTTTTTTTTTTCCTCTTTTCGACAGAAAGATATATGAGTGCAAGTGAAATAATAGCAACATCGCAGTGTCATTCGTCATATCAAATACGTAGAAAGCTTGGCATTTTATTTCTCACTCACTGTCTATTCTTATTTACATTAATAATATAATTGGTTTATTTCACTTTAAGCAATATTACTGGGAATTTTCATCATTATATTAATATTTAAAAATATAAGATTGAAAAAAAAAAACAGAATTTATCTTTATGAATGATGAAAAAGAAGATAAATAAAAAAATTTCTATTCAAAAATGTTTGATTGAAGATGAGAGATCCTTTTCACAAGGAAGAAAGTCATTTATAAAATATAATTCTTGAATATTGAAAATTTGTAGATGATTAAAAATACAGAGGAAATAAATTAATATTTTATAAAATAGAATAAAATAAAAGCAAATGATGATTTTAAAATGATTCCTATTTTTTGAATGTTTCTTCTTTTTTTTTTTTTTTTTGACGGTTTATAAAGGAATTATATGTCCTTATTTATTACTGTTGTCAACTAACTGACTTTTTCAACGGTTCACTTTGATACATTGCGTTGATCGATTACGCGCAAAACCTGATTTATATTCCCAGGATGCTTTTCGCTCTTAAGAGTCCATGAAAGCGTCGTTCGAATTCTTGACATTGCAACAATCGTGAAACGTCGATCGGATCGGTTGTGAACTTGTATTCCATAGAAAACAGCAGATGATTTAATCACCAACGATACAATTTACTGAATCAAGAAATGATATATTTACTTACATTTAGCTATCAACTATTTATTTACCAATGAATCCACACATGTACAATGTAAGAATCGATTCAACTCCATGAAGTTGCCACCACCACCATGAATTCGCGTCTTTATTCTCGGCGGCTTCGGTCATGACTTTATATATAAAGTAAAGGGTTCACCAGCTGATCCGATCTATTCCAACTCTTTTCTGATGGTTATGGCTCCATTCTAACTACACATGCATGACTCGTTTTAGTCTTTACATTAACTTGAAATATTTATATGGTGGTTTTCTTCAGATCATAGTAACTCAAACTCAATTTGATTTATTTTTTTACGACACCAAAATGAAAACATTGTAAAAAAAGTAACGATCTTTAGGAGGTGCGTGTTTTATATATCACAAAAATCACGTTGTATTACACGTGAATCAATCTAAAGACGGGTTTATGGTTGGTTTATAAGGCAAGTGAATATTGGATAGTGGGCAGGGCTTAATGGCCGTACCGTTTGCGTGTTAAACACCAGTTATCTTACCGATCGGTAAGTTTTACGTTTGCCCTCGGTCCAACTGGTCGCGTGCTTCTCGTGTTTAGATCTTCATTGATTGAAGTTGGTCTCTGCCATTCAGGGAAAACCTCTCTCAGAAGGATCCTTTCATACTCTCCAAGTAGTTGAGAGAATTTCAATAAAATTATTCATTAGATCGATTTACATTTTTTCAATTTGTTAAGATTCATTCCACTTGCAAAGCCATTTTTAAATTCTCTACTTGCAATCTAACGTACTTTATTGTCCATGTTTCATGCTAACAATTATTTTATTGTCATAAATTTGAAATAATTAAAAACAAAAAAGACTTTTCTCGACAGAGTAAAAGTTGTATTAAATATTCTAAAGTATAAATATTCAACATACTTGAATTACTTTTAATTAAGTATAATAGACGCCTTTCTTATTTATATTTAATACTAAAGTAGTCTGTCTACAACGAAATATCGAATGATGTAATTAATTTAAAAATTCTTTTGACCTTTTCAGATTTTTATTGAGAAAAGTGAATACCTCTAGAATTTTATTAATCAACTAAAATACTTGTTAAGAAGTAAAATCAATCCGACAGTGCTATCGATAGTTCATTGAGGCGACAAGTTGTAACAAACAAAAAATCTATTTCCGTGAAACGGATGCACTCAGTTAATTACGAGACTTGGCTGGTCAAAAGCTACCTCAACTCTTGGGGTATAGAAGTGAACTCTGTTCAGTAACCTCTTTGACGAGCAATGGTAGAGGAATGAAGAGCCTTGGTAGGTACTTGAAACTAGAGAAAGCAAAGTGAAGGAGGGTGCAAATGGAATTGTTCGGCTTCATGCAATTGTATGTGTCGGTGTCTTAACAAAGGAAGTAATGAATTTTCTATGTAAGCTCAAGAACGAAAAGAACGAATTTAAAGTTTTTTTCTAAGTAATTTGAATTCTTAGCATTTAAATCGCATTTTTACCACTTATAAGTCTCTTATAATATACCTTTAAATTGTTATTATTAAGTACCAAGTCACTACATTATAAACTTGGAAAAAGTTGGTCTTACTCGGTTACTGATTTGCTAAACTTGATTTAATGTCATTTTATTTTTCAACTTCTCATGAAAAATCTTGTAATCGGATTTCGTAAAATTATTATACATTTTTCTTCTTCTTCACATAAAGCTACAGATAGTCAGAAAGAGATTCATTATTATTATTATTATTATTATCAATTATACAGATAATTTTAGAAATAAAATACTAGAGAGTCTATTTTGTCCAATGTCTTCGTAGTTTTATACGTAATAATAAAAGTACACTGCCTCTGGCTTCTATGTGCCTTTGTTCTCATTATAATGAATTCAGCAAGTTTTATCGAGGGTAGTAGTTTCCTGATGGCACCCTCAAAATTGGCGTCTAACGTGAAGGGTCGTCGCGGAACCACCGCCACCACCAGTGGTTGTTAGAAGAGCAAGTCCGACTATTGCAAGAGCTAATGGTACAGAGTAAGTAAGTGAACGCTTAAAAGTACAGAGGGGGAGGTTTTGTACAATTTATGGACTAACGCTTCCTTTATGACGAGGTGGCCTTCTCCTTTTCTCTCTCTTTCTCCCTTTCGCAACTGAGTTTTAACCCGTGAGTCACCCTGGAATATTACTATCCCAGAATGAAAATTAGCTTTAATATTATCCACATACACCCTCATTTATTATATCCCTTAACTAGAATTTCTTTTTCAATTATCACTTTTTAAAAAAACTTCTTTATTAACTTCCTAGCGAAGAAATTCATCTCTACAATTGTCCTGAAGGTTAGAGTTTTTTTTTGATAAGATTTACAGTTAAATTTTCCACTATTTAAATATTTTTTTATATTAATATTTATACTTAAGATTAAATGACTGAAGACAATTAAGAATTATCTCATCAATTTAAATGAATTAATTATTAAATAAATTATAATTCCGTTATTATATTGTGAATCTAACAGCATTGCATTACTTGTGAACTTGGAAACAAACTATTCTGAATGAAGTAAATGCTTTCAAGATGTACAGTTATAATTATTATAAAGGGACTGTATATAGATAGTGTTAACTTTCAAGTTTCCTTTCGATCGTTATTATATGATTAGTGTGAGAAATTTATATTTACTGGAACAGCAATACATGACTCAGCTTATCCTCTTTTTATTATTACTGTACTTATAAGTAAGGAATACATTATAAAAAAAAACTTTCTTAGAATTTACACAAGAATACCAACGTGTGTTAGGTCATTGGCTAAATTACTTGAGTTATTGGCACGAACAGCTCTTGGTTATTGATGAAAATGATTGCCGGTGATCTAACAATGCACATTATTGACGAGAGATGAGAGACACGTGATACAAGTGTATCTAGCCTTGTCCGTTATGTTTATCATATATTTGTCCGTAAGCTGACTCACTACTGACAGTAGTACATACGAGTCATAACTACATTAGAAATCTGTAGATAACATCATTCGATTTTTTATCAGTTGATTAGAAAGTTTACTCATTCATTATTATTTTATCTTTTATATTGGTAATTTCAGTATTATTTTTCTTTGAACGTAAAGATAAGCTACTTTAGAAAAATTGTGATAAAATAATCTTTATTTTCTTTCATTTATCATCGTTGAAATTTTAATTATCAGTCACGATGATGGAAGTTTCAACTTTGTGTAAAGTTTCAATTTTAATAACTTCTTACATAAAGAGTTAATTAAATATTATTTTTTCTTATCTCAAATGGAATGAAAAATATCAATAAAAAAAATGAAATAATATTCTAAAGTAATGTATCATTGTGTCAGATAATTTTAGTAATTAATGAATTAAACAACTGAGATAAAAAAAAGAGTTTTAACTTTGAAAATAATTAAATCAAAGATTGCAACAATTAACCGTTATACTAGACAATTTAATTTATCCTGATAAATAAGAATAATTGAAAATGATTTTGTTCTTCTTCTGAAAAGAAGTTGATTAGTTAATATCTTTGAATAAGCCAAACATTTAATTATGACAATAATATTTCCAAGTGATAATAGTATAAAAGATTTAACAGGTGAACGCTCTGGAACCCTAGGAAGGAAAGTGTGAATGGCCGGAGATGTTACAGTATAAAAAGAATGAGAAGAATAACTTGAAAATAAAGTGAAGAAAAGAAGACTATTCTTAAGAAGAAGAGAAGAAAAGTATAAATAAGTATAAAGTTCGATCAAGACTTATTGGTATCGGATCATAAGACGCGAGCTATCGAATGACAAAAGCGGAATGAATTAGTCTGTTGAAGCTTAAACGAGAGAAGCGAAAGGGCGTGAAAGGTCGAAAAGATATAAGCCGTTCGTTTCTTTCAATGCTCTTAAGATTATACATCCTTTTATGACAATACATTTTTCATTATCACGATATTATGATGTCAGTCACATCGATGCATTAATATATCACTTCAATTTGATAAAAGAAATAAATGTGTCACGGAAAAATGTTTTAGTCATCCATGAATCTATCATCATTAAAAGACGTTTAAATCATGACCAACTATTAACTTCATTTCATCTACTTACAGTAAATTTAAAAATATTATTAATTAATTTTAAAACCAATCCCTTCCTAAAAAAAAGTTACTGGAAATTTTTATTTCTAAAGGGTTCTTAGAGAGTTTTGAAGTCTTAATTAATTAGTTTTCAAGTAAAAAATATTGAAAATTATAAATGGAATCAATCCCTTTATTTGTACTTTAATGTAATAATAATGATAATAATTTATAATGGAAAATAGTGATAACTAATAACTGATTACGAAGAGAAACAAGATTAAAGAGAGAGTTCTCTAGTATGCGGTTATACAGCAATGGATTCGCCACCTACATCGATGCCAAGCTATACATGAGGTCAACCGCAGTCCGCAACAGTAGAGAACTATAGGAAAGTCCGACATCCCTCGCGTTATCTCTCCAACAAGCACACCCGCGAGCGTAAACAACTATTAACCTAATTGATTCGCGGCGCGATAAGTTGGCCAATAATTCGAAGCAACTCTCTGGTATTTGCTTGTGACACGTACTTCCATACCGAATTCAATTGGCATTTAACAAACAACTAAGTTGAATTAAACTTTTATCCAAATTTAACTGATACTAAATTACATCGAGAGATCGCTTATTCTTCTAAATTAATCATCCTATAATATTTATCCATTACCTAAATTTATTTTTATTTACATACTTGGATAAATATATTTTAACGATTCCCTTAACCATCAATCATCTTTTTTTTTAAAATATTTTTCGTGCGGTTTATTTGTTTCATTCACTTTACTGTAAATACTCGATATCGGTGTCACCTTTTATTTGACAAACTTTTAATTAATTTTAAACATTTATTACATCTATGAATAAAATCAAACCGATAAATTAGATATTACAAAAATATTTATTTATCAAAAATAAATAAGTTAAGATGAGATTTGATGAATTATTTGTTGAATCAATTTATAAAATGATTTTAATTGAAATAAATAATGAGATAGTTGGATGTTGAATATACTGAAGCGATAGCTAATAGAAAAATCAGTTAATAAAAGTGTTGGCATTGAAAAACCTCGTAAATTGACCACGTCTACATTAGCACGTAGGTAATATATAGGAAAAAATCTATAAAGGTCCATATTGAATTGGTGGGTCGCAAAAAGAGGGTGAGAATCGATGTCGTGGATTCGCGAACGGAAGTCGATGCAGAGAGGTTGACGGTAGCCGTAATTGCAACGATAATTCTCGCCTGTGAACATGTGGCGCCATGTCACTCGGCTCTTAATCCTCTCGTTACCCGACTCAACGACCTTCCTCGCTTCTCTAGCTCTCTGCCTGATTTGAACGAACGGACGCTGATACCAAAAGAGTTATCGCAGCTCACCGCGTTATACTCGCCATACCGATTTCTCTATAAAAGCTTCATATAGAACTTGGGCTTTAGCCTGTGAATTGACCAACCAATTAATTAATCCTTGACTTTCATTCTCTATGTCTATTGCTTTTATTAGTATTTACCTTTCAACTTTTCTTCGATGTTCAACATTAAACTTTTATCTGCGAAGGATTAAATAATAATTGCTTCATTCTTTCATTAATTAATTGTTCATTTTGTACGTTTAAAAATATTATTAATCGATAAAATAAAAGATAGATATATTTTTTAAATCTTCTTCATCTTCTAATAAAATGTATTAAAAAAAAAAAATATATTTTATTGATCGATTGTGTATAATAGCACTGCAGTTGAAAAGAGTTTGATGGATTTTATTCAAATATTTTATACTCTATATCTCGAAACAGAATCTCAATATTAATTCAAACTTTAGAGTCAATAAATATTACATAACAAAATAACAATAATTTATGATTGAAAAATTACAAATTTCATCAAGTTAAATTATTGAGTCAATTGTGACATCAAAAATGAAATGAAAAAAGTTTAAAAATATCAGACAGTTGAAGAGGAACTATTGAATATTCAAAATAAATACTATTCAAAGAGTAAACTAAATAACAACAGTGAAATATTTTAATTATTTATTTAGAGAAATTGAATGAAAAACAGATGAAATAATTAAATTCACTGGAAGGTTGATTAGTTTTGTAATATAAGAGTGATAATATTGAGAAAATTAATTGGTCTCCACAATGTCTTGAATATAAAATAAGTTTACATAATGAAATATCTCTAGAGATGCAGAAAGGCAGCATTGGAGCAACGCGTGTGGTGCATACTGTAAATTATACGCAAGTAGCATACATACACAATGATGGAAAAATTGATAGTAATGCATACAATGTAGTGACACTTGTCTTGAGGGGAAATAAAGCACGTCTAGGAGATAATTACTGCCATTACACATGTAATACAGCTACAGTGAATGAGTCATTTGGTATGGTAGTACGTCAATAAAGATCAAAGTGATCAAACCTTTGTCTTTGATATCATACTGAACAGAGTACTGGTGTGACGAAATGACATAAAATTGTCATTCATTTCAAGTGTCATATGAGTTGTCGTGTGGATTCTAAAGGCGTCTTTACACTCTGAGTCATGTAATTTCGTCAGATTGACAAGAGCTTTTGGACGCTTCTTGTACTTTATGAACGAAGGCTTGCTAGTGACGTCTTAAACTCAAGCATTCATAAAAGCTAAAAAGCCTGGCAGGTTGCTCGTTTGATCAGAACCTCCCACTAAGTCCCTAGAGCTCGTTTCGTGATGGCAATCGATTTTCTTCACTTCTCTCTTAGTATATACAGAATCTACTCTCGTCTCTTTTTATCTTTATTTCTCTTCCTACATTTTCACATTCACATTTCAAACGTTCTCGCCAATTCCATTCTGAAATGCAAACTCTTTTAGCAATTTAATAAAGAACACTTTTGACATATTCAAATACTAGACCACTTACAATACTTTGCATAAGCGGAATTAAATTTCCTCTTACGTTTTTACTAGTTTCAACACAACATAAGAGTATTTTTCATTAGTAACGAAAAAAAGAATATTTATTATTTTAGTCTATGTTGATCCTTGTATGGTAATGCTTATGGATCGAATATACTCAGTGTAAATTATTCCAAGTCACCTAAATTTGCAGTGTAGGCACGTTTACCCGAGTAGCAATTAAAATCAGGTCCTATTCTTGAGTCCTGAACATGACCTACTTCATTCTTGAGACGCCTCGTCTGAAACGACACTAAGAAAGGAGTAAATTCTGTTCTAAAAGAGACAATAAGACCAGGGTTATTGAGTAATTATTTAGATAATAGGTAATCTCGTGCTAGTAATGAGGTAGTAATAATATTTGTAAGAAAATTAATTCAGGGTTGTAATACTCGAGTAGTCCTCAAAAATTTTTCAAACCCCATAACTCGTGAAAAAATTATCAGACAATGATTTTTAAGAGGTGTTTAGAAACTTTAAAATCTAAGCTAAAGATTCATATCCATGAAAAACGTTTAAAAAATTTATTTCACCCTTAAAATTGCCAAAATACTTGGCAAACTGCCAAAAAAATGTGATTTTTTTTATATTTTAGCGATTTTGAGGGTGAAATAAATTCTTTAAACATTTTTTATGGATATGCATGTTTAGCTTAGATTCTGAAGTTTCTAAAACGTCCCTAAAAACGGTAATTGGACCGTCCGTTCATGAATTATAGGAGTTCAAAGTCAAGGGGATGATGATTTTTAATATGTATCCAGTTTTCCCCCTTTTTTAGGGTGTTAAAGTGAATTTTTCCAGGCGATGCCCCGATTATGTATTTCTACGCATCAAGACGAAGAGAATGAGTGGTCAAACTTGAAAATCGGAGTACTTTTATTTTTTGGCCTAAAAAAATGGAAAGGGGTACCACTTGCCATTTTTTGGGGTCGAAAAATCAAAGTTGTCCGATTTTCAAGTTTGACCACTCATTCTCTTCTTCTCAATGCCTAGAAATACGGAATCAGGTCAAACATATAAAAAATCAATTATTTCACTCCTAAAATGGGGTAAAACGGGAACTTGCTTCAATTTTAGCATAAATTATGCTCCAATTACGATTTTACCTAGTGCAATAAAAAGATCTGAGAGGAAAAATTTTTCAAAAAAAAAAACTTGTTCCTTAAGCGTTCCCCATAGTTCCACGAGGGGAACGTCGGGGAACTCACCCACTGGGGAATTTTTGGGGAACGAAATTTTTTTTTACGGTAGAGTAAAATGTGATGGAGTAAAAACAAAAAGTGATCCATAATCTTACTTTCACCTCTATCCATTCCAGAAACCTTTTCTCCACTTCTTAATAGAAAATACGAAGGTGTAGCAAAACAAGGGATGGCATGTCTCCAACAATAATTTTCCTAAATAGAATAGAATTTTACAACTCTTTATTATTTTTCACACGTGATATTTTGATACGCGAGCTTTTCCAGTATAACCACAATGAAACCGTGCATCAGTTATTCATATTTGAGTCAATTCAGCAAGCAAAAAAAAAGAAGAAATGATTGCGTATGCATGCGCGTGAACTGGTGAAGCGAAGCGATTGCTTTGTAATTTTGCGTACACCGTTATTTGCAAACCCGATCGTGACTATCCAGCTTGCATTGATCGTTCACCGAGCGTATAACGGCTTTGCCTGTGCATTTTCGTATATGCCTATACACTCTTCCAATGTATATATGAGAGTATATGTCGAAACGAAATGACGCGTAAAGTTGATTTCAGCACAAGGAGAAAACTTTTACAGACATTTGATTAACCGTAAGGTAATTTTGTGCTCGCGGTCAACAATGGAGGTGAACTTTACTCTGACAATGAATAGAAGAGTGAAACTGCGGTCGCATGGCTCTAAAAAGTTGACGTACCTTTTAACCCAGCCATATATACCAAGAAACAACACTCAATGCAACGAATTATGAGCCTTACTTCTAAAACGAACATCAAAAGATTGTTGGCAGGTTTTCGCTTGATGTCATTCGTTTTGCTCTATGGCGAGCTTTACGATCATTGTGTATTAAAAGCCTGGGAATACCAATTGCACGAAAGAGAAAGAAATCCTATGAATAATTTGCCAAGTTCTACCTGAGCTTACTTGTTATTTCCGATTAGAATTGAGTACATAAATACATTAGTAAGAAATAGAATCGTAAAGTTGCTTGTTGAAAGTCTAGCATTTAAAGTTAACAAAAATATATTCCACTTTATTATGCCTTTTTTTTTATCCATTTCTGTGAAGCTTTAGAATGCAAATGTTGCAAATAATCATCATAAATGACTCGAAAAGCCACTCTTAATGTGTGATAAATAAAAAAAATGATTAAAATATGGGGATAAGTTTTGTTAAAATAATGCTAATATGTTGAATACATTTTATATAGAAAAAAAAAAACAATTCTCGTTGATTTTCATGGACAAAAAATTTCAGAGGATTAAAAGTTAAAGCTACTCTCTAATGGGTGATTAAAATTTTAAGATAAAAATGTTTTCACAACAAAAATTCCATAAAAATAAAATTGATGCAAAGACTTTGGCCATACTTAATTTTCATAAAGCCCTCTTATTACTCTATTTAGTACTATTAAAAATTCCATTTTTTATACTCAAAGATAATTATTTTTAGAACACCCAAATTACGATAAATAATTAATAAAAAAAAAAAAAAAAACGTCTAAACTATTTTGTATAACATTAATAAATGACTGAACATCAATAATTAATCAAATGTGATGTTTTGAATGATTGAATACTTACTGAGCATAATAAAAAATTAAATTAATTGCATCATTAATGCATAAACGTATCTTTACAAAAAAAGAACATTATCGATCCATTCCATTAACTAATGTGGGTGTTCAGATGGTCACAATTTTCGAGTTAATTTTAAGACAGATTCCTACCAGCAACGATGTACAAGTTTAATTTATAAAAACCATTAAAAAAAACCGCAATAAAATTAAATATCCATTCAAGCTGGTAATATTAATAAGTTAAAAAACGCGCAGGAGGAACCGGTTTAACCTTGGCGGCAAACGAAAATTTCCCCAGCAATATATACGTACGCATGGATCCACCACACCTATATATAGAGGATGATGCACATTTGTGCATTTGTATATATGTGAATGAACTATGAGTATGCATTCAAGTGTATGCAAAAAAATGAACGAAAAAAAGAAATCATAAAACTGATGTCTAAGTATCTTAAAATACTTGTGAAACACTATACGCGTAATCTGTTTCACACCTCAGTGTACACTATTGTATTATAAGTTAGTAATAATGTGCAGTCATGGGAATGCAATGCGTGGAACTTTTCAAATTATTCCTCGAGGACCACAAAATCTCATAAACATTGACAGTGTTCAACCGCAGGTAGTTATTGGGAGTGAAATTTGTCGGGCGATTTCATCTCCAGACTCCTGAGGGCTGTTCGTGCTCTAACGTCTTCGGCTCATTTCCTTTTATTTCCCCATGGCGGTCTCATTCAATTTTTATAACTGCGGTAAAACTTATAACAAAAAATATACACTGTAAATTATTTTTTTATTCACATCGTGTATTTAGTAATAACCTGATGACAACCGTGACTATTATATCAACGTGATTGTTGATTAAAACAATCCAAAGGTAGTATTCACTAATCATAATTAAAAATGATGGCACCTTATTACTGATGATCCATTTTATTACGGAGGAAAAAAAAACAATTGGAACTAGAAGGTATGAAATAAATATGTATTTGGATAAAAAGTGAATTCTTTTAGCACAAAATCAACTTTAGTAAATCATAATTAAAGACCCCCATCGTGAAATACACTGAGACGTGTATTTCTCGACGAATAACCATAATGTATGCCCACTGTTTTGCCAGTGTTGCCCAGTCTACTTTACAACATACTCTCAGCCACCAAGTAAACCACCCGGTTGCCCCATGTGTCTTCTCCGTCCCCGTACTGTCCACATTTTTCGTTCATTTACTTATTTTTCTTTTTTTTCTTTTTCACGATAAATCACTTCCGCAACTTCCGCATTATTTATACATGGTCCAGGTTAAAAGATTCATGTTTGCCTGCTCGTTCCTTAGAGCAACAAATTTTCCAGAAAATAAAAATATTTAACAGACTTTGAAGCCAACAGTGAACACGAATATTTTGATAAATTAAAATTAAATACCTTGACATTATTATTTTCTATTCATTTAGAATTTAAATAATTGTTTAAATTTAAATTTTTAACGTAAGTCTACAAATATTTTATTTATTAAAAATTATATTTATACTTCTCAGTTGATTCAATAGCAATTTTATTGAGATTGAAGTTAAGTCAGGAAATATTGTAATTGGAATAAACATTAATAATATCGTTGGTTGATTATTATCAAGCATTGTTTTACAACTTGATAGATCTACATCAATCGATTATTTATGTAATTAATATAACATGTTTACTGATAATGTCATATAAATGAATTTATTTGAAAATGACTTCTCTTTATATGTCCATTCAATATATTATAGTAAATAAATCCGAGCTGCTTAATGAAGTAGAATAGAAATGTAACCACTTCAATAGACATTTCAAATACAATTCCGTAGTTGTATAATGTATTCGAAAATTTTTCCATATAAAAATAAAACTCTGTGAAAAATTTATTACTCTAAAAGAGTCGAGGAAACGTCGTTACGCTTCAGAACTTTGTAGACGGATGAAGTGAAATTGAGTTATTACTGGAAAGAAGATGGATATCTCTCAAAGTGACAAAGGTTGGGCGATGAACTGAAAATATAACATTCTTTCTCTCTTCAATTCAACTTGATGTACAAAAAGAAATGAAATAAAGTGATAGAATACAATTAATTTTTCAGATGAAAATTAAATAATTAATAATCAATACAATGTAGTTTTCAATTGAAGAATAGCAGGAAAACTCATTAAAATTAATAGAAAAAAAAGAGTTGAATAAAATTAAAAACTTGAATGTCTGGAAAAAAATATTAAATAGAAAATAATGTTCAACTTAATTCCGGGCATTTGAACTAAAGCATTACTTTGCACAACTTTTATTCATCTCTGTGTTCAATTTATATTCAATTTTGTTTACGTACTTTTATATACGTTTCTACATGTCGTCACATGAATAAGAGAAAAAAGATAAATTTACCGTAAGTAGAAATAAATAGTTTGAGAGTTTTCATATATAGTACCGATAACAAAGTGGGGCGTTTGATTTATCAAGAAGTCGCAGTCTAACGTGAAAACATTTCGAATGTGTATGTTTGTGAAAGTTTTTCCAAGGGGGAAATAGCTGAGATTCGCGGAATGTGTCGCAAGAGCTAGCACTCACTGGGAAAACTCTTCGACGCGAGCGAACTTGCGCGGAACGGAAAAATGGGATCTGTATAGTGTCGTCGTGATTCAAGGAACGGTGGACTCTACCATGAATTTCCAATGGCGGGGAAAACGTTGGAGCGTGGAGCATGATGCATGGCACTCTAAATCGAGTTTTCGTTCGTTTATAAACTTCGTTTTCTTTCCCTTGCTTGCAGGAAATCTTCAGGATTAAAAAGAGCTCCTGGATTTATCGAAAAAAATATCTAGTTTTTCTTTGTATTGTATGTGATTTATTCCTGAGTTCTCAGACATTTTTTTTTACTATTCAACAGTAAAAAAAATATTTTGCTACCTTCAATCATAGTTGTATACACACCATAACGATTCAAAAGTCTAGATTGATAAGAAGGAAACGTGTGATAATTGTAAATCATGATTATCCAAGTGATAGAGATGAAAAATATAACAACATTGATGTATAGCACCATTATCTAACTGAAAATTACTCCATATTGGTTCACGCATAATACATCGTATTCTGATGATGCCTATGGAACATCATATTGAGTGATAATTAATGCACCTTTGAAATTATCCAGAGCCGACTAGAACATGAAACTCCAATGAGAAATTATCTATGTTCAGGCGAATACATTCTGGTAAATTGACAATCGTCACGCGGCTTGAACAGCACCAATGAATGTAGCCAAAATGTTGAAGTTGGTGCTTCATAATAATTATATTACTATACACAGCGTGAGTTTTACATGGGCTTTTATGATTTAACCGCTTCAGCAATATTTTTCATTTGGATAAAGAGGCTTTAAAGAAGCAGCAAAAGAAGCTGAGGGCCAAGCGTCTATCAAAATGAGACTGCGGGGGCCATGACGAAGCAATGCTCGATCTGAGTGAAAATGGAAGGAAAAAAAGCTGAAAGGAAATTGTGAGAGAGAGGAAGGGATGTCGCTGTCGCGTGTTCGAAGCCGGTTGCTATATAGTGTCTACATAAATGATAAAAACCGACGGCAAAAAGACGACCGGTCTACCATCATGTAGCTAAACCTCAATATAAGCGTAAAGACTGCATGCAAATACCAACCAATTATGAAGCGTCGTTGGGCCCCCATGATATATTATCAATTTTCAAAGCGCAATTCTCCTCGACCAAATATTATCGAGACTTCAAGAGGCACGATAGTAAAAAAGACATTTTTTAATATAAAAAAAAAAAGGTAAAAATATGTTAATAAAAAATTCACGGTCGTTAATTACTGTCAACTACATATCTTGAAAACTTGCTCTTGAGGATACGTTACGAAGTAAAAATCGTTGATGCTTCTTCATGTTTGGTTGATTCACTTGAATATCAAATGGACATTTCTGTCAACCAGTGAGGCCTTTAGTCTACACATACCTTTCGAGCTTACTACAAGAGTTGAAGATTATGTTATCTACTTCTTTCGTTTGAAAAATAATCCTTCGTTTTATCATAAATCATACAATACTTGATAGAAAAAAATGACTCAATAATCTTTTAATTTTTTCATCAACTATCCTTGAAAAATGTATATTTTATAATCGGTATTTTTCATCAAAAAATTATTTCATTTTTTATTAATTCATTTCTGTCAATTTAATTTCAATGTTTAGATGAATATTGTGCTGGATAGATTATAAAGTCATTACGACGTGATTGCGAATAAATTTAAGCTAAAACATTCGTCATTTATAGCAGAATTCTAGTGCAGTCATTAATGAAATTGGCACAGACGATTTCTGTGATCCCCTCACAGGTCGTTTTAATAGTATGCTATCGTTTCAAAGTAATTACTAAGCTGATGGGATGCGGCTGTCGGATGGAATGAAAACTGCTGCGATTCGAGGCCAACAATTAGCACCAACGAAACGTGAGAGTGATCGTGAGAAATTAGGAAGTGTAAAACTCATCCAAAAAGACAGGGGTAAGGTTTTATATACATGATTGAGATTGTATCGTATATACATGTGTATACATATAGTTGTAGTGTAGCTTGCAAAGACTAAAATAAAGTTTTGTGAAAGAGAAATTGTATTGCACTGCTCAGTTCAGACGAAAGAAACTTCTAGACCGTAATCGTCGATAATCTTGGGTGTCCAAGTTACTATTCGGTTGGTGTAGAGCATATACAAGCCAACTCTACTCTTATTGTACCACTATGCTGTATAACTAAAACCACCTTCTGTTTTATCCTAACTACGTTTTTCCTCGTTTTCACTTTACCTCTAGCCTATATGTACTCTTTCTCCCCCAAAGTTACGCTTCGTAACGAGTTCAGCCCAAGAGCTTAAACGAAAAGTACTTTGTGCACAACGGAAAAGCTTGAATACAATTTATAGATATACCAATGTTACTGTGGCAGTACAAAATACTATGCTGTTAAAGAAGAGAATACTTATTTTCTTGTTTTGACCAAACATTTTAAAAAGCTACTGATTCTTCTTGCTTACACTGTCTTTATTTCACTCTGTAAAAAAAAACGTAAATTATCTCACACAATAGATGTTTAATTAGTTAAAAAATAATTTAACTACAAATTGTGGTTGGATTTTCTTTTTGTTTAAATAATTTAAATGCTATTGAATAATTAAATGAATTATTCAAAAGCTAACAAAACAATTTAATAAAATATATTTTATTTTATTCTAGAATATTTTTTGCTTGGAATTTTATAAATACAATAGATATTGAAAAAAAAAAAATACCCCTTTCCTACTTAAAATCTAGGTATTTTAATACAATTTTCCTTCTCACATTTATGTAGGTTTAAAATACCTGTGGTATGTTAACAATAACTTGAGAAACTCGAAATTTTCGTAGTAGGTATAATAATTTTCGAACAATACACATAACGAATCAGTACGTGAACATGCATACATGGCAAGGATGAGAAATGTGAACAGAATTTCATGTGACTGGAATTAAAGTGTAAAACTTACTACACCATCTATATTATATCTGTAATAATATTTATACATTCATATAACTGTAAATGAAATTTGCAATTATCCTGCAATACCTTTAAATCGAATTTCTAACTATGGCTTTATGATCATTAATTATCATTTACTAGGACCATTTAATAGAGTTGGAGCAGTGATCAGGTGAATTAAATACGCTAAAGAGATCTTTGTATGTACCACTAATTCTATGTATATTTCTCCAATTCAATATATCCATGTAGTGAGGATTAGTGAAAAGGGATTCCATTGCTGACTTTGATCAGACATTCCCAACAACTAGAAAATCATATTAACTTTCTAATGGCTTGACCTTAATCTTCACTTACATTAACCTTTTTTCCGACACATTATTATTATCAAGATGATAAGAATTTAATATTTAACAATTTCCCATGATTTAACAAAAAAAAAATTTCATTAGGAAAGATAAGTATTTATTGGAATAAGTAGAAAAGCATGTGGTAGAGTTGTAGAATTTTAAAATTCACCAGCAAGATAATTTTATTTCTGACTGTATTTTATTGAATAAAAAAAAGTTAGCAGAATAGTTTAGTGATATCGGATACCTCGAATCAAATTTCCAACAGTGACTTTCCGATTATTAATTACCCTTGCTTGGGTCATATAATGTAGCTTAGCAATGATCAGGTGAATTAACTGCGAGATTGAAACCTACATGTGCTTGGTGTATTCATCGTCCATATAACACATGTACATACAAATGTATGTGCGTATAATCTTGCATTGTACACCTACAAAGGTATACGCGCATTCGATTGGCGTCGAGTGGTGTCCGGAGAGGGGCGCGACGCCTGCAGCCAAGAACGAAGCTTCGCTTTATACTAAACCTGACTTGGTAGGACAGTTCAACGAGCGTGTCTTTCGAGACTGGACCGGTACATGCAATTGTAAGAGAGACCCATGAGCTTATCAAACTCATCACCGTCTAAAAGTACGACCGATTTATTTGTAACAATTGTCTGACAATATTTTTTAGGAACGTTTAATCAATTTTTAGATCTAAAAGTGATGCTGATCTGCTGGCGAATATTTCGCGAAATTCCTCTTTCCCCTGATCAGAAATTCAATCTGACGGTGTGGGGATAAAAAATATCATCAAATGGAGAAAAAGATAAAGGAAAGTAAGGGATAAATGTAGTCTTGAGTTTCAAGTGGATGAGCTGTAATGCTCTCAACCGATCAACTCGCGCAATGTGAATGATTGAGTGGAACGTATCGCATCGATGAATGACACCATGTGTTCTTGGCATGGTTGAAATGCGATCGAACGCCGATTAAATTGTGTGATAATATATATGTATATATTGATATACATATATCTACATAGTGTGATAAATAGTAGAGTGTGTAGTATAACCTCCCAAGTATCTGGTGGAATGTCACGTGGAAGCCTTGTCCGAGATGCTTCACTGAGATTTGTATTTATCAGTAATTCATTATTTCCATCCGCATTTTTACTTACTCTGGATTACTTACATATCTGCATTAATTAAAGAATTGTTATTTATTTGTTGTTTTGTTGGTATTGAAAAATTTCACGGTCACTTTAAAAAATAGTTCAAGTCCCCTTTTTTATATTATTGACACAAGTGTAGTGACAGTTTTATGATGTCGTGTAGCAAATATAGTGAATACTGTCCAGTGTGTTTTTTAAATCTGGAATTTTAATCATTTTGTGATCAGATTTAAATAATTCATATCGGATACGCAGTGTCACGTTTCTTTCAAGTTAAAGACTTGATCGATAACTCAACCTTAAAATCAATTGTCTGACTCACTTATTATCTGCTTCTTTTCTTCAAGGTAAGTCACGTGCTGATATTATTCGCAATATATGGGACAAAATTAACAATCAAATTAAAATATTTGTGAGTTAAAAAAAAAATATATATATATGCAACCTTCAGAATCATAACTTGAACATAAAGAATATTAAAACAAATTTTTATTTGTATTATTAATGGATTTATCGTACAGAAAGAATTTACTTAAAATCATTCAATTTATGTGCAATTTACTTTTAATTATATCCCCAATAAATAATTTACAAATATTTTAATTGATTTTATTTTCATAAAAATGTTCAATTTACAACATGACATATGTTGTTACAAAAGTAATTGCTTTCATTTCCTACAAAACTCTAATTGATTTCAATAATAATGAATATTACTATTCATTGATGCAAATGATAAAAAGAGACAAACCAATAAAATATTCATTTTATTTTAATGGCATGATATTTCTTCACTATCAGATGAATTAATATTAACTCGAACAAAAACAAACCATTTAAATTTTTAGGCTAAATAATAACATTCAGAAAGATTGATTGAACAATCGATTGATGTTTCTTTTTTTATCACGATGTAGGGAAAAACCTGAGTCGAAAAATTCCGATGGATTGTACATTAGTTACATTGCTTTTTAGAAATACAACCAATGTAAAGATAATTTAAATTAAATTTTATTTTCAATTTTTAAGATTACATTGCTTCAACATTGTATTCTTTGCATAATTCCCTTTTCTGTAGTAGCAATGTCAATTCAATGTTATCAAGGAAAAGAAAGAAGCATTGTAAAAATAATATAAGCAATGTAGTCATATTACATTGAGAAAAATAAAAATAAATTTAGAACTACATTATTGGTATTGACATTGGCTACATGCTTTTTTTTATTTTTTGTGTTCCCTTCCGGTCATCCATCCATCTATTTACCGGCCTAAATGTTGCTTGACTTGAGGATCGTGCGTACCGTTCGATTCCCACTGTGCTACATTGATTAATAATTTGTTTTTTTATTATTTATTAATGAACAGTTGAATTCTATGTGAAACAGTTAAAATATTGTTAATAATAAATTACCATTGTTACGAAATATTTAATAAAATAAAAATGAAAACAATGATCATCTGTTAACGATGTTCTTTTTTGATATTGGTTATATTACTAGAAACTATTATCAATGTAACCAATGTAAACTCAAGATCTACATATAAAACCTTAATAATCTTACTCTTACATTGCTAATATTGCCATATATTAATTTAACATTGCTTACACCATTTTCAATGTAAGAATGATTTTAGCGATGTAAAATAAAATTTTTTAGCAATGTATCCAATATAAAAGTAATGTTATAACAATGTAATCAATGTAAGACCCATCGAAATTTTTCGACTCGGGAATAGAATTTATGTCATAAGCTTGTAATGTTTGTTGTAAACTTGAGAATGTATTTGACACAGTAGAACAAAGCACATTAGAAACGTACAAAGCGAGCTAAGAAGCAAAGAAGAAAGAGGAGAAGAAGTTAAACAAGAAGCAATTTAAAAATGAGTGTATAATTGGTTGTGTTTTATCCAAGTTTCCTATTTAATGAGGAGGCGCAAATTGGAGTATATAGTAATAATGAGTAGCGACTGAAAAACATTAAGTGTGGTGGTTAGTAACATTTATAGAGTGGTTGTCCTCGACGCCTCAACTTATGATCAACGATGAGACAGAAAAACAAATGAAAATAAAAGGTGTGTGTGGTTGAACGGTTGGATGATTCTAAAAAATAACGCGTGTGTTCGCTCGGGTGGCAACAAACGAACAAACTGGTTCCTGGTTTGATGTCGTTTCAAAGCACATTGCTTGGTCTCAAGCTTGAACAAAGTTGATCAAACACGCCTCGCAGTGTCTGCTCTGTTTCATTTTGTTTTTTTTTTTGCTGTAGCTATAACTCACAGGTCCAACTATATCGCAGCGAAAAATCTGTGTCAAGCGACATGTTGACACGTGTAGAGAGTTTGTACGCGGATCTGCCGTGAAACTGGGCCTAGTATATGTATTATAGTGTCGGATTTCGTTGTGTCTAAGAGCTTCAGAAGAGCAGCAAAACGCGAGCAAACGACCTGAACATCTTGTCGGCATAATATTCGTGGGTGTGCGCCCGCGCGAAACGAATGACGCTGACACTGTGTACAACACTCTGGCTACAATGTCGTACGTGAATCAAAACTATTCAAGAAAAGCAACACATATGTTAGCCGATGCTGTTATACACAAACAACGTTTAGGCACCAAGCAGTAGCTATCGCGTTCCCTGATTCGAGATATGGAATTTAATTTTATTATGACGTGAGCCGTCCAACGTTATCCTTGAATCGCCCAAGCTCCCCGTGGCGTTTGGTTCGCGAAATGAGACTCAAGCTACAGTCATTTGGCCCGTAGGCAGACTCGACACTGTGCCAAATGAAACACCACACGAACATGTGTTATACGTGCGTGCCTTGAACATTGAAATTTTTACAGACCCATGCTTTATCAGTGTTTACTGTCAAATGTACAGTCACGATTTTTGCAATAAATACTCATGTCTTGTATTTTAGTACACCCAAAATCAATCTGTGTTTAATATTTAAAAATTTGCATTTATTAAATTAATAAAATTCCATCTATGCTTTTTTTTTTATTGGAGTAAATTAGCAATCTAATATTTAAAATACACACTATAAAATTCATGAAAACTGCTCGATTGATGATAATTTTTTGATATTTCTCGTCAGTTTTTTCCATAAAAAATCCATTAATGAATCATACGACCTCGATGTATATGCCTTTAGAATATTCCTATGATGATTTAAGATTGAAGAGGATAATTTTTTAAAAGTCGTCATTTGATAGAAAATATTTTATCGTAATAAGTAAAATATTTAATAGAGGTAATATACTTCACATATTTCAACATAATAATGTTGTTGAAGACCATTCAGTAAATAAATGTCACTTGATTATCTTTTATTTTTAGTATTACACGTATATAGTTGGTTATAAATGATGATTAAGTTGATTAAGGAAAATAGTATGTAGGTATATTTCTGATCATACGACAATAAAGTTGTATAAACAAGTGACAGCGTATGTAAATGAATGCTTACGAATCTATTATTTAACATGGATGAGTCGGCAGGGAAAGTAAAGGAGATTAGTCATCGTCGAAATTCACAAGTGAGTACTCGAAAATGCACCCTGGAGCCCATTAGCGACAGATGTTGTTCGTTCCAATGCGGCTACTTGAAATAACTTAGGTAAAGAGAGGGAATTTATGAAGAGAATGAAAAATTCTTAACAAGAGTATGTATGATGCCTTCAAGTCGCTCTAACTGCTAGGCAATCCGGCATGTTGCCAATGCAGACGCGCTTGTCATATAAGCTATAAATACTTATATACAGAAGACGTTTTATGAACTTTAATGTCCAGCTTTTTACGAGCCGTGAAGGAAATAATGTTTTCGTAGTTGCATATATGCTGCAAGAAGGAGAAGACGAAAAAGAAGTCACCGATGTTCCCATCGTTTCGAAGCCACATCAAGCGACTGTATAATCGTGTCTTCATCGGGAATCCAGTCGGGTCATGATCTCGATGGTATTAATACTACCGCAATAATTCCGATGTAGCGTAACTCAATTTAGAACATGGAGCGCGACTAATCATTCAATAACGGCGGTCGTGTATTGCGTACATTTATACATGAGGCTAAAGATGAAGCCTCTACTAGCCATCATCATATATCCCCCTATATATTGTACATAACGTTTCGCATCGATAAGTAAGTCAACTAATATTCAAACTGCGACTACATTTTCATATACCTCATTATCTTAACGCATCACTTCTTTTACTGTAGCCCATCTACGTCCATCATCATCATCATCATCATGTTCAAGTCTTGCTCCAAAAGACAAAGCTCTATTTTTATTCTTCTCAAAGAATCCCAATTGACATTATTTGGATGGATTTAGAAAATTGATATTCAAACCAGAAACAAAATAATTTTTAATGAGATCTATTAATGTTTTATTTGAAGGTAGCAGTAAGATAATGAAATTTAAATGAAATCAATTCCTTAATGATGGTTGAAATATTTCTACTGGAGGGCATAATAATAAATAATGTTAAAAGATGCAGACGTCGATTTCCATTTGTGTTCTTGCAAACGATTAAAAGTAGTCCAATCCTCGCCTACAATACCGGAAATGCATAATTGAGTTTGTAGAAGAACAAACAAGAGAGCTGGAAAGTATATATACACGAGTGGAACAATCATTCTATTATGTCTCTAAATCCTGTACCATCTTCTTCGTATGAATTCACTTGACAAAGCCACTGAACGTCGCCATGTAATAACAACGTCGTATATGTACACGCCTGGGCAAATCCAGTCTTCGTTAATAATGTATTCATTCTGCGATCGAATAAGTCTCAGGGAGGCCATTATCGTTACCTTTCTCCCCCAGTCGGTTTGCAACCGCACTAAATGAACATACGCCCACACTCTACCATCAATATCTCGTTATAAGTCCCCATACGCGTGTGAATTCTTTACCCTACTACAAAAATCGTCAGACAACGCTGCCTCATTCAACCTTATTATCGTTTTATCCTGCTGATTGTTCAGAATTGCCTAAAAAAGAATCACCGATAATAAAATCTAAGCTCTGCTATTTTCATTAAGAGCTTTATACGTAATCCAAATTAAGAAATTATGTCTTATAATTAATTCACGTGAATTTCATCTACTCGTGGTAGTTCATTAAAGAACAGTCATTTTATTCATATAGATTGATAGATAATAGTATTACCATAAATTTCATGTAATAATTATTATTAGAATTATCTGGAAATATAATTAATTATAATTTCCATAACCTTTTGGCATTATTAATATTTTTCATGCATTTAGTAATTATTAGAGTAATGATTAATTACTTAAATTCATCATTTTGCAGCAAACTGCTTTCTCGATAATTTTAATCGAAAAACGTATGATTTAATTGATTTATTGGTGCATAAGAAATGTATTTAGGAAAAAGTGCTTACGAGTAATAGAGTGAAGGAAAAAAATTGGCATTTTTAAATTTCAATTTCAATCAAGTTAAAATTTAATATACGTTTTATAAAAACATAATCTCATAACACCTGATCAGATTTTCCTATTACCTAAGCTCTCGATAGCCATGATAATAATTTATTACATGCATGATTAGTTTTCCAATCAAGTTACATCATCAGGACGTGACCAATATTTCAGCTTAATCAACTTATTAGATGATCCAAAGAAAAATTGTTGGTTGATATTGCGGTTTAAGAGATGTATGGATTGAAGATTATCCAAATTTATCGAGTGATTACGAGTTTTTCCTCTTCAAGATGATAATTTTAAAATGCAAAATAAATAGATATCGGTACGATATAACTATAATTATGATGATAGTTGACTGCAATACATCAACTACTTTCTCTGCTTTTAAACGTATACCTCCGAGCTGACATTTTGACACATTCTCTCACCTTACGAAAGTGGCATTTTACGCTACGTAACAAGGTCGCACGCGGTGTCACCTTTACCTTGCGCCTCTGCAAGTCTACAAAAGTAGCATTCCCGTAATGTTGCGACAAGGTGTCGTGAACAGCTCCCGCAGAGACTCTGCACCGGCGCCATAACCCGACAAGTATTACAACCACCGCCAATCTCTGTCGTGCTTCGTTGGCTTCTTCTTCTTCTTCTTCCTCTACTTTCTTCTTTCCATCGTCACTTTTTTCTCCACCTGATTACGTTTTTATTTCAATCACGTTAAATCATTCTTTTTTTGTTACACAATGAGAAATGAGAAGTTAAACTGATTGAGCGTAAAGATTTTAATTCACTAGATCATTAATCGGTAAACGCTCGATTGATTCATAAATAAGAACAATATGATTAAATTTGTTTTATTAAACGGTAAATTCAACGGTATATAAGTGCATAAATAATATGTAGAATAGTGAATCAACAGTTATGGATATTTTTTCATTTCTTGAATAATTTTTCGCCAACCCAAAGGGCTAGATTGTGTGCTAATAATTGCAGATTTCATTTATTCTATCAATAAACAATAGAGTAGCATTTTTGTTTTTTAGCTGCTACATCCATGTGTATATTTGATATCAAAAGGGAAAGAAAACTCTTTACTCTGCGTATATATAATATTCCCCAGCTACTGTAGTACCTTATTTAAATCCTATCTCCCAGGGGCCATTTTCGATCACAACATGGTATTGACAAAACCGCTTTTCTCATACAAAATGCATGAATATTTTTTTTTACTCCACGATGTAAAGCAGCGAACTGTAATCCCTACAAAGAAAACATCATCTTCGTGGTGTATAGTATTTAAAGAATACTCACTCCCTCTCTCTCTCTATTTAGCCATTACTTAATAACTTGTTTATTTATTTAGTCAATACAACTTTGATTTTCCGCATTTACGCTATGAGAATTTTATTATCAGCTCAAGCGCAAAATACAAAATTTATATTCTGAATTTATATTTTATAATCATTCTAAAATGGGAAGGAATTTTTAACTGATTTTTAATTTTATAAATAAAGATTTTTTATTATTTTCTTTATCGGTCTTGGCGACGTCTTTCCCACGCAGATAAATTGTACCACCTAATCTTGAACGAATAATGGTACTCGTAATTAAAAGTTGAATGGGGTTGAGGACGATGTCGAGAGAAAACTTTAAGGGAGAGAAAGGCCGAAGAAGAAGAAGCTCAGTCCTCTCGCCAAGAGACAATGCAGTCCCCGACGGAAGAGCTGTCATCCTATGTACCTATATTTCTACCCAAAAACTCTTACGTAAATGCAAAGTGTAAGTTCTTGAACATCAATCAACAATCTCTCGTCATTATCCTTAACTTTTCTCATAGAACTATTCTACCAGCAATGCCCTTATAATTTTATTATTAAATATCATTGTCTTAGAGATTAAAATAATTTATGATTCAATATTAAATATTAATGCTATTTATAAACCTTTTTTTTTTTCAATCATTACAACACATAATTATATATATATATATATATATATAAAATTTTTTCTCATAAAGATTATGACTATTAGGCGAGTTAATTGCTTCGCTTTTAATCATGTAATACTTTCATATTTCCTAAATCCGTTAATTCATTATTATTACTATTGTTATTATAAACATACAAAAAAAACCTGTCTGAGCCACTTTTTTTATAACATTTACACGTATAAATTTTATCAAAAAAATTATTTCGTTTCACTAAAAGTCTCTTAATGCCAGCTATAAGATTAATAAATTGCGAAAGATGCTTTTAATCATGAGATCCTGAAATATCGTGAGTCACCACTTAAATTCGCATATTGCAGACAAGTTGTACTGTTAATTGACACAATTCTTCTTTATTTTATTCATACATTTGATTCCTCAGTATGTAAGAACTGAGAGAAGTCTAATCATCACATCATCCGACAGCGTCAATCCATCTAAAGATCTTTACAAAGGCATTAAAAACGAAAAGTTTGTGAGAATGATTTTTAGAGGCTGTTAAAACCTACGCAATATGCTTTCACCTAGTGCCAAGCTTAAACGATGTTGTTGGATAAATGAGCCATTCATCGAGAGCCACTGTATATATCTGAAGTATTGAGCTAAAACGTAATGTTTATAGCTCTGAAGAATCTTTGATCACTCACTTCTCTTTCGATACAATCCTTTCATTTGCGACAGCTTATTGATTGTTTAAAATTTATCATCCAGACATATTCATTGATGCTTCTTTGGTATGCCTCCTATCTCACATAGTCTTTGATGATCGTTACTCATCGGTTGAATAATAAAACCACCATAATTTATTCGCATTTACCAATAGCATTTTATTGCATTCAATATATTTTTTTTTTGCCCATTCATTATATGTATTCATTTTATAAAATAATCTTGATTATACTTAAAAATCAATTATAAAAGAATCATTTGGCTGTGGTTAATTTATAAAGTTACTGGAAATAAATGATAAATTTATATTTACGTTTATAAGTTTCATGTGCTTTCAGTAAAATGATAGTTTGTATATATATATATGAACATATACTAGTTGACTCCTTAGAGTAAATCAAATTATATTGAAAAACCGAGTTTATATGTGTAAAATCCTACTCTGCAACTTTATCATCTCTCATTTTATGACAAGTCGTTAAAGACGTCGTATTTCTTTAAAAATTTTTCATCTTGTCGTTTTCTGAACTTTGTGTGACCTCACTACCATAGTCATGTTCGTTTCTCCTGTAGAATTGAAACGACCTACCATCAACTCTCTTTTCTACTGGCACTTCCATCCATCCACCTTCTTTTCCTTTTCCTCTACCATTTTTTTCTCTTTTCTATGCTCTTTTTTTTCACAACTCAAGATCTGTCGTGTTGCGTCCATTTCCGCCTATCTTTTCACACATTTTTTTTGCAAGAACAATTTTTTTCTTCGCACTTTTACGAATTTCGAGATAGTAGAGGAAAAGAAAAAAGAGCAGACACAGGTGTACTGAGTTTCATCTTTCCATTCTGCAAATTGCTTGCCTCGGAAGGAAAACATTTTTTTTATTTCTTTCTTTTTTTTTTTTTTGACTGCTCACTTTTCAAGTAGACGATGAAAAGCGATTTTTATCTACTCGGAAGTGTAATTTCTTATCGCAAGTAAGCACTAAGAGATGGAATGTCAATGCAACCGATTGATGACACAGGAATGGCAATGGAATAGTCACGATTAATCGCGATACAAATCGGGATAGAATATAATAGAAAAAGAGCAGCTGAGTCAGCTCGCGACGCGACCACCCAACCTTGGAGTCTCTTGGCTACTACAGATGAAGTAAACGGCTTTCTTCAGCTTCAAGTTCTTCGATTAATCGTCTATCGAACATTGAAGTTCTTTTTCTAGTGAGATATATGTCTCAGCAATATATTTACGTTCCATGTCCATACACTCACATACGTACACCGATCTTTGGATATATTTTTATCAAAGAAAAAAAATAAGTTATTGATAGCTAGAAAAACAAAACTTTACAACAGTAAAATAGATCACGTGAAAATAAATAAATAGAACGACAGTCGATGTCTTGTTTGTTTGCAATATTGAGACTTGAATATGAAACCACTCACTCTCATTTTCTACCATTTTAAACACAACTTTATAAACTACACCACGATCTTTTATTTCTTTTAATAAATGAACAATTTGGTGATGACTCTTTCAATTCATTGCAATTTTTTATTTTCTAGATGAAAGGTACTTGATTATAACCATTAATTTATAACACGATTATATAATTTTCTCAATTACTGTAATTATTTTTTTCGTTTCTACACATGCTGGATGTGGTGTCCAAAATCATGACGTTTGCTTTTTCGATGTTTTTCTTTGTTTGTCGTTCTCTCGAGGGACATTCACATACACTAGAGTCAAAGAATCTAAAAGAAAATCTGCAGATTCTCAATAAGCTGACGGCAAACTCTAGTGGGATGCTGAGCGCGTACACGCCAACGCCAAATTGCCTCCAGGGGTGAAATGACACAATAACATGGACAGCACAGATGAGCCCCAATTGCTAGGACAGGAAATACGTAATTCTGTTCAACAAATCGTATATAAACATAACTCTCTGTTATTTTTCATTTTAATGCTTTTTAATAAATTACTACACTTGTTTCTCTTTTTTTATCAACATTATTTAATATTTGTGTTATCACACGTTGGAGAATTTAATAATGAGACTTATCTGCATTTTATGATTGTCTTGCCGTGGGTGAAAATAAAATCTATTTAACTGATAAAATGTATACTGTTGGTACAGCCAAAAAATTACATTGAGTTTAGAAAACCACTGATTACACCAGGGATCTAAAGAATGCGGCTACCAACTATCGATCGATGTTTGTTACCCGAGAGTATAAAGATATTGTTTTTAAGCTGTGGTTTTGCACTACTCCCTCTTGGGAAATTGAACCCGCGAGTTCCGTTGCCAGTAAACTCACCGCTCATTTATTACCGCCGTTTTGGCTCTGGGTGGCCAAATTTACTGGGCCCACCCTGACCACAGCAGCTCGTTCTCTGACGCTTGACCGAGTCATTGCCACTTTTACGGTTTTACAAAAAATTTTAAACTCATCCTGTCGCACAATTTCATCCTTGTTACCACCAACGGTTCATACTCAATTGCTATATGAATCTTTGAAAGTGTCTAGTTTAGCAATATCAGCATACCATCCGCTCAGACTTTAAAACAGTTATCTTTCATATTTTTATTTTTCTTTGTCCACATGTACATCTGCTTCACTTGCATAAGCATTTTTTTATCCTCACACTGAGGTTGCATTTATATTTCTATTTGCACAATACTTGGAATTATGTTATTGTTATTATTATTATTAAATACTAGACAAAATAACTTTTTAAACAAGTCCTTTATTCAATATCATATTTCATGATAATAAAATTAAATTAAAAAATTATTATTAAGGCGTAATTTCTTATAAAACTTTCATTTTTTCAAGAAGATAAAAAAAAAAGAAAGAATGACATCAACGAAAATGGGTGATATAAGAAAATGAATGCAAAGTTGAAAAAAATAAATAATATTTTAAAGATGAAATGAAAGATGAAATAATAAAAGAAGTGATTAAAGTTAATTCCAAGTTTCATGAGTATATTTTACAAAAGTTTTCGCAATATGAGTACAACATTGTAAGTGGCCATTTCATTTTTACGAGCCGGTCCATCTTCTTGGATTTTACTTTGTGATGCCTTGCGGCGATGAGAGACGACTTTACATGTTAAATATCCTTGGAATGTGGTACCAGACGAACGGATTAACTCTTTAAAAAATGATGGTCATATCTAGCAATACCGGAGTGTCAATTAAGCCGAGTCTGAGCGTGCAATCGATTAATTTTACCTTGTATTCGCCCACCGAGTGCGAGAATAATTTGGTCATTTCAATGAACTGTTTTTTAAATATATTTAATTATCATACCATCAACGGTAGATGAAGATTATGATAAATGGGAATATCGTAAAAGATATTCCCAAGTAAATATTAAAATTTTTATTTTATAAATTTCCTAAGTCACACCCACATAGTTCATTGAAACCGGATAAAAATCACATCAGTGTCGTGTCATTACATCGCATAGGGTTAACAATCGCCTTCCGCATTTCAAAATGAACTCCACCTGGTACTCTTAAAGGCTCGTTCAAGATTCTAGCGTGACTCTATTTATGCACGTCGGTGTAATACGAAGCGATTCTCAGCTATATAGTCACGTTGAAATGATTAAGCACTTCTATTCGTACAATATATGCATATCTAATTGTCCGGCCACACGAAAGTCTTTTTATGCAGATAAAATCCCTTGACGTTCATATCATAGTTAAAGAATGTTCTGATGCAAGCTAAATTTGTTGATTATTTTTTCGATTAACTCTAATTAAAATGTTTAACAATTAAAATTCCGCTTAATGTCAGATATAAAATTTTTTTTTTTTAGATTAAATTTGTGACAATGGAAAAATATTCATGACAACAATTCTTTTTTTAAAACAAAACTTTATTTAATGCTTTTCAAAAGATTAATTAAAAAAAAGAAGGATGTAAATAATGTGTTTAGGAAAAATAATAATGAAACAAGCAAAAACAAATGAGAAGATGTATTGAGAAAATGAGTTGTATTCGTAATTCTCTTTGTTATACTTAATTTTGTGATGCACAGAGCAGTGTTTCATTTTGCACATATAGAGTATTGCAAAGTGACTGTTGGTAGCCGGTGGAGTAAGGGGATAAACTTAATTGTTCAAATACACGCATTTCACCGCAGTCCGCAATACGCGAGACGAGGTTCACCCTCGAGCAGCAAGCAACAATGCACGTGCGAACACGTGTATATTCTCGTACATTTGTAGCCACCGCGTACTAGCGATGTATGTATTGATACACGAAGAACCGCGCAAATACCAGTACCCCCACACATATCCGCACACTCGTTATTCCGTACACGGAATTTCGATCGAACGAGCCACCCGAAGCAGGATTATTTTAATGAAACCATTTGGTGATGCTCTTGCACCCTCGTCTGGCCATTCCTCTTTCCTCTCTCGACAAATACATGCTCTCTTGCCGACGGTCTTCATACCAACATCCACCACCTTCATACCACCTCCATCTAGTTGACGACGCATTCGTTCTGGTACACTGATGTAAGCCCAAAGAATTTCGAACCCGATGGAACGGATAATTGCGTTCTCGACCATGAGTATAATAGGATTGGTGGTAATCGCCCCCGTTTTTTTTAAACTGTAACGAGTCTATTTTCTTTCAATCTTTTCATTCACACGTCATTTACATATTAGAAAAATATTTATTTTTTGATTTTATTACCAATATTTGAATAATTTATTCTCTTCCAATCAATCCCACTGAAATAATTAAAATATTTTACTCTTTTTCTATTCATTTACATACAGATTATCCATTTTTTCATCTTTTCATCGTACCGTATGTCAACTTTTTAATTATTCATCAATTGTGAAATCAGTTAAATTTCAATTATAAAAATTAACTTGCATTTTTCTATTTTTCCCATCTAAAGTTCTCCATTTAATATTATTTTCCCTCCCTTTTCAATCATAATTCCAAGATGATTATTTTTTTTTCACTCATATTTAATCATTTAAAAGCTCACATGAAAATTTATATTCAAGTTGATAAACAAATAAAATACATTATGATGATTTTTGATACTTTAATCACACGTGTTAGCTCTAATTATTCATCAATTGTAGAACAAGTTTGATATATAAATGAGATAGATATTTAATTTATATATGTAGCAGTTTGTTGACGCGGATGATTGCACGCACTGACACTACACGTAAAAACAAATACCTACCTTGTATAGCCTATACATATGCACGAGATATATATATATACGCATATATATATAATGCACGATGTGATGTCGGCTTTGCTGAAAATCGAGTACCAGGATTATGTTGTGATGCACTACACACTAGCCAGTAAATCATTTCGGATGACCAAGCCAATGTGTCGAAACGAAGCTACTGAATTTTCAAAAAATAAAAAAAATAAAACATCACACACAATACAATACAAATTTTGTACAACAGACCAAGAGGATAACAAAAATCAATGAATCAATGAATTGAAAATTTATAGAGCTTATTTATATATGTGGGTATTTGATCAAAAATTATTTCATAAAAAATGTATAGGATGTATACACAATAAATGTGTTTTATTTGCTTCAAAAATACATTTATCATAGTGGCTTATCTTCTAAATTATTCTACGATTTATGAAAAGATATTTATAGATATTGTATATAGATTTGTTAAATATATATGTATAAAATAAAATTGGAAAAAAAATTTTTCTATCAACGAAGAAAGAAAATTTAATCAAAAAAAAAAAAGGGGGTTAAACTAATTTTTTTTTTCATATTTGTTATCAAAGAAGACATCAAAATAAATTAATTTTTTGTGGATTTTTTTTTTTAATTTTTATATTTATTTGTTAAATAAAAAAAAAGTATGATTTTGAGAAAGTAGTCTTTGAAAATCTGATTGAAAGAGTCATATCTATCGCTTATGAGATATGCCTAGAGCAATACATTTGAGTTGATCCTTCGGGAAATTTTCGATTGCGCGATATCTGCATTTCATATATATACCTACATATATTTTTGCGTCATTCAAGTCTAGTAGCAGTATAGATATCCAATTTTTTTCTTCCCTCGCGTATTCAACGAGTCACAATTTCACAGTACAAAGCCCAAGACTTCCCTTTGGGATTATGTTTTTGCATCTGAGAAATTTTCCAACTTGCAATTCTTATTGGAGTTCTATTTTTTTTTCTGTTTTATTTCTTCTATAAATGTACGATTTGCCGATGACATTTTCTCAGTTGCACCAACTGACATAGCACAATGTCGAAGGATCACGACAAGTATATGTAAAGGGAACGAGCAAAATTCTATACGACGTTCATGTAAGGCGTGAGAGGGTTCAGAAAAGCAAAAGCCACCAACACGGCTAAAAGACGATAGTATAGCAACGAGAGAGCCAAGCGAAACATGAATATGCATGCCTTGGTGGAAGCCGAGCGCTAAGATACGAGCACTACCACGGTTATTCATGCGCCTTTCATATTTAATACGACGGTTTACCCGCCCCTTCGCACGCGTATAATTTTTCTGATACGCGGTATAACCCGTTGCAACGGCCATCCTAAAATCTAGTGGTAAAACTCGAATAATTCATGCAACACCAAGTAAGATGGTAATACTGAGACTTTTCTTCATCTAACCGACTTCTCATCCTCGAAAATAAAATATTCTACAAAATACTAGACATATCGTACATAACTTTACTTCAAAAATTAAATGAAATTCTTTTATTTTGTAGAAAAAAAAGAAAAAAAAAACAACTTGAAGAACATTAATGGAGTAAAAAAAAACTCATATTCACATGCTCTCTCTAAAACTAAAAACTCATTAAATTTTACAAAAACTAAACGACAATGAAATGTGTTTATAATTACATACACCTTAAAGTCCCATTTTCTGCACGTTAACTATACTCAAGATCATAGATCTCATCTAGAGATCAAACATCTAGATAAAATTCTTTCAACACAAAAATTATTTTCTATACTTAATTTAATAGCTTAGACACTTAATTTCATATAAGTCTTTTTTTTTTAAGTGTTCGTTTCTTTTTTTTTTATCTTTGTTCAGGGAAGAATCTGTTTGTTATTTACTGGACTATTCAGAATTATTATTCATATTAGTTGAGTCCAGTCTACCATTAACCTACATATCTAGTGAATCTATTGTAGTTCGTTGAACTGGCAGAAAATTAAAATGAAATGTATGACTCTGCTGTTTTGGAATGTCACTGATGATAAGAATTACGTAGTGAAAGCATGCAAAGCAAAATTGTTTGAACAGCGTGTTTTTGAAGCGCGCCAAAAACGAACAAACTATGAGTTAGCTGTTCACAGGCACGTGTATTAAAGCAAGTTGTTGGTGGGGTGGTAAATTTACCCCTTCATCGTATAGAGACCAACGTTCAAATCTCGACTGTGAACTGTAGGTCGTATTTTTTCCACCTGGTATCGCTATCGCACACTTTTCAACGAGTTTTACATTCGCTTTATGACACTTTTCCAACCACACGAAACCAACTATGACATTTGACCCAACATTCACGTGTACCCCCATGTTTATTTCACTCACGTCAACCTTTTACTATAACGATATCAATTAAACTTACGAGAATAATGATGACGATTAATCTAGATATGTTCAAAGCATCGCTTTTCAAATCTCCAACAACTTCCATGAAATTTTTCTTACGTTTTTTATGCTATCTTGTGTTTCATTTACATTTTCAAGGATAACGTGTTAACAGATTACATACGTACTGAAAGAATTAAAAGAAATAATCATTTTTTATTTACATTAAATACTCTTTCAGCATATTTATCTTTCTCAGGATATTCATGTCTATATGTAAAGACCCCAACATAAACTTTACATTAATATGTACTTAACTTTACCCCCAAGCAGCTATACTTATGATGGACAGAATAATGTCTGGTGCAAAATGACAAATTTTCATGTATGGCAGATGTGGAACATGTATTACACCTACATGACGGTTTGTCTTACCATATAAAATTACTTGTCAAAGTAGGGGAAAAAATAAATAATAAAAAAGTTGGATGTTAGCGATTTTTGTTATGCATAAAATATTGCGTTATATACTGGCATTAGAAAATTATACGTCATGTTTATTATACGGACTTTACTTCCTTGTCTACAAAACTAGTAATTGGAAAACATTTGGCGAAAATTACGTTTGTGGATGATGAACTAGCGCTTGATCTATGGCAAAAAGCTCAGAGTCTAGCTCACTGGATACAACTGCTCGTTCTCCTTCATTACAGAGCATTTTCTTGACGGCCAGTACAAAATATAGACGCTTTATATTTCTTGAAAAAGTAATGTGAAAAAAATTGAAGCAATTTAGTCAATAAAGTTTCTTTCTTTTTGCTATTTATTTCTTAATAAAAATTAGCAGTAAAAAATTTTATCATCAAAGGAAACTTTTATCGTTCTTAATGATTCAGTTTGTCTTGAAAGTCTCCAGAATGCTGTCCATCAATCCCAGACAAATGTATCTAATCGGAATGATAAATATATAATGAATTTAGTGATTAAATTTCGGGCGTAATTTTTGAAATAAATTGAAATTTTATCCAAGATGATGGAAGGGATAAAAAAGAGAGAGAAAAAAGAGTAATGGTGGCCGACGGCTGTGGAAGATGATTAAAGTGGTTCTCGCGCGGACAAGAAGGCAAGAGAGGCTTCGGTTTACGGGGAAATAAGTGCGATAATGACTGGTACCAAGCAAACCGGCTGCGAAGCCCTCCGGACCTTTCTACTAGGGATGCTTCAAGTCTTTCTTATGACGCTAGAGCGTGCGGGAATTCAAATTACTCAGACCTATGCAACACCTGTGAATATATAAAGGAGTGCACGATAGTTCCTGTCTCAAATTGTACAAAATAATCAGCGAATTTCCGGTAACACGAGATCCAGGTGACGACATAATTACTTCTTTATTTTAAAAACATAATTAAAATGATTATTTTTGATAGTCATCACTGATGTGTATTTCAAAGCCACCGAATATGTTAATTCACTCCTCGTCTTTCATAAATAATTTTTTTATGGAAATAATTCTACAATTTTTTTCTCAATGTTTCTCATGTGTCAAGAGTATACAAAAATTTTCTGTCATCAAAAAAAAAATGGTTACGCGTATTATTAGGATTTTTTTTTTAAAGACGACAAATTGTCATGTTGTGTAATCGATTCTTTAACAGAGCCGTGAGTATGTGGTATCAAATTTCAACCAGAAAAATATTTGTTAACAAATCCGAGTAGCCAATTGAATAGAAAACTAAATGGAATAGTAGGGAGTTGTCGTGGTATACAAAGTGTCGGATGTTCACGCAGCGACAGGGAAAGCCATGCACCTGGTGTGTCTGGTAGGTATACACATATACAGTTGAAATGGTGTTGACGTTTTTTTTGTCGATCCTCAGCTCCCCAAAAGCCCAATAATTTCGCTACGAAATTATTATAATTTCACATGAATTTGACCTAGCTTTTGTGAAGCTGTGAAGAATATTATTTAGTTTGTTTGCTACGGTTTTTGGCGTGTCCAATGCAGTCCTCGAAAATAAAATCACTGGAACGTAATAAAAAAAATATTAATTTCAAACATAATGACATCATAATAATTTTTCATACAAAACTTTATCCTCAGCTTTGCTATAAAATAATTTAATTTCCAAATACCCTACACTTAAAACATTTAAAATATCTAATTAAATGTTTAACCGCGTAATTTCGATAAGCCATTTTGAGTATTTTATAATAATATTTGATTACATGAAAAACAGAATGTTTGATTTTTAAAATGATTATTATCCACATCCTATATAATTATTATGTAGCTGAATTCATTATTATCTGAATTTTTTTTTCGTAAGCAAAGACTACACACCTGCATGCATTTGAGTGCTCGATATACGTTTTAAAAGCTAACAGAGCTGCGTGAGTGTAAACCGGAAACCGAAATCTGAAGCGACTACCCAAGGTGAGACACCACGCCCTATTTTCTCGCTGCCCTCCTCCCTTCTGAAATTCTCCGATCCTTAAGTACACACACATTCACATTCTCATATCAATGAACACTTTCTTTATAATACATCTGAGTGGTATACTACACACAGAAGTGCCCCTATCATTTGAAATTGGTGATATAATAGCTTGAGTTTGTAATTCTTATTGTCCCTACAAATTTTTCAACCTCTTCAGTGAATTAAAGATTTGATATAACTTTGTATTAATGCACTTGAGATAAAATGGAGCAATACCACCTACGTGGACTCATATTTTACTCCGTAAAGACTGGATAACTGTCAACGTCTCTAATCAGTTGGATACTAAAAGATGAAATGAAGCAGAGAACTTTCTCCTCACATTTGTTTAGAAAAATATTTTTAAAAATCCTGAAGGAGGATTTTTTTTCCTCATTTCCTTATAATCTTAACGTTTTTGGAGCCGGCGGATATGTTTTATCTGAAAGCGTGAGTTTCTGGCTCGAAGATAATCGTTGACCAGAGACCCACGTCAATATTGACCTGAGAAGACGAATCGGCATGACTGACGCGTTGGGTATATTTGTGTCGTCTATCTACATACACAGAGTGGTTGGATCCGATAAAGTCTTATCATCTGACGTCTGATTCAGTACACTAGTATGGGAAACTTTCGACGCTTGACTTTGGATAAATTTTTATATCAATATTTTCAGAACATAATGATGACAATGGAGAATAAAAAGATTTATCAACAATGATAAATTAAAAGTTTAAAAATATTTTCTGTCATAAAACACATTTGAATAAAAATAGGTTGTAAATGTTTTGCATTGAGTAACAGATTCCATGTACCGGATAAATTACATGCAAGGTTCCGTACATAAACATTTAACTGTATTAAATAAATATGATATATAATATAAAGTATAGATACAGATATAAACATATATGGCGGTTATTTACATACATACAACATATTTTGGAGAGGATACTTCCTTCCATCTACTATCCGCAATAATATCTTGTGTACCTTCACTAAAATAGCTATTGCGTTTGCTAAACCAGATATTGGATTGTGAGATCGAGTGAAGTCGGTCATGCATCGTGGATGCTGATCGAAAACGTTTATACTCGGTTGAACGTAAAACGGATGAGCTAGTGAAAACAGGAAGTGCATTCATATACGCGAGAATATTATGATTCGTAGTGTCCTTTCTGCCTGAAGGGATGAATAACCATTTCTCTACGTGACATTTTCATCCCATGAAAACATGGCTGATCATTTATCGGTGTACAAGTGACATGCTATTGATGTCCTTTAATTAATCAAAGAATAATAATCAAATTGATTCGATCCAATTGATGGAGTAAAGATTTACTAAAAAAATTAAAAGTTTAAAAAATATCTAGACTGTTGTTTCAGTTGTCATCGTTACTACTCACTTCATTTTTTTGATAAAAAATTAGCTTGCAAGTATGTATAATATATAAAGTAAGCACGAGTGAATTTATAATGAAACCACACGATTAAATTTCCCTTTGAGATATTAAAAGTTTTAATTATGTAATCGATATGATTCTGCGTAAAATATTCACTGAATAACAGAGTCGCTTGTAATAAAGGATTGAACAAGGTAATCCACGTGATGTATACTTTCGTTAGTAAATCATTTGCGTACTCTGTGAGCGGTAGATAGCAAATAACAATACCTGGGGACGTAGGGCCTTAATTAAGGGTATATTAATCAAAGTTGGCTGGCTGTCGTCCGACGAACGAAGCTCTTGGCTTTAATACTTCCTCTTCATTATTATGTTGTCTACATATACCAATTTCATTTGATAATATACCACAATAGAATGTCTCTTGTCTTCATCACCAGGACATTAATTAACATTCATTAGAATCATTAAAAACTTTCTTCTTTTTTTTTAATTAAACATTCATAAAGTATCTTTCAATTTATAATCCTTCCCATCTAACAAATATAATACACTCTTCTATTGATTATGCAAGTTCTTATTCAATAAAAAAAAAAGTTAATTGCCTGTTGCATTGTCTATTTGATTGGCATTTGAATTTAACACTTATAATTCTAGTATGAACTTATGAAATTTTTGTTGAGTTTGAAAATGCACGTTCAAAAGGCTTAATATCACCAGAGAGCTGGTGGAGATATGCAAGTTGCGTAAATATTCTGCTTGCAGTATATTCTATGATTCTCAATGAAAATGAGAGGTTGCTTGAATATCGACATTTCGATTACAGGATCAATATGTGTTGAGCTCATGTCGAATTATTTATATACATATACTTTAATACATATTTATTCAGTATAAAATATCATTATCATCATCATCATCATCACTCAACAAACAATTTACTTGAAGTAATTCATTATATAGCTGCTAATTGAATCCATAAATGACTGTAAAAAAAGGAAACACTTCAAAACAATTATTCGAGGTAATTACGTTCATATTTGTATTGTTTTTTAGCCTTTGTCTTATATGATTACCATCATCATTATTATTATCATCACCATTATATATAGATAGTCTGTTGTTAATAATTTTGTATCGACGTATGTCAAAGTATGGCTTTAGTATTAAATTTATTGTTGGTGGCAAGGAAAGGCGTCGACTGGCAGCTGCTCCGAAGAGCAGTCGAGTAGAAACTATGTGGAAGAGAGGCCTTCACTGGCTTGTGTTCAGCTTTCAAACCACTGCCATCCAGCAGCTTTGGCCTTTCTCTCTTGCTCTTTCTCCTTTCCTTACTTCTCCTCATCTCTTTGAAAATTCTGTGCCTTTTAGGCGTGTTAGAGACTTGGTGCATGGGTAGGTGACCTATAGGTATTCGAACCCAATCGTGTATATTTATTCTTGAACTATCGTTATGGTATTAGATAAAATCGTACACCAATAAAATTATATCATTGTTAGCTTCTTAAATACTTATTGCATTTGGAGTCATTTGTACTAATGCTATACATTGAAAACACATTTCTTTAGATAGCAGAAATTATTTTATAAGTAGATAATTATGTCGGTAATGATTATTTTACTATTAGGAAAATCTAGATCAAGATGAAGCATTTGAGTGAAGTAGGATATGTAAAGATTCATTAAAAATTAACAGAATAAATGATGATGATGTAATTTTAATGAAAGAAAAAATATGTTAATGATCATTAGCACAAATTGAACACTTTAATTTTCACATACATGATGTCTTATTCGTACTCTTTGAAGTTTATTGGCAGAACGACAACGGGGAATCATTTTATGATCCCGAGAGACTATTTAGACTGTCTGGACCAAAACGAAAAGCTTCCCCTCAGGCATTCCCAAAGAAGAATCGAAGAACGAATGACCGTAGTGCCAAGTTAATGAGAGACAACCCAGTTTTAAACGTCTGTTTTGTTTTTCGATGTAACTCACACTGAAAAAATACTTGAAGTATATGTAGTCCAACTGCTGTATTAAAAGAAAACCAACGATGTATGAGAAGCAAATGAAAAATTACTGTATATACTAGTTTTTATTTTGTGCTTTTCTATTTTTTCATTGACTTGACTACATTTCAACTGTCGTTGATAGTTTGTCTCCGGCTCATTACGTTTAAGATTGCAGCGATTATCTCGTGTAATTACACGTAATTTAACGAGTCTATTTTTTTCTGTATGTCTGTATATTTTTTTTTTCATACACAATCAACGAGTCTATAGATAAAATGTTTCTCGTCATAATCGGTAATATATACACATGAGGATAAATTTGAATACTAAAGCATTTCCATTCATCTTCTAGACATTTCCTATTTTGGTAGAAAAATTTTCCAATTTTTTAAAAATAAATATTACTAGCTATACATCAAATACATTTCACAATTTTTTTTAGCAAAAAGTTCTAAGATATAATTACTTTATGGCTTGTTATTAAAAGTTACATGATAAGACTTGTTACAACTGTGTTATAATTCCCTGAGAAATTATCAACTTTCCACAACTGTTCAAAATCAATTTATAATTGAAAAAAAATTAAAAGAACAGTTGCTTTTTCTCTTCGTGGTTTTTTTAAGAATATTTATCACATTTGAATTTATATAAACGAAAACAACAGTATTTTTTGACGTATTTTAGTATAACTATAACAAATAGTATGAATATGAAATGTGAAGTAATTGATTCAAAACACGGTTTTGCATATGCCAACTTTCATTGTCGATTATTTTATACACTGATATTTGTGTTAAAAAAAGAGTCTCAATAATAGAATTATTGGTATTAGAAGGGATTATGGAAATCCCTCTAATGCAAATCTGCAACTAATGTGTGTGTGTATATATATATACGAGTGTATGTAATCTCTTTTTTGCGTGCTAGATACGTATCAAGATTATTAAAGCATCTATTTTTATTATTGCAGATAGTAGAACAACTACTCAGAAGATTCCACAACATTATTCGGATAAGGATCACGTAAGTAGATTTCAAGCATCAATAATTTTTTTATTGCTCATGTGAGGTTAAATTGATGAATTTAATGAACGATTTCATGAAATATCTAATTGCTATTACCAGAAAGAATTTCTTTTCTAAGTATTAATATTCTTTAAATTAATAAAATAAAAAAAAGGAGGAACCTAATTAAACAATTTTTTATTTGCAATTAAATTTTTAGGGAAAATTTTGTTTGGATTAATATTCATATTTCGAGTCAAGTGTAAAATTTGCGAGAACGAAATGAAGAAAAATCTTTAGCAACTCAAATTGAATGGTATGTGTATTCAGAGAGAAAAAGAGTAAGAGAGAAAGGTAACTTTTATAAATCTACCAAGCACTCGGTTACGATCGTACATTTTCACGAGTTATAAGATCGCGATCCAGCTTGTTTATGCGATTACCGAGATAGGAGGTGGCCTCTTTTGTCCGGGGGTGGTTTTCAACAGCGGTGTATAGCCTAGGTAGATACGAAGAAATAAATTTAGTTGCGCGATACCTTGGTATGGTGTACACAGAGACGTGTCTAGGTGAAGCGGGAACATTTTGCATCAGCAAGCGACGCAAATTCGTGCTACTTTATCGTGTCATATATTACATTGTGCGAATGCAAAAATTAACTCCATTTACATACGTTACGAACAAAAAAAAAAATAAAATAAAACATGGTTTTGAAAACCTTGGAAGAAAAATTTAGTTGTAATTTATCACTTATATTTCACATATATATACATAGGTACATATCTATACATTATTCCCTTACGAATTGTGAATTTCCCTGCGATAACTGACAGCGACAGGAAGACCTTGCGTTATCTCTAAAGAAGGAGAGCACCCTTAGTTGGTCGGCACTGAGTCCTAACGGTTGCCTCTTGGCTTGGAGAGGAACCAAGAGATACCGAACACGTTCACCGGTCGCCAAGGCTGAAAAAGAGATGACATTAGTGTACCTGAAGAGCAAGAGAAAGGTGGAATGAAAGGAGCAAGGCATGTAGGTAGGTAGGATGATGCGCAAGAGAGGGCGCAGGAGTTGGATCGGCATTGAGAGTGAGGGTGGGAGAAAGAAATAGTGGGAGAGTAGAGGAAAGCATTCACAATCGAGTTCTGTGAGCAGAAGAGACAGAGATCGAGTGAAGGGAGTTTGTGTACTGGCAACGTAGACAGAGTGAGACAACAGACGGACCGGGTCGAGCGGTAACGCCGGGTTACCTTTCAGCCATGGAGGGGAAGATTCTTGTCAGCATGGAGGGGGAGAGCGACGCTCTCTTGCTCCGCTAGCAGTTAGTTTCGCCGCTGACGTAGTCAAGAGCGGATCGAGCTCATCTCGTACTCGAGTTGATTTAAAATTACACTTGGCACATACGCGTTATAGTCCTCAATCTCGTGAGACCCTTCGTCTGTGGGACTCTCTTTATGAGGATACCCTTTCAATTTTTTATCACAAACTACAGTTCAGTGACTACTTTTATATTCATTTTGATATTTTTCAATTACTTCTCTTTCATTTATCGGATATTTGTGAGTGTGCAAGTGTCGAGATTCAGTGTCAAGTGTCGAACACTGTGATTTTTATTTTCTTTCTCGAAGGCCAAAGTGACCCTACATACATCAGAGGATATTACTCCAATTACATCAGTGAATAGTTTCCTTGTTACTTTCTGGCGTGTGATCACATCTGGTGCATGTTCAGAAGCTAAAACGTTGAGAAAAACAGAAGTGTGGGGACGCAGTTAGCGGCTAAGCACAAAGAAACTGCAGGATATCTTTTCCTCTAAACAGCGCCGCGTTCTTCATTGCATCCACGTTGCCCCTACACCAGAAATCTAAACAGCTACCAAAAACCAATCTCCCCCGGTGTATCTTCAATTGATCTGCTTTTGGATTATTTGTAGGCTGCTACTTTTGTTAAGCCCAAACGTGCGTGAATTCAATTAATTATATACGTGTGACAGTGATATTTGCTCTGTTGTACAGTATGTGCGCCAATTTTGTCATCGGATTCATTCAACCTGTGAGTAGACTATTTTGTTCAATCATCCCTCAGATCATCGTCTTAATTCATTATTCATTTTATTCAGTGCTATTAAGTTTTATTACGATTAAATTGTGTTGATGTGATAAATTATTCCTTTTTGTTCTCAAATAATCTTTCAAAATCAGAAATTTGTGCGTTTATTTACAGTGTATGTACATGTTAGATCAAATTGTTTCTTTCGTACTAGCATTTCAAATCGTATGGATAGGGTTTTTGACCTTGTACTTTCTTACATTGTTTCTCCTGGAATTCATCTACAGTGTGATAGTTTTAATGTCAGATGGTGATTTATAATGTCACTTTCTTGGAAATTTAGTCGTCTACTTTTCTTCGAATTCTTTTCCTTGAAATTATAAAACAATTGAAAAATACCAACACCTTGCTATCTCAATAATGTTTTGGAGTCTTTTAAGTTAAAATACTCCAAACAATATTATCAATAGTTGAAATAAGTGTCTTTTTTTTTTTTTTGAGTGATAAAGTAAAAATGTTGGGTGAAAGGTTAATAAATGTCATTCATTGGAGTTGCAACTTTGTTGAAGTTTAAAAAATATCTGTAGATCAAGTTAGTGTTTACTTGGTTACTTTTCTAAGGACTAGTAACGGCTATTGGTATGTAAATGACTATGCGGTGCCAATATAATAGACTTAAAATTTTATCCAATAGACATTTGGGTTGACGCCAAATTGACAATACGTTTGAGTTCAAGATAATCTAATAATCATAATAAAGACCGAATGAAATATGAAACTAAAAAATTTCTGATTAACATACTTCTGGTTTTCTGATAGCTTCAACTAATCTTCATCATTATATTTATTGTACGTCGATGTTTTATTTCCATTTTGTATATTTCTGATTTACTGATAAAAACTTTCAATAGATCCAATAGAGATCAAATCGCAATAACTTGTCCCATACTTTTCCAATGGTTCTTGAACTCTTCGATTCTTTTCAATTCAGCTCTTTTCTCTTGCTTTACCTTCGCACACCTTTCCCCTTTTAGATCTTTTACTCTTGAAAGAAAGAGAATCTACACCAGCTGTCTATCGTCATCATGTTTAAACTTGAAGTTCAAATCTTTTAGTTTTGTTCGTCAGCATTTTACCTTTGATCTTCTTTACGCAATATGAGTATTGAAGAAAATGTTTGACTACCAATTGTTATTCTTTAAACATTTATGACTACTTTGCTCACTAAATATTGGGCCATTGTAATAATAATTTTATTGTATCATCAAGAGAGTCAATCATGAAAATACTTCCTGTCCAATATAGTTAATTTCTACTCAATCTTTTTTTTGGTCAAGGGTCAGACAACTTTTTTACTTTCAAACATCACTCTTCTTCGTGACATTTATGGTTGTGCAAAACTCTGTATTATGAAACCAAGTTGCAGTTAAAATTAACTTGAAAATTGAACATTAAAATGTCTTCTAGAAAATAAATTCATGATTTTATGATTAAGTTTTTATCCTCATAATGAAAACATTCTTCTAATATTTCCAATACGTTACATCGTATTACTTGTTTTCAAAAACTTTACATTTTTCTCCAATTATTCATGTCAATCAATAATCCTCTTTTTTTTTTTTACAAATATTCTTTATCTATTTATTGAGAGAAATATTGGCGTATAAATTGAAATGTCAGTCAGTAAAAGTGATTGTAATAATCAGATAAAAATTTACAATTGAATTAATAAATATCGAATAATGTAGTTATTGAAATAGCAATTTTAAATTTAAGAAAAACATTATTTTCCATGATTAAAGCATCATTGAGAGTTGATGTAAAGACTATTTACATCAATTTTCCTCTTGCAATATTTGTACAAATGAATATGTATACACATTGAAAAAGGGAAAATGAAAATTTATCATCGAAACAATTGATATTCAACATAATATAATTGAATTTTAATATGACAAGGCAATGCTTTTTCGTTTTATCGGTTGTTTATCTGTGAAATTATATCCATCATGCCAATAATACATAGCGACGGTATAGAGGAACGATGAAGTGCAGCTAGTTTCTGCGTGGCAATGGCAATCGATCGAACAACAGACACTTGATACAAGAGCCATGTCTGTCGCACGAGTTAAGCCGTGCTCCTGAATTTCGATTATTTCTTTCGATCTACCCTGAGTACTAATAAGCACGTGTCAGAGATGTATGTCACATATATGACATCACATATCTCTCTAGCATCTACAATAGGTATCTTTATGTGTAAAAAAAAATCAATGGCTAATTACAGATTGTGTATAGTAGCTAAATTATAGTCATGATATTTCTGATGTGCCCCGTTATAATAACCTTTTCTTTCATATAATCATAACTTCATTGCGATGACATTGAAATTTATATATTATTCTCATTGAATCACTGCTAAAATTATCTCTAAGAGTGTATAACATTTGACTATAAATAACTCTTCTATTACAACACATAGAGTCCGTTTGAATCATAAGCAACAGGAAAATAATGGAAGTCATTCATACTTACATATTTCCTCGATTTTTTAGGTTAAGACGTTTACGACTAACGGAGAGAATTTGTGCACTAACTGTAAGTAAAAAGTGACAAGTCCATGTTTCGTAATAAAAATATTTCTGTTCAACCGTGAATTTTGGGTTGTTGTAAGTAATTTTAAAATTATCCTAAGTAATTATTTTACTAAGACACCTCTTAAGTATCAAATAAACTTACAAGAACTTGAAATTTACGATCGAATAGAAATATTTTTACTTCTAAACTTCGGAACGTGGACTTGTCACTTTTTGCACTTACATTTAGTGGAAAAATTCTCCCCGTGTTTAATTTATAAAAATTTATAGCACATTTGTTCTAGACAATTTAAGAAATGTGTAATTTAGCGAGGATAATAGCTAAAAGCTTATCTTGTGTAAGAATAAAACCGCACTATTATCAGTGACCAATACTCTCCATTATTGTTCTTAGTGTCACGTTAATGTAACAATTCGTAGTGATACATAACGCTTTAGAAGCACAAACGTGTCGAAACCGACACCCCGATAAACCATGCGTACGTAATGGTTGAAAAATTACTGCGATTAAGGCAGAAAGCATCCACCTCGTCCGCCATTTTCTCACAACACCTGCGAATTACCGCGTAATTGCCGCGCCTTCCATCTTCTGGCTATCCGTCCATGGGAACTCGAGCCATTTCATTGTCTAACGCCGTGTTCTCTCCTCTCTTTTCATGCAAGCATCAGACTCCTCAGACCAAGAGAGCAAGCAATAATAATACCCGCGTCGAATCAAAAATTTGAGCATACACTTCTCTCGTGTAATACACTTGTATCTTTCTTGTTATTTTTTCCGTAATTCTTTCGTTACACTGCAAAAGTAAAAGCATCCTACCTCATGTCAGCATCATCTTTTTCCTTTACACTTATATTTAACATTCTTTTTTTTATCTCCATTATTTTTTATCAAAATAATTTTATTTTTATTTATTAACACGAAAAAAACATAAATCAAAGAATGTAACTCAGAACATTGCACTTAAGGCCAGTCTCGTGAATAATTCAAGGCTACCGAGCACATTCATGATGCTAATCCATTGATTAAATCCGTGCGATTTGCGGAGACTAACCTTGTAATTATGATCGTGTGAAAAAATAAACCGTGGCAAATGGCAAAGCGAAAGCCTTAGTATAAATGCTTTAGTATAGTGTACACTACATCGTGTGTGCACGCATAAACCAGTCGTTGGATCCCTGCTGTCCACGAGCATACTCTTACCACACCAGACATATACCTGTAACTCGTAAGTATATGCCTACATACCATCATGATACTTATGCGTAGTCTTCGCACCAGCTATAAAGCAAATAACTACACGTGTCCAATTAGAATCGTAGGCTATGCCACCGGCGAAATAATGTGAATTGTGATCCCGATGGAACAACTATTTTACCAAAATGTCATCAAACCCCTACGGAAAAAATGGAGTATTCAAATGTCGATATAATTTAACCGAAATATCCTTGCTATGAAGGGAAAAAATAATTGGAAAAATAAAATATTAACGAAATGTTTTTTTTATTTCATTATTATTATGCTGATAAGTAGATATTTGAAAAAACGTTTCTCATTCATAAAAGTTTTAATGATAGTGAAAAAACAAACACAGCAAAACAAATAATAACATTCACTAGCTTTTTCCACAGCATTCAAATTAATAAAGAGTCAATAAAAATTCATAATCAAACCACTATTTTTCCTAAAAGCAGACACGTTACATGAATAATGAAATGCTTTTCACAAGAATTTGTTTCTTCATTAATTAAATTGCGATTGTGGAAATAAAATGGTGAAATAGAAAAAAAAATAGTAAACCAACTCGTTCATATTTTTCTATAAAAGTAATTGCATTATTTGCAAAAAATGGTTGAAATGATGTTCTTCTATCCACTTGAATGCGATATCATTTTTCCGGACATTGAAACATTTTAAATATCAAACTGTTATTATATTAACAAACAAAAAAAAAGTAAATATTTCATGTTTCTACAGTCGTGCTTGAGATTTTTCTGTGGAATAAAATGACAAGCCGGCTTGAATGAATGATCAAAGGAATAAGTATTAAGTGAGAAAACATAAAGAAGAAAAGTTGATAAAACCTCGTGATTATAGCATGACAGGGTTGAGAAACGGAAGCTCAAAAATGATTCTCATGGCGACGCCGTTACAGAAATTACCATGACAGAAATCAACGTGTTATAATGACTCTTATAGACGAATTTGACTCGCCTAGTGTAATTTTCTCGTAATTATCACGGCCAGTATAATATTTCTGAGCGTAATGAACCATTTATATGATTAATAGAGGCCGGCTTGATTCTTCGTGGACTTGAGAGTTGGTTGAGGTATATAGTAGTGCACAGTTTCACGCGGTGCGGTGGAATAGAGAGAAAAAGGAGAAAGGAGCCGGTCAGCTCGATACGGCGGCTCTCGTGCTCCAGGTATGCTATTATCATAATTGCTGCCAATAACGACCCATGATTGGTGCACTTGACGCTTTTTGGATCTTCTCTCCCTCGGAAGTCCCGTAAAATTTCTCTTCTTTGTAACAAAAAGTTCATTAACATCTCGCCAACACTTTTATTATCTAATGTTGAATTTTTGACATTTATTATTCTATTGATAATTCATTATGAAATATCATCTAATCACTCTTCAAATGTTATTCTCGCCATTATCGATAATTTAACTTTTTGTGTGATATTGATTTATAATTAATGAATTCTCTAAAAATATCTCTCTCTCAAAGAGAATTTTAGATTTGGTCTGTAGAAGAAATCCCGGAGATTCGATTCTTTTTTACGTGTTAGCTTTTAGTAGGTCGGTACTTTAATTATGTTGGTCATGATTGAAAAAAAAAGAGACAGTAACTGCAGAAGACAAGTAAGGAGCAAAAAAAGACTGAAGCAAAACCAAATGCTCGAGGGAGATGAAGCCAAAAGAACGGTCACTTGAGACTTGGCCTAGTGTTGGAGAAAGCATCTACAGGAAAACAGGACTTTTCGATGTTTCTCCTTTATTTATCTCACAGAGGACTGTGGGGCAAAGTAGACCGACGAGTCCTTTGCACAAGTTTCTCGTAGCCAAAAGCAGGAGGACAAGAGGGTGAAGTACAGTGAGAAAGACAAGTGGGTAAGCGAGGAAACAGGAAACAAGGGAGAACGAAACACAACCTACTGGCAAGACGTAGTGAATGCTCGAGAGAGAGAATGAGGGAAAATACGTCGACTTGAAAACTCTCTAGAGTTCTCTTAATTGTCTTGTTGTCGGTTTTTTTTTTTTTAACTCGGTAGCGAGCAAAATATATCGTTTTCGAACGTGCACTACTATTTATCTCTTCTTTTCTTTAGTAAAACCACGAATCGATCGAGCTGTCAAAGAACCATGTCACGTTCGCACGTGCGATGCTTATCTAAAAGTACTTAACTTAATATCACTTAAAATAACCTTTCCCCTAGATTCCAGATTACTTTATCATTAAATCAATCAACCAGAGAAAAAACGGAAATTTTTTCTAAATAGTTCCATTAAATTAACAGTCCTTGGCTGCTTACTCTTCAACAAAAACAATCGTGGAAAAATAAAGAACTCAATTATTTTTTTTTTTTTTTTTATTTATTGAATTCCCATACGAAAAAAATTTTCTAGCAATTTTTACTAGTCAATTTTGAGTAAATTTTACTAGATAAAGAAATTAACAATTTTTCAATAAATAAAGTATTGTACTCATCTTCGGATAAGAACATGGTCAAAGATTACATATTCTTCAAATGCAGTAAAATCAAAAAAGATTAAGTTATAAAATTAGGCAAACAGACGTGTTCCAGCATAGTAAAGTAAAAACATCTGAGAGTATAAAATAATCCTTTGATGTATGTATAATTATATTTAATTGATATATTGAATAGAAAGTAAATTTCTGAATTTTTTTCTAGAAATTATTACCGGCCAAACTAGTACTTTTTCCTAAGTTCTTTAGCTATCTTTACTAAAAAAATTGTTAATTTTTTTGGCTAGTAACATTCACTCTAAATTGACTAGTAAAAATTCTTAGAAAATTTTTTCCTTCCATGCACTTGATGGTTGATAGGAATTCATTATAAATATAAGTATGTTAAAACTCCAAAATATAATGTGGCTTATGTTGAAGCTGAAAATAAATTCGAGTATTAAATGAGAGACAACTGGAAATTATTAAATTTGAATCAATGTAGGACTTTTTTATATACCTTTTTTTTTTGACCTTTTTTACTCTAAGCTCTTATTGAACGAGAATTTCGTCGCAGATTACCTTGACGGACGGGCAAATAAGGGATAAAATTAGCAAGCGCTGTGGCATGCCTACGGGCATGAAGAAAAACGCAACCTGGCTGGTTCATTAAGTTCCCCTGCTGTCCTGACTTGGCGTTACAGCGACTGAGAGCAATGAAATGATTCGATTGCACCGTCCTCCACCTCCTTCTCCTTCTTCAACGACCGTGATCCTAGCTCCACGGTTAATTAACGCTACTGCCGCAAGCTTTAAAAATCCCATGCTCAATCTAAAGATATTCAAAGCACCAACGAAGGTCATTGCTTTCATTTTACTATTGGATCCTCCACTTTATAAAGTGTTATTTCCTAAATTATTTAAAATTTCAATAGCTGATGGCTATTTAATAAATTCTCTATAAAGTCTATTTCAATTGAAATCAAAAATGTTTACCTTATAAACAAGTGTTTATTTTTTTCATATCGATCCTGCTAGTTTTAGTTTCTCTATATCTCATGGATTCTTCCATAAATAACAATTAAGCAGTTTTGTTGGTAAAGCTTTTTTTAGCATGGAAACATTGTGTTAAGTATAGTCAGTAATATAAAGACATATGTATTTGATCGACGTTTCATAAATCATCAAATGCCATGTCTATTTCTATTGATTGTACCTGATTTATACAAACCATAAAATACTTAGTGTAGAACTAACGGCTTGATATAAACATTGACAAGTATACAGACACAGACTAAACATGCTCATAGTCCAATATTTATGGTAAGCATCAGAAGTACCAGTGGTAGTATGAACAGTCGAACTGGTACTACTAGTACTAAAGCATACAGAATCAATAAAAATATAGTAGGAAGTAGGAACAGAGGTTGAACCCTTTATAGGAAACCGGACTTCTGTATGCAAATGATTGGGAAAAACCACGTCAGCGTTCACGCGCACTATAGGCATAGTCTTGATGCAGTTTGAGAGTCCAGATGCTTGCTCCCATACTCATCCCTTTATTTCCTTTGCTTCTTATCTATCGAGCGGAAAATATTATGTCTTAACAATACTATACCATTATACATATATCGACTTAGCAGGCAATAATACATGTGGTGGTTGCTGATCATTTTGTCGATAGATTAGACAACATGTTAACACATATAGAGTAATGCGCGCGCAAATCACCGACCAGGTATATATGCATAGGTGTTTAAGGTTCAAAGGGGTAATATGTATAAGCGAGGCAAGGGGTGATACCACATTACAAGGGTGACACGCACGGCTAGAGCGATTATATCGATAATAGCTCCCTTGAGAATTGATCCTGTCTCCAATTTCTCGTCCCCTCATCATGAATCATTCCTTCTTTTCTTTCCTTAACAACCTACTCTTTTCTTCACTTCAATCTTACGATGAGAAATGACGATTTTCACGCTCTCTTGTTCCCATTGCAGTCAACATTTTTACAATCATAATCTTCGCTCCTATTTTATTCTACATACCTTCATTATCTATCTTTACTTCTTTATTTTTCCTCACGCTTACGATCATAATAGGTCATTTATTTTTTCTGGAATTCACCATGTATAAATAAATCAATTTTTCAAGCTTGATGGAATTTTTAAGTATTTAGTATAGAGGTCAATGAACAGTCGGCCATTTTATAAAATTTTTGTACCAGTTAAAAATAACTAAATTTTATTATTCCAATAACTTGTTTAGTACATGACGATCGTTAAAAGTTTGATAATTTTTAATTGAATTAGCTATCTATTGATTTTTTTTTATTCATAAGCATTCAGTTTGCTGGAGAAAATGATTAAAAAAACCTAGATATCATGGTGAAATGAATTTGATAGAGCATGGGAACAAGAGAATTATGAAGATCACGAGTGTATTAGAGTAACAATTGATAGTAAGTAGTATTCTGTTGACACGACGTCGATTTCTGTATTGCATTGATACTATTCTGCTCTGACAAAATTGATATTTCGGTACGTGTCATGAATAGTTTCGAGCAAAATGGAAAGTGAATACGATGGAGACTGAGACGAATGAAGCAAAGAAACTCGATTCACGCGTATCGACAAAACATACTTTCTTTCAAAGAATTGAATTCCCACCCAAGCGCTTGAGTATGATGGGTTGTAGCTATATACCTGAAAAAAAAACTTTACCTGAGGATTCTCCTATCTTCAGAGTCTCGATTCTAGAATATAAAATCCTTAGAAAATCCATATAGCTAGCCTGTTCAGCCAACCGTCAGGATAAGCGGATTTCAACTCTCAGCTTCTTTGGTAGAATAGGATCCAACAGCTCTGCCTACCTTTTACTACCACAAAAGTCGTCCTTAACTACCGCTTCATTTATTTCTAAAAATTACTGTTACATATTTTTTTTTCTTATATCCTTTAATTCTATTCTTACTAAAACTTTGTTTTCACGTATATTATTGTGGGTTGTGAGCACTTTATTTAGCATTATTGAAATTAGACACGCTTTTTAAATAACACAGAAAATCTCTGAAAATTTACTTCCCTCTTACACTTATTGAACTTCGAAAATCAGTGAAACGAACACATGGGAACTAAACGAGAAGGGAATGTGTAGTGGCATTCACTTTTTTCTGCATTGTATTCATCACTGATGTTGTAGTAACAACACACTTATGCTGCTCAGCAGTTTTTATTCTTATGCTTGCTAAGTTGACTATTGTTTCCAGTTTTTTCTTTGTGTTTGATTAATAATTATTATACAAGGGAAATAACAGTGTTTTATCGTCATAAATAATCTATTAATGTCACCTAACTCTTACATATTATTAATAAAGCATGCCTTTATTTTTCACGTGACTTAAAGAATCAATTTGAAAAATATTTTTCAATAATAATATGAAATGATTTTAGTCAAACACATTTTCTAACATTTTGTTCGTGTAATTCATGTTTGATAAGAAAATAATTACACATTACAAATGTTGGTGTATGTTGAGTGCAATGGGAAACATGAGTAGAACTTGGCGTGAAGAAAAAGCATTTGATGCAAGCACGTTATACTGACGAGTTATGATGATTACACTAGCTCAAGAATTCGTAGAATTAGTAAAATTTCCTGTTCTTTATTTATATTGTTTTATTTTTTGCTGAACAATAAATAACTACATATTCAACGAAACATACAATAAATACAAATTATATAGTTGAAAAAAAAAAATCAAGAAAGCTGTTGAAAAATCTCCTTGAAAAAATATTTAGCCTTTGAGTGAAGACATAATATTTTCACGCTAATAAATAAGCTTAACCCTACAAGTACCAACTAGTACAAAGCAGGTAGAAGGTAAAGGTATATAATCACTCCTAACTTCTAAACTTTTGTGTTGTTACATGCAATAAAAATTGTCTGTCAAAGTTTAGTTATTGTTAGATCATTCCTGAATTATTAACAATTGTAAATAGAACGATAAACCTATTATAAGGGTGTTGAACGTGATCATTTTGTCGTGAAGTTTATGAAGTAGTTTATATTTTATGCTTAATATTTGAAATTTTTTTTAGTTTAAGAAATAAATAAAAATTTATTGCAATAAATGTACACTTCAAAACTGTCATAAATAACTTCTCCAGTTATTGCATCAATAAGACTCTTCGAAGAAATAAGTAGAGCCATTGATACAATAAATACTAATGAAGAGTTTTATAATAAAACTGAAATATTTAAATATAAATTCAATTCCAGTAACTAAATATAAAATGGATATTTAAATAATTCATGAAAGGAGGGTACAAAAATAACGATAAAGTAATGAGGAATTTATATAAGATGTTCAACGTTATATTCATGATGGATTGAAAATATAAAAGCATGACAAACCTAATAAGGAATGTATTAAAATCACTCTCCTATGAGCGATAGGGGTTTAAAAGAAAGATTGGACATTTACTGTGTCATTTTAACATACTGTAATTTTCTATGTGGTTGATAGGATTATAATCCTGATGGACGTAGTTAGTTCGATATGACAGACTCTTGCATATCAGTATGCCTGAAGTAAATATACATATAGTATCGTCTGCCTAGCTTCAGGCATAAGACACAGTACCTACATAGCGTATATTATATAGTATACATTATGTAAAATTATTCATGTCCTAGCTTCGAGTAGTACCCATTTCTGGACCCATACATATTCCCTCTCAGCCATAGAGGAGTGCTAGTGTGCCAACTCGTCTCTTGGTATGTAAACTCCCTCAGTACATTTGATGTACTATAGTAATAAACAGTATTATCATTGCTTGCTCATTTTATGTTTCCAAATTTTGTCAATACTCTAAGTACATCAGTGGAGACATTGAGTTATTTCAAGCCAACTGAATATTTTTATTATTATTCTCCCAGCATCGTTGAATTAATTTAACTTTGAATATTAAGATAAAAATATTATTTTTCAGCACTTGAAAATTTTGCTGATTAGAACATTACTAGTATGTCGATAATTTAGCGAATTAAATTCATAGATATGCAGAATAAACATTTACATTTGTCGCATATCACTTGGACAGATGTGTTTAAGAGTTTGTTGTCAAAATGTTGCTCATTCCATACTGTATACTTTGTTGATATTGTAAACATTTACTAATCTTCTATATTGTATTAATAATATTAATATTTCCCTCGTTGTCATAATATTCATCACCTACATATACACATGGCGTATATGCAACTATGCCGTTGGTATGCCTCCCCAATATTCTCTATTGATTATCCCATCCTTCATATCAAGTGAATTTAATCAATAAAAGTCCCCCTCTAGGTTTAAAAGTCAATGCAAAAAATATTTAATCAAATAAAAATGGAAAACAAGGAACAATATAAACAATTTTTTTAATTCATTATCTATGCTGTTGAATGTCATCAAACAAAATTAGTTGATTTTAATTGAGTGTTTTAAATGCAAGGAAAATTTAAATTATTAATCAAATATGCCTCGTATCTCATTTATAAATATAATAAAGCATATTTTTCATTTAAATGAATTAATTATTATCATAATCTTGAGTATAAAGTCATTAGACACTATTATTCATTCCAATTAATTATTATCTATTAAAGATTGGTGGTTCAAAGTTTATTATATTGAATTAAATGTCCGCAAATGCTAAACTTGCATGACTGATTAGAGAAAAGTTTCAATTGGGGTTAGACTCAAAGGCGTAGATAGAAAATTGTTGACGACTTTTAACTGCCTCAAAGCTCCTTAACGTCTGTCGTTCCCAATGAATAACTCTCTCCCTTGGTCTTATTCATTCTTATTGCCAGTGGGACACATTTACACTTACAATCATAATATCATACTTATATGTATAAGCTGATAAACTTGTGTATGAGGGTTTACGTTCGATCCGATTGCATGCCGCAACGATATTAATCATCACTGCTCTGACGTGCCCTCGCCCCTTCGTTTCGCGTTATTTACCCCCTTCCTCTCCACCTTCTCTCTATACAGTAACTCAAACGACGACTCTCTCACTCTCTCTCTCTCTCTGCTCCTATCCTCAGTGCCTATCAAGTGACCCCCGTTGTGCTCTAGCGGGGGTTGTTCTGCCTATTTTTATACAGAAGCTGTGTGAAAATAAACCTCTGACATACTACTCCTATAATTAAAGTACCCATAACAATAACGATAACGTATTCTATTTATTGTTTAACAATTAAACCTAACCTTTTTTTTTTATTCTAAAAAATCCGTTGTTATTTGTCATGGACTTTTAGTAAAATTTATTTAGAGAGAGGAAAAAAAATAAAATCAAATATTTTTATGGATCTGAATCACATACATGTATTAATTCATCTCCAAAATATGATCTGGGCTTGTTTATTACCAGACAAGACATATGTTTTTGATAACCGATCTCAATAATTGCTTTTTAAAGATGAATATGCAGCTGCACTGGTGTAAAATACATTTTGTCAGATAATAAATTTTTCCATCTGAAGTTATTATTTGAAATAGAATGACTTTCATCATGATTGCAAGTAAAATTGTGAGAAGTTTATGATGAATGGTCAAGAATAAACATTTTATTATTTTATACTTTATGATCGAATAATATTATTCTCTCATAATCCCACATATTCAATCTTTAAACTCGATTAAGTAATCTATAATTAATTGATAACTAACATTCATTTCATATTCTATCAATTATTATTCCAAGTCTATTAATTAATCATAATTATGCTCATTAATCATTTTATTTATGCAAATTAAATATTCTATTCTATTTGAAAAATGTTAATGAATTCAGGGAAATGGGAAAAAAAAACAAACAAACAAAAGAAAATAATGATTTTTTAAAAACTCTTGAAAATATTTGATGAGAAAAATCGAGTATAGTACAAAAAATGCCAGACATTTATCTATTACTCCAGAAAACTCAATCGATCTCTCATTAAGATTTCTCTCTCTATCTCTCCTCCTTTTACTTCATCCTTTCCTTTCTCATCTTACCACGTACTTCTTAGTGTTCTTGTCTGATGGTCGAACCATTCAATTGGATTACGAATCTTCTCGGATGTACGAGGGTTCAGTAACGATGCTCGGGAAATTCAGCAGCGATTAACTTTCATCACTCAGAAACGATGAAATTTTTTTTCTTTGCTTCAATCTCTATCGATTTTAGATTTTTTTTTTCTATCTTAAGCTTGTCAGCTATTGCCATGGTAACATTTGTCAGTAAAAACGATGAAACCGAGGCAAAATAAACTATTGAAGCATAGACGAACTATTAGCAGGTAACTGTAAACTAAAAAAAAAGTATCTATATTTACTAAGCTCATCTTTATCCATGATACTGAAATATATAACTTGTTATAAATAAATCAATGACCTCAAAGCTTGACCGTATTTCTCGAACGAATACATTTTCTCCAATTTGTTCTATTAGAATTGGATAAATCCCAATCGGAGACAAATTTGTATGAACCTTTATAGATACAACACATTTGTGTATGTCTTGTTTCACTTGGTAAATAAGTTAAACTGCACAACGTATAGTAGTACGGTACATGTCCATGCATATATCCCTAAGAGGCTCGTAACCTTTTTTCATGAAAGGCAAACGAAACTAATTTGTCGAGAGAATTTCTCAAGCTGTAGTTCTCCAATTGCATTCTGCACGTCAACTGTAGGCATTCGCAACTGTTTTTAACGTAGTCGTAGCCTTACACTTTATAACGAGTTCGATTCCCACGAGTAAATATAAGTTTCTGACTGATGATGAATTCACGTGAATTATTATCAACTTTATCCCTAAGTGTTTCTTCTTCCAATTAATTCTTCAGTTAAAATAATTATTTTGAAGTTATTATCATCATCACTATTTTGGAATTAATACATTTTCTCTCAACATTTTGATTTTAATTATAAAAATATATATTCAAATCCAACATAAATGATATACTCAGTGCATATTTGATGATTTAATAATTTGAATATACTGTACAAATGTAATTGACATACTTGAATAATATAACGGTACATTCTGATCTACTTAATTTATCCAACAAATGTTTGCGACATGGATGATGTATAATATACAGTGGTGCAAATAAAGTTAGCACACATATGTGTGTATACAAAAACATATATTTACACATACATTGACGATGCGCGGATGTCGAAATGTACGAAACATTCGCGTGCTTATGCGTGAGTCTTTCAACCCTTCTCATGATCGCTTTAAGAAGCGCAAGAACGAGTAAGCGCGAAAGAGAACAAGTGAAGGGAGTGAGACACGGGTAGACAGCTACCGTGCTCGGCTTCTAGATGCAATGATTAAGAGTGATTCACGGTCCGTCCGGGACAGATGGCGGTTGCTTTCCTAATGAGTCGTAATTAATGGTTTAGGTATGCGTGTAAGCAATGCCCAGTCACACTTTCTCAGAAACCTTAACTCGTATAGGTATCGCCTTTCAAATAATTCAAGTTGGCTAATATATAGGATTAATGTCAGAAAAGACGGGCTACATTTTTTTACATTCATTATTATCACTGTATGCAATATTTGTTCGCAAAAAAAAATATCACCAAACTCGTCTATGGCATAATATTTCATGCAAAGTTCCTCTGCGTTCTCGATATTTTTTCCTTGTTTTTCTAACTCTGATACTCGAGGGTGCGCAAACAGATGCAAGAACGAAAATTATATTTACATAACGTCATTTATTTAAATATAAAAAACATTTTATGTCTACTATATATCAGAAAATATGATATCAATAAACTAGGAAGGAAAATATTTATGAGCGCAAGTTTGATGTGTGAATCTTGGATGTAACCTAATTTTTATTCAAGTGTCATCTACTGAGGTATTTTTTCCTTTTTTCTCAATTATCATCTTATAAGGTAAATCCAAGATAATTGGTATTCTGAGGACAGTCAAAGATACTCATTTTAATTAATTTTATACTAAAAATGTCGATGATAGTGAAAAAAAAGGGGTCAACGACTTTAAACTTCATCTGATGAATGAAAGATGACAAAATATTTGAGTGAAATTTATGAAAAATTATGGAATTTTGAAATGAATTTTTTTAAATTAATTTTTTTCCTTCTAATTAAAAACGTTTGTCTTCAGACTAATGAAAATGAGTTCACATGATTCTAAATTTATTCTTGCTCCAATTTTTTTGATTTATTCACCCTCTAGACTACATTTATCCACTGACTTGCTCTCATAAAAATTAAAAATGAATTTTTTCAAATATCTCACTGGTATTTAATTACTCTTCATTGATTTTCTTTTTTTTTTTTTTTCAACTCATCATAACAAAATATTTATATAAAACCTTCTGTTGCTGACTGCTCATTAAAAGTATGCTGAACACAATTGATTGTCATTTAGAGTCAACTAAAAGTTGTCTATAGTATAAAAAGTTGACTTATAAATAGATTGAATTGAATATTAGTTTTGTGATTTTTATTTAGAATTTCCAATTCCATTTCCTTAATGTAAAATGAAATAATAATAACTCATGTATATTTTTTTTTTTTTTTACCAAGAACTCATTCAGTAAGTCGTAAAGATTTTCAATTTTAACAAATGGGTTTGTCGATAATCCAAAACTAAATATCCGTAAGTTGTTAAAGTCTTCGATCGCGTGTGTAAGTGAAGGAGGATCGGTGCACCCTCGTCGTTGTTGACGAGGAATGAGGATATAAAGGGGATTCAAGGAGAAAGGGTTGAAGGAGGGCTTCGACGAGTTCTATCTAACTTGCTAGAGCAAATAACACCTGCCGTTCGTGTCGTGTAAACTTTAGCCCAACCTCCTCGAAAGTTAGCATCGATGCCGAGTTGGATGTATAGGAGATGTATGAGGGTGAGAAGTTGCTTTCATGAAGAAGAGTACTTTTCTTGGCTGAATGGAGATGGTGTGCTCTTGTTTCTCTAATTTTCATCATACATATTATCCTAAAGTTTTGTTAATTAATAATAGTCTAGTAATTAATAATCATAGTCTAAAAGTTTTCATAATAAAATAAATTTTTATAAAGTTTCATAGATTAGCATGTCGACCAAAACATCTTAAAGTCAATCGATAACAAGCTAAAGTTGAATGAGATAAAAAGTTTCTAGAACAACACAATAAAAGCACTTTTAACTTTTTAGATTTTTCAATAAACCATGAAAGACTAGAATGAGTATAAATAAAGTATATTTATCGAATTATTTATACTCCAATTTGTAAAATAAATTTTGTCTTGCTATCACTAAAATTATTCGATATATTTTTCAATGTCTAGTAATAATATGGTAATTGTGTAGAATCCCTCCCCCCATCCCATCTACACAGTTTTGTATAGGCACGTTTTTCGGAAAAAAGTAATGCAACCAGGACTCGAACCTGGATCCCCCAAGTTTCCGCGTTAGATGCTTTACCACTTGAGCTATCGCAATATTTTTAATTATTATTTTCCTAGACGTACCCATACTCATCGTAGTCCAACAAGAACTCCGCCGTCCCTCATACGGCCTTAAATTTAAGTAAATTTAATAAATCGCTAAATTCGCAAATAGGGCTGAGGGATATTTTCGAGACATGTACCTAAAGTATATTTATTGACTTATTTATACTCCAATTTGTAAAATAAATTTTGTCTTGCTATCACTAAAATTATTAGATATATTTTTAAATGCCTAGTAATAATTCATATAAATTACTATCGAAATTAAAATAATTTCATAAAATTATTCAAGTTTTTAGTTAGGAAGCAAGTGTGTGTAAAAAACTAGAATAAAAAGATGTCTAATTAAATATTTCTTTGAAAAGATGTGAGTGTCCTTGAATGATGTATTTTTTCATAACTAATTCAAGAGGTGTGATAGCACGATGTGATTTTGATGAATAGCCTTGAATTTATTCAGATTTGGACATGAATATCTGATGCACGACGTGAGACACTCGCGTGACCTCAAAGCAACTGAGTGTAGAAGCCGCGGAAGCCTGTGTCACATAACGGAATGCATACAGTGTACACCGCGTTTCCGATGTCACCAATTTCTGTCACGCAAAACTTTATTTTTATAAAAGCAACAATGTTAAAGAGGAGTCACCAGTAGACAGCCTAATGAAGTTGTTCATTTTTTAAAATTATATATGTTATAACGAGAACAGGATATGGGTTAAGAAGTCGTCTTTTATAAAAAAGTTCAAATGATAATTATACAGAAGCTTTTTTTTTTTTCATTTTAATCCATTCGTATGTATGTTGCAATTAAATTCAGTAAAATATGGGTAATATGTCGAGTTCAGCAGTTAAATCCGTTGACATATTTATCGTGAGATAATTTAAAGTTTAATGTTACGCAAACCTTCAGCTTTATTACTCTATCTACTATATAGAGAGTTGTATAAATAACACACTTGACGAGAAAAATTTATAATACAAAGAGAAATTTTTGCTTACTTTTAATCGCCACTACTCGTAATATAGTCGTTAGTGAAGAACTTTTAGAAAAACCAGTTTGTTGTTCATGTTTGGAGAAAAACTTTTCAATAAAACAAACAAAAAAAAAATTTTGATATGTAACATTTTCTGATGGCTTTTATAACAATAAAAACAAGCTTTTGAAATATTTTTTTTTTTATTTAATAAATGAATTAAAAATACTTGGAAACAATTTTTTTTTTAAAATAAATGTAGATTAGCGTGGTATAAAATTAGATAAATTTATCGTGAGATAATGTGGCATTCATATAATTTACGAATATCACTAATTGTGAAGAAGAATAAGAAGAAGAGTAGAGACAGTATGTAAATGATGTAGAACTATAGAAAACAAGAACACACACATCTCTAACATATAAGCGTTAATTCTCGTAGTCTTTTGTTCGACAAATGAAGTTCCGACGCAGCGTTATAATAGCACCATTACCCGTTTCAAATTGGTTCTATCCACGAGACTAGTTTCATCAAGAACACACACTCATACCATTTCTCCCTCTCTTATTTTTCCTTTTTTTTTTCTTTATAGCTTTATACCATGATAATTGGCTGCATTCTTGAGCTCTAATGTGTTCAACATAATCACTAATTGTAATTGAATTTGTCAATCATTATTATTCTCCCTAATTACATTGAAGAAAATTGAAGGCTGATGAGAATGACTTAAACCCCAAAAAAAGATACTGAAATTCCGAGATTATCAATAATCGTATCAAGCAATTAGATGAGTCTAAAAAAAGAAGGATAAAGTCTTGAGATTAGGATGATTAATACTCTCTGTGGTCATTGGTTATTTAATTTCTTCACTGATTTTATCTGTCTGATAACAAAAGCCATTATTAACTTGGCATGTTGGTATACAATAATTTACCTCAAAGTGAAAAGCGACAATGTTATAGCCACGAGATATATTTCTGAATATAATGACATGCCTATTTCATATACACAGAGAGATGCAGTGACTCATTACGAGCACGTATATCCATGCTTATTCTTCGTATATCTTATAATGGGTGCTATGCCTAGCAAGTAAAGAGTCGAGTTCTCGAGAATCTCAACAAGCAGCACATTGAGTCGGAACGTTTGTCTTTTTCACGTGTGTATGTGTCTAATACGAGTGTGTATATACATAGACTTGCGTGAGCATGATATGGATCGAGCGCGTATAAGTATACATATCGATGCGCCCTCGCGCAACTTGAGACCATGCAAGGCTTCACCATCACCTCATCCTCTTTCTTTCTAGCTCTTTCTCCTCAGAAGGAAGCGAAAGAAGCTTTGATGATAGAAGAATGTGCCTCGGGGCTGCATCCATTCGCACGATTTTTCATTTCTCATCCGTGCGAGCGTCGCTGAAAAGTGAGACAGCATCAGGAAAAGAAAGGAAAGAATGTATATAAACATGTCCATGTGTGAGTAAGAGAGTAAGGACTAAATAGTCAACGTATCCTATCGACGATCCTGCGGTTTCTGATACTATCGTTGGATTAATTATGCGTAATGCGTTGAGCTTTAGCGAGTGCAGCACATAGTTATACTACACAGAAACAGCTACCTCAGCTGTACGTACACGCCATTTCCTCACAATCTATTCCTACTACAACTTAACATTCAATTATCATTGTCTTTCTCGCTGGAATTGCTACCTGTTTCCGCGATAATTATAATTACATTAACTAAGTTTAACACTAGGATTAAATACATTTTTATTTCAATATCAATAATGAATTACTTTTTTTTTCTGATTTTTAGGCGTAGTCGAAGCTAGAGGCCTCACCATGGAGTGCGGCAAGGGTCGGCGGAGAGGCCTTCTTGGCGGATTTATCCTTGCCTGGCTCTTCATCAGCGATTGTATCCTCGCCGCGAGAGATGGAGGTATGTCAACTCGTTTTATTTTCCATCGCCCGAGAAAATCTTATGTCTTGGATTATTTCACAAAAAAACAGTTACATTACTTCCCATTTACATTTAAACAAAATCACACTTTTATCGATAAAAACTCCTTTCGATAAAATGTATCATTTTATTTTCTTTTTCTACTCAAAAATGATTTTTGAAGTAATATTTAAAATATGTCGGATTTTTTTCACGTCAATGACTTACGATACTAGAGAAAAATAAATTTCATCCTTTTTATAAATTCATCTTTAAAGGAATGCACTCGAAGACATAAATTTAAAAAAAAAAAAAAGAGTAAAAAATCAAGAACATTAACGAGCAAGCTGCTCAAGTGAATCCATGGGGATCGAATTGCGATCGAAGATGAAAATATACGAAGAGAGTGTAAAGTAGAATAAGATGGATAGTCATCCAAAGCAAATCAAAAGGTGTGGTGGTGTGTAGAGATAGAAAGTGGAAGAGAGAAAGGTATCGAAATAAAGGCTTTTATTTCTTCATTATATATATATACATATATATATATATATAGCTGTGTATATATTTATATTGTATATATATATATATATATATTTCCTCGCAATAATTATATACGTCGCTGCGTCAAATCTGTGACATGACTGGTGTTTGCTCTCGCTTTGAATCTTATTCCCTCTTCAACACCACCCTTCTAGATCTTTATGACATTTTCCTTGCTTTATCAGGTTCAAGTTCTCTGAGATTTGTGTTAGGTACAATATTAAGTCTCATTACAGCAATCAGATATTACTTCCTCTCATATTGTTTCTATTTATTTCAACGTAAATTTAACAGCGCTTTTAACAGCTAATTATCAAAAGATAACAAATTAAATTGATCAATAAATATTATTAGTGAATTATTTATCAGTTTAGAAGAAATAAGTTTAAAGGCAAGAAAAAAAACATTCTTTTGAGTCGGTATTTTATCAAAGAGAAATTAATCGACAGAGAGTACGTGTTCTGTTTGAATAATATTTTTTTCTGTTTTTTAAAATACATTTTTATCTTTACTTCTTTGTTTATAACAAGTAAAACGTTACTAATTTGATTCTCGCGTGTCAGTAGCCAACTTTTCTCTGAAGTTGTCGAGATCATCAGAATTTACGCCGTTGGGTGTATAGATACGCGTTGCAGAAACACTTTTATTTTTCTTTCTCATCATTTTTCTTTAATAAATGTATGTCAATACAATTTTCTATGTATACACAGTTTGAGTTTTAAATTATAAAATTAAATTACTTTGTAGAATAAACATACAAAGAAAACAAAGTAAATAATCACTAAAGATTCAACTTTGTACCGAATAATGTAATAATGATATTTAATTTAAAATAAATGTTGAGAATTATATTTTACATTTGCAAAGCATTTATCGACGATTCAGTGTTATTGAAGTGTGATCTGATCGTTAGCACATTTAAAGTGATTTACAAGATAAAAAAGAAAATAAGGGGAAAAAAATGAAAAAAAAAATCCTTCGCGATAAAAGAAAATCCAAAAGCTGGAGAATATCTCAAGCGATCTTGAGCATAAACGACAGACGAATCGATCTTTTTATCGCGCCAGCGGATTCTTCTTTCTGAAGTTCAGTTTTCTATCTTACTCACTCTTATAACCATCCACAAGCCACGTTATCTTGTGCCAGTTCGACAGTGGGCGTAATCGATTTCCGATTTTTGGAGTGGCAGCAATTTTTCAACGCCAAGTGAAAAATAACTCAGGAATAAGCTAGAATAAGAGTTGGTATCCTGACAAGTCCAACTCTTTCCTTTTATTTTTCCATCATTCTTAAAACTCTTTCTTCTAGATATATATTTTTGTTATCTTTTTATAACCCTTCTATACTTCCCTAAATCAACCTGCTCACAATAAAAAATATTGTTGTTGTCTTGATCTTTCTTTCTTTTAATTTTCAAGGAATCATCATTCTTTTCAAGATAAAATTTGTTACTTTTACGATTTAATGACAATTTTAATGATTCATCATTTAATACTTCGTAGAACTTATACGATAAGATAGTGCAAAGAAAATGAATTCTTTCAACATGATTTTCTGTAACATACTTTTTTTAACTTCTTCACGTACATGCACGTGCAGTATATATATATATATATATACTTCAAACACACGTATCTGACTTCAACTATTATTTATCCCCATTTTTCGGTCATTGAAATAGTCGTTTTATAGTTTCTTTTCAACGGTTATTCCTTCTTTAACACTCTTGGCTCATTCCTTTTGCACTCACTCACCCTTTCTCCCAAAGGAATACTGAAGACTGAGTAAGTTCGTGCTCAAGCGAATCCGCGGAAAAGATATATAGAGGTTTTCTTCTTGAGCGTTAGAAGCATGGCGTTATCTATTTAATAGATTACGTTCGACTTTACTTTTTGGAGCGTGTTAACTGCTTCTAACTGAACGCGAGAAAGGTCTTACCGATAAAAAGGTGTATAATGGCCGATTCAAGAAAAGCTTCAAGAAATAGTTGAGAGTTCGGGAATCGTTGTGGAGAGAAATCGCATTCAACCTTTTTATCAGGAATTTAAACTTATCGTTTTCAACTTTGCAATAATTGCTTTGAAAAAAAAAAATGATATTCTAATTTAATCAGAAAAAAATTTTTTTTTTTTTAAAAACCCTTTTCAATCAACACTATTTTTTTTTTTATCAACGAATTGTTATTGTTACGTTGAAAGATTCATCGATGGTATTTTCAGTTTTCTGATAAACAAACAGAAAAAAAAAAATCTAGAACGAACGTTAAAATTCCAAAAACAAAATTGTGTCACTTCAGATGAGAATTGTGTCAGTGCGAGAGACCAGTCGAGGACAAAAAAGAAAAAAACGAAAAACCATTGGAAAAAGTAGTACAGAAACTTGGTACTTTTTCAACTATTTTTTGTTCAATTTTATTTCTTGAATTTCTCGTGCATATATATATCTATATAACTCTATCAAGGATACTTGCTGATCCTCGAACCAAACTAGGCTTCCCTTAGCCACCCATTATCCCAGTGAACTTGATAGTTACACAGACGATTTATTCACGCTTGAGAGTCCTTAAGCACCTTGGATTTACGCCACTTACGATAATTGCCTCGTGTTCGTACAAGCTGGCTATTCGGCTTTAATCGAACTTGTTACTAAATTTATTTTACTTATATACGATAAATTTTCGCTTAAAAATATAATTTATCTCAATAAACTGTATATACCATTTATATTGATAGAATCTCTGGAAGAGAATACATTCAAACTCGAAACCATTGTCATCATTATCATCCACTTTTGCAGTTGGATCAGATCCTATACACAAAATGTGCATGTCAAAGCTCACGTAGTCAGCAAAAGTTCCGACCTTTTCGTGTTTTCAGATTAAGCTCAATTGTTTGGGAAAAAACATTCTTTCGTCATTGGTGTGTAGCAATTTACGTGAATCTTTCAGAATTACTGTTCGTGATTCAGTGAAATAGAAACAATACCGATAAACGAACAAAACAGCGTGAAAGATAAATAGCAAACAATGCAATTAACTGAATCTCAAAAGAGAATAAATCGTATCGCCAGTGGTGGAGTAATCAGTTTCTTTCTAAAGATGTCTTTCAATTAATGAAGGGTATCCATTTATAGCGAGTGACGTAGTCGATAGTCGCGTCGGACAAAGACGACACAGTCGGAGGAGAGTCCGGTTAGAGACAGAAATGGGAGGCGATAATCGCTCTGAGTGCTTGACAAGGGATGGGCTGACCGATTGTTCTGAGAGACGTAGACGAGAGGAAGAAAATGAGGTGCTTCTATCTGCTACCAATGTGTTATCTCCCATTGCGTTGATGGATATTAAGGTGGACATCATCACTGGACCATGTTTTGTTCGCTTGACTTCCGTCATCTACTTGTCTATAGCTTTCACTGACACCTATCAAACTGTTTGGAACATGATCCACACCATCCCTCTTCATTTATCCTTCTCTCTATTACCTTTTATCTCTTCTCTCCAGTTTTTCACCTCACTCTACCCCACCTCGCCCCTCTTGATGAACCTATTGTTATTTTTATTTTTCATCTAGACTAGATACATCATTTGTATCATAAGTAATTATTATTGGAATTTGACTTTATCTAGGCAGTAAAACAAAATTCACATTAATCATTTAAAGAGGTCATACAATATTGACAATAGTTTGATTACCTTAATTTTATTATCAAAATTGTATTTTTAGAAATATTATTATGAAAGCCTCTATTATTAAAACTTTTAGTGTAAAAGCCATTTATTTTATTTTCATTGAATGATATAACTGTAAAAATAGTCCATTTTGCTTTTTATATAATAAACTATTTATTAATAGTGAAGAAAATAATTTTGACAGACGAGTCATTATATTATTTCATTGGAATTTATATGATGTCTATATTTTTTTTTTTATTCCAACTGCTCTTTTCATCATAAATGAAATAGATTATCACTTTTATTTTTGCTCAGTGCCTTTTTTTTTTTCATACAAATATAAACACTTTAATAGTTTTTCGGTCATGTTTTTAGTCACGGAAATTTGCTTAACTTCAAAGACCCACGCGAAGTATAAGGTAATTGACAGCGATAAGCTGAAAGTCAATTTTGTTAGACAAGGATCTAAACTTTTGACGTTGCCATCGTTGAAAGTATATACATCACCCGGATGTACACTAGACCGGTCGACAGATTGGAACGAGCAGCACGGAAGTTTATTACCGGGTTACGGAAGCTAGAGGTTTGCTGAGTCAGGAAAAGGTGCAGATAGATTTGAGTTGGGACCACTTAGCAAGCGCACCATGTCTTCTTCCATGGTCTTTTTCAACTCAAGCACTTTTTTTCATTTTATTTCATTCCCATCCTCATAAATTCTTCTCTGTGATTCCTTCACTTTTCTTCCTCTTTTACTCTTTTAGTTTTTCATCTAAAAAAATTTATTCTCTAAGTATATTTGTACATATTTATACATAAATCGTTTCAAAAATTTAATTATAACATCAAACTTTTTGTATCTCTCTCTTTTTTACTCCGAAACAAAAATGTTTTATTTATCTTGTTTAATTTATTCCAAGGTAAATAGTATTTAAACGAAGAGTTTTCTTGTGATAAATAAAAAATTTATAAAGGAAAGAAAAAAGAAGATGCTTGAGATTTTTCTTATATTTTTTCTTTAGCACTGCTTGCGTCCATCTTATATCTACGTACGATCATTGTATATCCCTTCATAATGTAAGTTGACAGAAAGGGTGATCTTTCGATCCACTTTCCGTTCCCTAGGGATTTTAAGAACGCTTTTCCGCCTCGCCGATCGCAACCGCTGCCAAGGGTATGAATAAATATTAGAATTTTGTGGGATAAGCTCCGTTTTACGACGAGATACTTGTTTCCCGTCTGGCGAATCGATCGGCGCGTGTCAAGGCAGTCACCCTCATCGTAGAGTCCCTTGCAAAAGCCTCAGCCGAGCACTCTCATCGGGGTGGATCTCCCTCTTTCTGTACCTTCACCAACTCTCTATACCTCATTCCTCTTATAGGGAATACATGTATATAGCCACATGTGTGTTATCTTTATATACCTATTCTACATACACTTTTTTCAATCCAACCGAACCCTCTTTGTACATCTCGAGATAGAAAACTCCGACCCAACCCCTTCAGATCGCAAGTACCCTTCGTTCAAGATAAATCCTATATATGAAACTCACACTCTGCATATTCCACGAATTGATTTTTCAATAACTTAAATTCCGGAAACTTTAATTTCCCTTCACTTGCATGTGGCCAGAAAATATTTTCAACTACCAACAAAAGTAATTTTCATAAAAAAAATAATCTTAGAAAATGACAAATTATCATAAATATAATTACAATGATATACAACGTAAGTTATACTGTTTAGTGTAAAAAAAGCAAGAGTAGACAATGAATTTCGCAGCGGTAGTCGAATAAGGGTGACCGTTGTAAAAGCTTGCAACTCTCTGGGGAGACCACAGTGACTGCATCCCCAACACCCTGACAACCAAGTTCCAGATGTGAGCAACGAGAATACATAATTACAATGTCTCGACTCTCACTGGAGGTTCTTGGAGGTTGGTCGACTCTAGACAACTTCTGGTATAATCTAGACAATGCGACTCCTGGGACCCGAGACGAAAAGGGACAAGTAAAAGTGGGTGGTCGTGTAAAGGGACACCCCTCATGCAGGCGGAGATTGCGTCTAGCGATATGTATTTCGTCGTCCCTAGTACGTAATGTTATTGATATCCTTGTCCCTACAACTCTCTTGTTCGCTTACATTATTGTTCATGTATGTACTATAATCTAAGTAGCCGTCACTCATTTCTACCCCTTTAATTTAATCCTTCATTCATAACAGCACGTAAAGAAAGTAATATTCCAGGTTGTTACATTTTTGAATTTTTACAGTAAATAAATTCAATGGAGACATCAAAAATAAGTGAATAATATTATTATTATTTTATTGATGATCTCTGGGAAAAGAGTGAAAATCCAATTACTTGTATTGTATTTGCTGTAACAGTTGTTATTGTGTCAATTGTAGATAATTTTATCTGAAAATTCTGAAAATAATATTGAAAATAAATTGTGTTACTGGTTATGGTACTTGACAAGTTTCAACTTGAACAGCCCTAACATTCACTACGAGATATTGTATACAACGTGAAGCTCTTGAATTTCCTCCAAACACACTACTGTTCGACGACTGCTTTCCAGAGTTCAAGGAATGTTACTCAAGTGGATGCAACATCGTCAAATTCTCTTTTTATCTTTGTCACTACGCTTGAAATATTTTTTGTCTTTCTCTTCAAGACTTATATAACACTTAAAAAGCCACAGACAAAATGCTCAGGAAAAAGGCGACAACTTTTTCCCATCTTTTAGGGTGTGCACTACGACAAATCATCATTTATTATCTTTCGGCACGAACTTTTAGAGGTTAGTTTATAAAGAAAGACGAAAACAGAAGCTACAGATCTTCACCATGACGTGTCAGAGATCCTTGAGAAAAATTATTCTTCAAAAAAAAATAAAACAGACAAAAATGATAAGCATTAAACTCTGCAGACATCATTTTTTCTAATCAATTTCCCAGACTTGAATTTATTTTTATAAAAGTATATCCAAGTTTGTTAAAAAACGTGGGAAAATAAAATATTTTTTTATGGGAATAAATAATTTATAATAATAATTACAATAAGAAAGGTTGTAGCATAATCCAATATTATGCTAGAAAACTAACCCGGCATTTCTTTGAATAAATACTAATTCTCAAAGGGAAATTCTAAGCCTAACACATAGGTTCAAATGACTCTTGACTTGTTTCCCTTTGATGCACAAACAAATGGTCCACTTTCTACATAAATATCCTGTGTTCTTAAGTAGGTCTCTTCTATTCCTACAGTTCACATGTAGGAAAAAATCATTGTTATGCCTTCATTAAACTGAATAAAATACTAGTCACATTTTTTTTTTCTTCAAAATAGCAATACATTTTCTATATGAAACCATTAGTTCTTGAATTGGGCAAGAACTATCGATTTTTTACAATTGTCGTCAACACAAAAAAGTGGGAAATGGAGAGGGTATATCTGAAAGCTCTCATTTTTTTCTTTTTCTTTTCTTTGTATTGATAAAAGCTCTGCACACGATTCAAATGGTTAAAACTTCTATTCTTTTCAAAGTCCCAGGTAGATTTATTCAGCTGCAAATCACTTTTCTCGAAAGTCAAATGCACACTTGAGCTGTGCCAAGCAGATTTAAGATATGAAATCGAAGCTTTTGCATCAAACTTGAACAAACTTGTTTGTTATTTGAAATCCTGAGACAAACAATCTTGCTCGAGACTTTAGGTAGATATATATATTTTGAATAAATATGTGCCTGATATACATTAAAGTGTGTTCTCAAGAGCATCGCTAAATTGTGATGTGTTCTGACGCCAGATTGGTAAGAACTTAGTGAGCTCTTTGTGTAAGTGCATCTGGTGATACCATGGGGATCAATCGCAACCGTGATATATACAATTCACTCCACGTAAATACACCGAGATAGTTCCTTGCTAATTATACTGCTGAGTTAATCTTCTCTTCCGTACCAATTACAATTCAAACTCTCAACTCTTGATAATTTCCGTCAAGATACTCAGCAGAGATTTTTCCCTAAAAGTTACATCACCTTTTCCTCTCAAAAAATCAAACAAACATAACATTTGATTTATTTTACATAAAAATTTCATTTTAATTTTAACTTTGATAAAAAGTAGGTCTTTTTTTTTCATTTAAAAGAATGAGATTTTGAGAACAGTCTAAAAAAGGTGATGGCAAAGATTCGAAAAATTAACTGAAATAGTAATGAAAATAAATCTAGATTTTCAATTTTACGTTAAAGACCAACGCCAATTCATTCTTTATCCCCCGATCAAGTGTAGTCGGTGGAGTTGAAGAAAAAGTTGGTGAGGGTAGAAACTTGTCACAGAATGAAATCGGAATGAAATGAACCGAGGTAAAACCGTGATTGATTTATTTGCAATATATAACATTGATAGGAGCACTGCTTGCTTTTTGTTCTCATACTCATCTAGTGTTAGATTTCATCTATCTGTCGATTTAGTTTAATCAAAATTAGAGTATCCAACAATAAATCTTATCAATACATAACAGTACATATATATCTATTTATATACACATAAATACATTCACTTTAAAGCAATTTGGAGAAGTTCAGATGCGTTACTCTTGGGCTTCTTTCCATTGTCATGAATCACTATCATGAATTTCTCATGAATTGAAAATATCATATATCAGACTAAAAGCAATGCATTTATTGACTGTCAACTTTTATTTAGTTGCTGAATCAACTTTTGAAGAATTTTCAAATACAATTGATAAGACATTTTTTAAAAATATTTTAGTGATAATAAACTTTCTTTTAAATCAATAAAAATTCTTTAATTTTCAACGGAAATAGTCTATTTAGTAAATGGTGTATGATGCCAGTGTCAATTCCATTAATTTAACTTGTTGATGAACTTTCCAGACGTTCAATCGTATCACAAACTACGTGAGTCACTTTTCATGACTCTGTTAGAAACCAAAATGAAAAAGTGTAAAAGTGTAATTGTGTTCTTCCCAACCAGCTGTCTTCAGAGCTTCACAACTGAATTCACTTCTAGACTGACTTGTCTCTCTACACACGCTCTTCTTTTTCGATACATTTCACGTTTTCCCCTTAACTCAACTATGACTGCCTTACTAGCACTTTTCTTATTTCTTAGAACATATATTTTTATTGACGAAGAGGGTTGTTGGAGTCTCAGTTCCTATCTACCAACGGATCCTCAATATTTGAGACATTTCACCATTCTATTCTCATCTCTTGTCTCAAATGAGATGAAAAATAATGAGCTACACAGCTCTGGAATATGTCAACTGGAGTAACATAATAGAAATAAACTTGTTTTAGTTATATCTATTTTTACCCTTTTACTAAAACTGTTCAAATATTTTTGATTAAAACAGAAAATAAAAAATACACATCATATCATCAGAGAAAATAATTATGTGAAATATGCAAACAGAAACATTGTTAGTATATGCTAATTAAATATATACATGAAATTATTATCGCAAACATATTATAATATATGGCAATTTGATAGACAAAACTTTGATCGATTCATGTTATTTTATTCAACATCGATTTCTTTATACACGATATAACTAAAAAAAAAAAAACAGTTTGTAAGCACGAATATAAAAATAATAATAATTGAGATAACATGGAAAAAGATATTAATCGAATTTAGTGTTTGTCATTCCATCATTAAAAATGTAAAGTCATTTTATTAGAATTTATCAATATTATATAAACAATGATGTTACTATATTTCTATTTATTATTTTTCTACTCTATTTTTCATTAAACTATTACAGATAATAAAAAGAAACATGTAAAATGATTTTAATCAGAAAAAAGCTTACATTTTATTTATATCTCGTAACTGTTAAACATTATTTTATTTAGTTGTTTCATAAAATATTATTAGTCATTTTTATCCATCAGAGAGGAAAGAGTATATTTTTCTTTTGTGATAGAGGTCAAAGTAACTGAGGGCTAAAAGTGACTTTATTGGTCTCAATACTTGTACGTCTTTATAGATGATATCCTTTTATATATCTATTTTGTTTTAAAAGCTCTATCGAGCTTTTTTCCTTTGATACTTACTTCTCATTTTTGGATTTCTTTAATCTAACTCGTAAGATAATACGATATATTGGATAGAATCAATCCCCATTTATGCGATGCGGGAAATTTAATTTCGCGAAAAAACTTGAAAGTTCGTCGACTCGATCGAGTGGACACCCCTCAGCTTTGATTTTTGTGTCTGGATTTTTTTTTCATATTTATGCTCGACCCTCTCGTTGGCTGGACAGTCGTTTTTATGCCGCGTACGTCCCACACGATCGAAAACCAGACACAGGCATGGACGCAGGCACATCCTTAATCAAGCGCTGACATTTCGAATGTTTCGATGCCCGAATTATCGATCGTCGTGATAGTACACGCACATTTTCGCGAGTATGTGTCCGTGTACGTATATATTATAGGGCCAAAAACGGCAATGCTTGCGTTGGGTTCGGCTGGTTTTAACCCGTGAATCAATAAATCAAAGAACGGCGTAAGATTTCACAGGGCAAACTTATTTTAATAGTAGTATATTTGTATTTGTTCTATCCTTCATGTACATACATGTATTCTTTGGTTCTTTTTACTCTTCTAAAAATATATCAAAAAGAAAGCAGATCACACTGCAGTCATCGGTTAAAGGATATCGTTCTCTATTTATCATCACCAGCATTAATGGTCTAGAATGCCATGTATTCCATTAGTAACTGTCCAGTCTTACTTGGTATAAGCTTCTCCCTTTAACTTCACTTCTCAACACAACCCTCCCATATAACATCAAACCAAACTTTTCATAATCATTCCCGCCAATCTAAAATATATATGTTTACTTCTGTCTTCCTCATTTCGACCTGACAGAGCCACGTTTTGACAGCCATGTACTTGATTGAAATTCATATTTTCTATATCTACTTTCATCCCTTATTCTGTCTATATACGTGTACCTACGTTTCCCATTTCCGCAGGGAGAAGATTCTCATTGTCTTTTGATTTACATTCACTTCATTCTCTGTTTACATTCTTTTGATTCGTTTTAAACAAATACTCTTTCATCCTTTCGCAGTGATATTAGTCAAACACGAAATATTAAATATCCAAGTCACTACCTGAAGCGTATGTCAATGACCTGCGGTCTTCATCTGCTGAGTAAACATAAGTATCATATACTACTCGGCCGGTTTCATTGATATCATTCATGTATCCGCCTAAAAAAAAAAACTTGATCAGAAACTGTATTATAGATTTTCTTTTCATTCGCCTTTTGACAGTTAGTAAAGGGGAGATAGATTATTTGAATACGACGAAAATGAAAATAAATTGATCAATGAAAATTTAATTTAACTTTTTCAGAAATAAATAAATAAAATCATTGAATGAAATAAATAAATATATACAGTTATATTAGAGAGATGTGTTCGTGTGGTGTTCTTAAAAAGGTATAAAAGAAGTAAACAAGTATCTGTATAAATATCAGAGAAGAGTAAAGTATAGTACTGAAGACAGTGAATTGCAGCTGTTTTTCTTTAAGGATTTCATCAGAAAACGTTTTAGTACACTAGATTTTCAGTGAAGAACGATTTTTCTCTCAGTGAATTTTCTTTTCTTGCAACTTTTTTGTTTCCACCATCGTGAGATATTTCTCTTGAGTTCCAGCCGTGACGATGGTAATACACTATACCACTAACACTTAAAACTCTGCTTTTAGATTTTTAGCTAGTGGTCTAACAAAGCAGATGACCATTTTTCAAGTTTCCACCCTGATAAAATATAACTGATGTATACTGTGGTTTTTTTTTCTATTTTTGTCTAGTGTATTTACTCTCATTATTTCATTTGAAATTTTTAAATCATTAATGCATTAAAGTGGTAAATGAATGTCTTTCTCGTCATTCGTGACACAGAAAATTTTTGCAAGTAATTTCAGTGTTCTCAGCACGAACACTTGGTAGATCCTGCGCACACAGTAACTATTTAATTATGTAATCCTAAATTTACATAATTGGAGACGGGTGTAGGTATATTTAAGTGAAAGACGTCGAGTATACTCGACAAGAGATATAGGGCTACGTGCGCGAGAAAAATAATGGAAGAGACGCGCGCTGGTACTTTCATAATGCAGTTGGACAATTAATGAATTATAAAGTAGATCACTTGCCAAGTCTCTAGTGAATTCTTCCTATAAAGAAAACTTGGCACAAATCTTTTCTATTAATAACCTTTAGAGTTGTCAAAACAATCATTTTTCAAATTTCTCTTAAATTGATATTTCTTACATATCTTTTTCAATTCCTCCTTTGAAATTCAATTATTAAATAGTTTTTTAATTAAAAAAATTCATTTTATATTAAATTAGTTTAAATGTGAATTTTATCGACATTTTTAGATTTCTCGTAATTACATAAGCATGTAGTCCAAGTAGAAAAACCACTCTGGCGCCGTTGTCACAGAGAGAATTAATGTTGATCCTGGTGTGAAGCTCCGGAAGTATACCTCTGTTGTCTGTACTCTTCTATCACAGCTGTAGTCATTCTTTATCCACTATCCTTCAACTCTTGAATTAACGCGAATAACATTGAAGCTTGGACGACCAGCGTCCAACATTACTACACAATATGTACTCCGAATGCTCGAGTGAAAAGTGATACTTAAGCATACTGAGCAAGCTCGAGACAACGTCGTAACCAAGTGCATTCATCGACTTGTATATTCTACACCTTCACAGTCGCTCTTGTTGTTCAATAGAAATGGAAGACTAGTGTAACAAAAGTCAATAAAAGAAAATTAAATCCTTTCTGAACGATTTAATAAAAAATTAATTAAAAATAAGTCTTTTTGGAGTAAAAAATTGATTTCTAATGTTTCTTGATCACTGAAGACTCTTTTAAAAATTAGTTAATGTATTTCTATCTATGATAGTTCCACTTGAATCTTTAATAACTATGTTAATGCTCATAATCTTTTGGAAATCAGTTTGAGCGCGTTTACGTTGATGTCAGTATCATTAAATTGCAAATTTTTCTCGTTTTTTCTTTTATAAAATTTTTTAGGGATTTTGTTGAATAACAAACATGCCGTGTTGTCGGACACAATGATACTCTTTTGCACGAGTGACGTAGCATCAAATAAATACGGGTTGGATTATAAAAAAAGGAAAAAAAGAAAAACAGGTTAGTAAAAAAAGACTGGGCAATGATCCGCTTTTCTTGTGTTGTGCAGCACGTAACCGTGTCACGAGTCACACACTGAGCCGACAGCTTAAGCTGGAGACGAAAAGTTGTTCGGATTTTACAGTGATGGCACGATGGTGTCATGGAAAAGCGAGCGAAAGTGAGCTAGTGCATATAAAAAACTAGCGACAGAGCGAGAAGGGAAGATAAAACGAAAAAAGATGAAAAAAGAAAAGTGGAAAATGTAAAAGGGAGAAAAAAATCGTACAGAGTAAAAGTAAAACACAGAGAAAAAGAGTGTGTACCCCTCCGGAGGGTTTAACATGTACTAGGTAGACAGCAAACCAGACGTATCTATCTACCTGCAGTGTTCGGCCGGAAAAATGCATTTTCCAACGGTTAGAGAATTTATGAACGTTGGACAATAGAGGTACAGCCACGCCGCTTCACGGTTCAAACTTATTTCTATAGTCGTCTCTTCCACGCTACATCATCTCTTCCTATCCATCCTCATGATTTTCGTTCTTTTATATTTACCAAGTACGTCAGAGAAATACACTTCCGGACTTCAATATATTACCCACTGCATCTCAATTTTCACTACCACAGGATATTTTCATTAAAAACCATCAGTATTTACAATTTATACTAATTTAGTATTCTACGTGGAGAATCTATTGTACTTTCAACCTATTCAAATACACTAATATTCCATTTAATTGCACCATGGATGCAATTTTACGCTCGTGCGTTTAGTAAATAAACATATCGTTATATTTTTCTCTGTTTAATAAATGCAGCACGTGTTGGATCCTTCCAACTTTTTATGCTAATACTAAACACTTGTACATCTTAATTCTCTCAAGTAGCAACAGGAAGTTTTTCAAGAGAATTCTTGACTCCATTTCGATTAAAGCATTATTGCCACTCAGATCTACTTTCTAGTGAGTTTTACTGCCAAGATAATTGACCTAGACATCTAATGATTGCACATCCAAGTACAATTGTGGCTTTTATGAAGAATATTTAGAATAGAATTTATGATAATAACATAGATGTAGTGGAGTCGTAAAACTTGTTGATGGCGCCTGTGAATACGAATCACATATATAGGGCTTGGGTGTATATATATAAGAGAGGATTATGATGTGGAATTGTCGCAAGAACATTTGAGTTTTCGGAAGTGCAGGATTTGTGCAATTTATACTGTGCTTATTTCCGCTTGTTTTAGTATGCAACTATCCTATACCTATATTCTCTTCCATATAATTGTGTATTTTCTATGCCCTTTCAACCGAAATATTCATGTTACCGTCCTCCTGTAACAATACAAAAGATCTTCTCCTATTTATGCACTGACAAATAGCTGAAACATTTCCTCATACAAACGCTGTTCATTCAACAATACTTTAGTTTTTTTTAATTCACTTGGATAAATATGCCTTGGTGTAAAATCATTCTTTCTTTCATCATCTCAATAATTACTGTGATGATAAAATTCATTTAAACTTTATTTTCATACACACATATAAATACAGAGAATAATGTAAAAAATAGTTGAGGTATTTTGTGAATAATATATCTGTAGAAATGTTATCGAGTAGAGAGATGAAAAGAGTCTAGATCCTCATCTCCATTGAAAAAGAGTATTCAGTGCAACTAGACCACCAAAATGAATAGTCCAACGAAATTAGCTTGGAGGTATGGTCATCCGGGCGGGAACCAACATATCTCACGTTATTCAATTAGAAGCGTCGCGACAATGGTATAGAGTCTGTGAGAGAGGATTTCTACACTGCTATGTCCACCAGGACGGAAGGAAATTCAATGGCATAGCTGAAGAGCGTAAAGTGACAAGTGATGTTAACGTTGGTCGTTGGCAGTAGCAAATGCAAGTTCTTCCTCTCGGTCCTCTCTCTGTATACGTATATATATATCCTTGGTCTTTCTCTCTCTCTCACCAAGCCCTCATGATATTATCACACAGTTGAATCGCGTGTTTGCAAGCTCGCATTTAGTACTGACGCCGTGGTGACCTGAACCCGCGGCCATTCGTCATCGGCGTATCACGGAACCCTCTCTGACGTTCGCAAAGGCCGACATTAAGATTTGCATTACAAATTCCTAGCGGGTTATATACTCTCAACGCGACCTACTCAACGGAAATCCCATCAGTTCATCTCTGTCTCTCACGATATAGCCAATTATATCAAATCTGACAAGTATCTAGTCATGGTCCAAATACTGCCAGCTCTGATTGCCCTATTCACGTAACTCATCAACAAATGCTCGCTAAATATATTTCCATACTGATGATTTATCACCTGGAGTTGATAAACCAACATTGTTTACATTTTTGCTTGAATCAAATCTTTAGTAATATTTATCATGGACGGATAATCATCAGATGCTAATGAAAATAGTGAATTCGTTAGAGTTAAAAAGTACATGGATATAATTCGAGATAATGTTAATTATTATTTGCAAAGATCCTGGGATAAGTATTAATTCAAATGTGAGAGAATGAACGTAAATAGAATAATTATTTTTACTAATGAAGAATTGAAAAAATGGTTAAGCACGAGTAGGAGGTGGGTAGTATGTACTGAGTATAAATGAAAAAGAAAGAAAATTGTGTAGAATCTCGTAAGCGGCGGCGTATAGCAGCAGCACGCGCTGCAGACAGGTGGGTCGTTTGTAAGCGGCGAAACAATAACGCATTGCGCGGTACAGTCATCGTTAATTAGCGATCTTTCTGATGCTGGTGCACATGGGTGGTCGATGTCTAAGTGTATCCATGCGTCTGAGATCTGCAGCGGGCGGTCTACCGTGTATCTCGTGGTCCTTTAACGATAATCACCCCGAGCCAATAGTTTTTTTATTTGTAACGATGATTGCAGCACATTCCCACGTCGAGTTCGGTCTTTCCCTTTTGTTCTTACTTCTTCACTGGATTCCGACCCTTTGGTAATCATTACAAAGAGCCCAATGAATATAATAATACATTCAGAGAAATCAACTATATTGTTTTAGGCATGTTTTTCATCTATCCACCATGATCAAGCAATATTTATCCACTGTGTCGACTCTCTACTGTTACTTATCACAATGTGTCATTCTTTAATCAAACTTGTAATCAACAATAGTCGTGTAAGAGATACCGGATTATCTGTTTCGATATCACATAAATTCATAATTACCAACAAAGCCACTAAAATGTGTTATTTGTAACACGTTGACATTTTATTTGTCAAAGAATCAGTCTCTATACATATATGTATTCACGATAAGCAATAAAATTTGAGTTATTTACATTGAAGCAAGCTAGATATAGCTGAATAAGTGTAGAAGAGAGAATCTATCTGAACGACGAATTCACATTGCATTCTAACACACATCTGGGCAACTAGGGATTTCGGTGCTCAAGAGACGGATTTTCTTAGAAATCCTTCTTTCATTGTGATGATTTTGAAAAGAAATCGTGACCCGGCACTGTTGGGTATTCGAGGTGTGTGCTTTGGGGAGACTTTTAGAAGCAGCTACGAGTATTAAACGAGCACAAAGTAGAATAAGAAGAAATATACGTAAAGGAATAAAAAAGAATAAGGGAGTGAAGACGAATGAAAAAGCTGGCCGGGAAAAACGAAAGAAACCAACACACCGCGCGTTGACTGATGAAAGAATTCAAATTCCTTAAACGACGAATTTTCCAAAAGGAATATATCGTCTACTGGCATCTTGAGAATCATTGCTGGTGCTCTGGGCTCTGTGCCATATACCTACACGTCTTTTTCTCCTTTAAATAGAACCTATTCATAGCTTTCTTGACTAGCAAGACCAGAATGAATGGACATGAACGAATAACGTAAAACAGTAAAAATACAAAAACACTTTGCCAATTCTCTTAACTACAGTTATAAATAAGTTTGAGCCACCTGTCTCTTTAATCCTGATGCTTCCTCAAATGCTCTTTCACGTTTTACGCGTGCCGAGGATAAGACTATGCTAAGACTGTGCTAAGAACCGAGACTAATGACGTCGAGGTCTGTAGCCAGAAATGTCGACGAACCGCTAAGTAAAACGATCAAGTGTCGCGTTGACGTGAAGATCCCGTCGTATTTTCGGGGTAAATTTGCACCATCAGCTTCATATTCTGCAGTAGGCAAAATGCCAGTATTATTACTCTCAAGTGATGATTACAAAATCCTTTGAAATCATTATACCAGTAATTATTTTTGGACCACTATCGTGACTCTTGAATGAGCCAGAGTATTTTTCTCATTCATTCAGAATTTATTTCACAATAAAAGCTCGATGGAATTTTTAATGCTTTAATAATTATGAGAAAAATTCCTTAACATACTTTTATTTTTATTAAAAAAAAAAAAAAATTTAATGAATGAAGAGAAGAAGAAGAAGAAGAGAAGAAGTCGATATGTAGATGTCTTTGGTATATTCATCATGAAAAGTTTGACCTACAAGTTTTCTTCTTTCTTCTCTTCTCTCTTCAACTTACAAAACCTGCATATCAATCATAGTCTTGCCTTGACTGTTCGTTAAATTTTCATCTACAACCACAACGAACTTTACGAGACACATAGAAAATCTCGTGAATTTAATTCCCTGCTCGATCTCTCGGCTAAAATCTTGATTAGGGAGGAAACTTCACAAGAAGTCTGCTTTTCATTTTGTCATAAAGAGTGTCTAGTCGTCTTCTTAATAAGATGTTGCTCTATAAATATGCATACGTATTCATTCAGGATTTTATAGTCAACCAAATGTATCATTTATTACTACTAAAGTTAATAAATTTCTATTTCATCATAAATTTATGGATAAAATATTTCAAAAAAAGAGAAAGATTACTGAACAAAAGGAATTTTCTATGGTTTTATATCCTCTATTCTTCAACAATTTATGACATTTTCTATAGAATCTTTAGTTGTTGAAATAATTTTTCAGCTTCTCGTTAAAATTCGTGACAATTTCATTAGGAAAATGTTGTTGGAAAAATGGAATTAAAAGTAATTTAAAAAGCTAATTCACATTGGATGAAAAAGTATAAAAGTAGACAGAGATACATGACTTGAGAGACATGATAAAATACAGGAGCACTTAAGATCGAAAAGATTCAGGGGTAGACGTTGTCGTTGGTTGTATCACGCTTTTGAATTTTTTCCTCTGCTTTTTTCATCTCACTTGCATTCTCGCTTCATTCTTGTCGAGATTGAAATGAGACTCAAATTAAAAACTATAAATCAAGTACAGAAGCTACGCCAAGCACCAGTAACAGCACCAGTAGTAGTCGTTGGTGATGAAAGAGACCGAGAGAGCAGGCGAGAGAGACTCGATTTCAACGAGTACAAGTCTAAGAATGAAAATGAAAATATGACCATTTAGAGCCAGCTCTTTTAGGAAGCTTTTGTCTCGTAGATCTTCCTTTGATCGTTGTGGTTTTCATAAAGACTGTATAAAGATCTCGTTATCTTATGAAGCATGAAGTTTGAGAAGACAATAAACTCACCCTAAGTACAGCTGAAACCCAAAGTTATCGAACTTGTTCGAACAATGTGACAAACATCTGTTAAAATTCAATCAATTATTTGTGGTTTATTGATTAGCTTAATAAATAATCATTTCCAAATATTTTAAACATTGATTACCAATAGTTTGTGTACCTGTACACTTTGGTGGTACAGGAAATAATAAACAAGAGCAAAGTTGAGAGTAGAAATTCAAGTAAGTTATCAACAACAACCTTAGGATTTTAATTACAACATTTCAGTCATCTTGAGAATGTCTTTTTAAAAAATTAAAAAAAAATAATTGCATGCATTTTATTTTCAACTAATTATTTAGATAAAACTTTAGAATTAGAATTGAGTAAAAATTGTTCTTGATGCTTAACAATGTTACATAAAATTTGTTGTTCTACCTTTGAAAAATGTTTTTTTTTTACCGAGTTCAGAGGATGTTCCACAGACACTAAGTTTGTCACTAGATTTGCCTACAATTGTTACTTCTATTCATAAAACATGCATAACATAAAACAAAGTTTATCGCCTGGAGGAGGACGACTTTGCTAGCGGGCATACATTCACTTGCAGAAATATGCAGTTCAAGTGAGCTTAACTTTCTCCAACAAGAACAATACGGTTGAATCTTGACATTCCAATCCGACACTTCGAGCTTTCACGTTAATTGAGAAAATGGTCAGCTTGAAGGCGAATTGCGAAGTGAGAATTACTTCAACAATTAACTTGCTGAGCACGTCCAGCAGATAATACTTTGAACGATTCCAGCTTTCCAAAGGTTTCGTGACTTGAACCGAAGCTTCAACTCGAAAGTATAATGTCAAGATTTTAGTTATGAATGGTTAAAAACTTTAGAAATTGTAATACTTTTCCGTAAAGTATATAACTCTATAATATTCAAACGTAATAAACCAAGTTGGAAATTGAAAGGGGAAAGGTTTTATGTTTTTCCAACTGTTTTAATTGCTAACTTAATCAACTTTGTGGTTAAAATTTTTAATTAGATCACTTTAAAAATGATTATTAGATAAATTATTTGAACAACTATAACATTTTACTACTCCACATATTGTGTATAATTAATCCAAAAAAAAAAAATACTTCATCATTATTTTTTTATACCTAAAGTTACATTGAATGTAAATAACAAGCATGACTGGAAATATCCATACACAAATACATTTATAGATAAGAGTATTATAAGTGTGAATACATATATATATATATATATATATATATATATATATATTTGTTTGAAAATAATACAGTTAAATATTTACAAAAAATACTACTATAATCTTTCTGCTATATATTTTCTCATCTGATGCATAATACATTGATCCTGTCACAGAAATAATCCTCAATTTACGGATATAATAAGTCAGACACTTGGAAATATTTATATTCATCTTATAAAGCAGTGGACGCGACGTAGAAACCGATTATTAATAACAGGCGTCAGGGTGGGTAAGAACGATAAGGGTCTTACGTTCTCGACAGTTATGCAGGGGGGAAACAGAAGTTGGGGTTGAGGCTTGAGAAAGACGAGACCATGGTAGTAAAAGACTACGTGAAGCATCGAATCAACATTTATGACGATCAGACCGAAAAATGAAGGGGGCAACTACCGATTCGCGAATTAAATAAACAAGGGTGACTTGCTTATGGAATTCACTTATTGAACGTCAACTTAATGGTGGTTTGAGGGATACCCCATCGATTATATTCAAAGCATGCATTATTCCGAAAATTCTTTATGCTGATCCCATCATGTTTTATCAATGCAGGAGATTTGATCTTTGAGGATAACACTCTTTTGTGATGATAAATTCAAAATGATTATAAAATAAATAAATAGAATAATCGATCAATTAATAATAAATGATAACAGACAGAATAGTATAGACTATTATCTTGAAATTGCAGCCTTAGACTTCAATATTCTAATCACGCTTCGTCGTATTCCTAAACACAAATTCTCTCGTTCTGTCTTCACCATTTTCTCTCTACTCTCATCCTCTGCACAAGCTTGACCCTAGAGATCACAGTAGAATTTTACGTCAGGGAGTAATTTCCCCGTGCGCCGATATTTCAGGCGCGTGCTCGAATGAAGATTGGCTGAGTTCCATTACCTTTCCTCTACATCTTCCTAACACCTTTTTTTCCTTATCTATTTTGACATACTGGTCATTTTTTGACTTGTCTATTTTCATTATCACCATATTCTAAAAATTATATCAAATTTACTCAATTTATTTTCTACTGAAAAATTCATTTATTATCCATTTGATCTTTGATAGTTAGATTTAATTTTTTTTTTTTATAAATAATGCTAATTAAAACAGTGATGCATTTATTTAAAAGACAAGGCTTTTAGCTTTCCATTAATTATACTGTAAAAGTTCTCTAATGATTTATTTCATTATTATGACACTAAACAAATGCATATTGTTGGTTACTGCTAATATTGCATATGGATTAAATACGTATTTAAATTTATTTCTTCACTTCAAATACATATCCATATGTTAAAGCTTATAAATTATGAGTTAGAGACAAGCAAACTCTTCGCATATGTAGTTTATGATACAAATCTGGAAAAACATGAGGATGCACTCTGAATCGCCATGGGAATATTGAAATTAAGTCGGAAATTTTGTCTATTTTCCCATCCCTCTGAGAATTTCCCTACATTGTTGTACTCGGGGTTATTCACCTTAATAAGGTTGAAAAAATGCCAAAGGGAGCATATATTTATCCTCATGGTCAATTACTTATAAAACTTCTCGTATTCATAATAACTCATTAATCAACCATTCAATAGGAATTTTTTTATTCTGTTATAAATAAAAATATTCATTAGAAAGTTTTGTTTATTTTATAAAAAATATATTCCATGATTGCATCACAAATAAATAACTTTTCTAAAAGTTCTCGATGTATTTTTTATTATTATTATTATTATTTTATTTTATTGTTGTAAACTAATAAGTACTAACCTTTACAACTTCTTCAACTCGATTGAATATCTTAAACTTATAGAAAACTGCATGGGTATATAATGGTATACATGGTGCATATATGATCAATCGATAAGACTTACACAACAAAACTTTTTCGACATTGTATTACAGCTATTCATGCTAGTGTCTTCCTTGTTCACTACTTTTCCTTAATCTCAACTCCAATCGAATATGTTATTTTCTCAGCTATTTTAGCTAAATACCTAGCAAAAGACTATTTTAATTAATTCTTCGAAAAGAAAATACGATAAATTGAGTTTACATTAATTATTAAAAGTTATTCTAGAAAATGATGACTAAAATAATACTCCATTTTGAAAATTCATTTTATCTGAATAATTAGGTCTTTTTAAATACTTTTTCTTTGTTAAATTAAATTTTATACTGCATATATAATTTTATTATTCAAAGAAAGAGCATTTTTCAACGTTCATTTTCACTGAAAATAACAAATAATTAAATTATTCATGCAGAAATATAATTTAAAAATTAAACAAAAAAAAAAAAGAATTTTCAATTTACTTTCTGTATGTGAAAGTTAATTTCTGCAAATATATATAAATATGACAGTATTATATCCACGTAAGGATAAAACGAAAGTATGTAGTAATGACAGTCATGTCTTTTCCTCATATCTACTCATCATCTCTCGTGGTCATGCGGTGCTCAGAAGGCTATCGTACCCCCCTTGGTCTAGGAAGCCAAATGAAAAATTACTGCGTGTGTAGATGTAGTGGGCAAGTAAGTAGAATATACTAAAACTACTTTACAAAGCTTATCTAAACCCTCTTATAACATAAAACCGACGTGAACGAACTCTACAGGTCAATTTGAATGCTTCCGGTCGATTAAAAAAAAGTGGCCCTCGTATTCTTGTTTTCTATCTATTACTATTACAATCTCACCAATATTGCCATTCATCAGCTATAAAATTCAGCAGATTCGTACTCTATAAAATATTTTCTCCTCTCATCAGATGACTTCATAATACTTTTTTTAATTACATTATAAATTTGATTGATGACGATTCTACATTACACACAATGCACCTTAATTTTGTAACAAAGCTGAAGAGAGTAACAAGGGACTTGGAACTTCTCACCTATGTGATGTATGACTTCGCTCTACTTAGAGGCAGGAGTATAATTTCTGACACGTGGGAGTAACATACTTTCTATCTCTCTTATTTTTTTTTCTTCAAAACTTTTATTTTTTGCTGCGATTTTTCTTAATATTGAAAAAAAGCATTTATCAAATGTATAAATCATCCTGAACGTTCTTATGAAATGCCATTAATTTATATAATGAAAAATATAACTTAAATCTCCCAAGAATTTGGATCACAATGTCTTTTAGAAAATAAGTAGTCAACTCTAATTGAAAAAATAAAAATTCTTGTCTCATATTATAAATATAAAATGTATGTTCCTTTTAACGCGAAGGCCGATATTTTTACGAGTGTTAACAAAAGGTAACATACAAAAGGAGGTAAAACTATTGATGTCTTTTGATGCATCGAAACATTGTGGTTTATATCGCGACGAGATAAGTTAGTGTATCGTGGAAAGATCTGGAAGGACTCTTGTGTTGGTCGTCAGTGATGCTGTGAGCTGCTGCGAGCAACGGCAGAGATCAGCACAACAGCAGCAGCCAGCAAAAGAGGCGACCGACCGGGCGAGCAGCTCTTGGGAACACATACTATACAGAACCGGTTCCCCAAGTAAGCTCTGCCTCTCCTTCACCTCTCTTCAACTCCTCTTGCATCCAATACCTCCACTGTGGTTCCACGACACTCATCCTACTTTGTCTGGCGTCTTTGTTTCTCATTTACAGTCTCTCCTTCATTCTATTCTCTCTGTTCAACGTTGAGCCGTTGTGCAATCGAACCGAGTCAGCTCGAACGCCATCCGACCGTCGAGGTTACTGCGGGCCATCGCCTAAACCGCAGTAAACCCACTCTTTCCCTTTCTCTCGTACTCTCAGTCTTCCTCGATCTCTCACAACCACTCAAAGACACTTAGCTCGCGTCCTGCTCGTCGTTGTCCTACGTAGGATCTTGGAGATATCTCGTCGACTTCCCTCGACCTCGGAATCAAATAGTCGAGGCTTTTCTCTCATCGAACCAATACCAGTTATCTCTCTCTCTTTTCTCAACTTCTTTCGTCTCTATCTCCAACTTACGAGTGATACTTCAAATAAAATGTCAGAGTAAGCAGTCTCTTGGATGACCATGGATTCGAGTACAGATGACTTGAGAGGCTAGAGAAGAGAGAAGAATTCCAATAGAGTCATTTCTACCCCTTGTCCAAGATATATATTCCAAGATCTATTTTCCTCTGAACAACTTTCCTAAAGTACACATTCAAACTCCGGAAATGTCTTTAGATAAATATCTCACTGCTCACCAAATTATACATCTCCAAAAGGTCTAATCTTAAAAAAATACTTTTTTTCTTCTAAAAATACCTTCAATTATCAACAATAGTTGATCAATAATTTATTACCAAAACAAAACCCGTATTTTAATTTCAAGTAAGGAAAATAAAAACAAAGCCATTGGTAAGAGGAGCCATCAAGAGTGACCTGATTACTTGTCCAAAAGTCACAAAGGAGGGCTTAAATGAATGCTAATTTAGGTGTGTGAAGATGAGTACATATTACCAGGGGTAAAGGTATATATAAAAGACTGTCGGAGAGATCAGATTAAAAGCAGTGTCGGTGAGAGTATCCTCTCTGATTCCTTGGTTGGAAGGAATGTAACGGAGCCATCTTGGTTAAGTCCCCACTGATGGAAGCTGATGGGTGAAGACCTGAAGACTTCCATTCCATCTTTCTTATATATAGATATGCTGTAGCCTAACACAAGGGCTTATAACTCTCTTCATTGCGTTCACCTCGTCCATCCGCGTGCAACTTGGTGTACACGCGAGTCCTCATCTCGTAATGATTATTAAAGCATAAATCTCGCGGCCAAGGACTGTACCATAGAACGAGAGTGGTTTCCGTTCCCGTGACGAACAGCAGTATGGCATGACTTACGTGACTGCATCGTTCTCGCACTTAAACACGATCGGAAACTTGGCCATGATGTGTCTCAGGGCGGTAAAGTTATTTGTCGGTATGCTTTTATGTTTTTTCAACCTAGTGCCGGCGATAATTGCTCATGCCACTGTTTCAATGCATTTGATTTTCACAATTTATACATACACCATTGCAGACATACACAATAGTGGTGACCTATCTACTGTGCAATTAATGACACTGCGTGACTTTTACTTGGCAAAAAAATTTATTTTATAATCTCACCCTGCTACTTCAGCTGAGAAAATATTTATCGCCATTTTAACATACATTTTTTTTTTTTGCCAGTGAATACCGTTGAATATAACAACTTATTTTGACAATAATTCACTTAATAACTCGCTTCTTGTTTCATTTTTTGTCTTCTTTCAACTGAATGTCACTTTTTTACTGAATTTAACTGAAAATACTTCAATTAGCATCAACAAAAGTATTGATCATTCTATGAAGGCTGTTTATAATTAGGTTAATGGCAAATTTCACTCTCTGAAAGATAGACAAGTTTTTATAATACTCTATACAATACGTAAAAGTATATAAATGAAGATTGCATTTATTTTTTGCGTTCAAATTGATCGTTATCTTGAGTAAAAGTTTTGTGCTATGTTGTTGTTGTTTTTTTTTTTTTCAATCTTTTTATATACTTTTGTACACGAAAAAGGCAATGGTGGCAGCAACGTGGTTGGAAGAGAAATTGCTTCGTTTCCGAATCTACCGTGTCAGCTTGATTAGCTCGAACTACTGGACTCTCACTGTGATGCCGTTTTCAACGAGACAGAAAACAAAATCTCCACTTTTGTGAATCCTGCAGATTTTGTTCAAACACAAGACAACAATTCCGGAAATTTAATTGCAGTAAAAAAGAAATGTTCATTCAACAAAAAGGGGCATTTTCCACAATCGCACCAAAACAATTACAAAAAAACAATCCAACAGTTGAGATAAAAACGTCTGCAGCAATTCAAACTGCTGTTAAACGACGGAAGAGAGGTGCTACGAATGTTTTAATACTTTAGGGGAGGATGGATCTTTCAGGAAAGACGTTTTGCCGAGTACAGGATACCAGATGTTCGATCTGCGCCACTCCCTCTTACTCGTTGTGAGACGCATTACTGGTGTGGCTATCCAGTAGAACCCGCTTGATTTTACTCCGTGGGCGGATTACCGATATATCTCCTAGGTAGGTCTGAAGTGAACAACACTTTCTACCTTGAAAGCTATTCAAATTCACCATAGAATCATTCTATTGTATATCAAAACCGAAGGATTTCGATTATCCTGACTCAAGGAGCAATGCTACTGTCATTATTCTGAAACAAAAAAAAACCATCATTTGATTGACATTCCACATCGCAATATCATCATTTTTATTTTTTACTCAACTTCACAAAAGGAATTACACAGCATATCAAATATTTTTTTAATGTCTTTTGATCCTATGTTGATATACCTTTTTTAAAAAAAAAAATACACAGAAAAGTTAATTCCGAGATTATATTAAGTTTTCAAAAACATGATCCATTAATGCCAACATTTCCACCATTTTTCCTGAACAAATCTACAAAGATAATATAAGCTCTTAGATTATGAATAAATCCTTCAATAAAACTCAAAACCTTCAATTTTTAATGCTCACTAATCTCTTCAAGTTTCTCTTGGTTATCAAAGTACCAAGTTTTAAAATAAAACTAGAGAATGATTTCTTTTTATTAATTCGTAGCATAAAATTATTTACTGAATACTTTGAAATATTAATTGAATAATAATTTTTCCTTGTAACTGACAACCAGTGGCACTCCTTCTTGAACCAAGTGACTCAAGTAATCGTAGACTAATGCTACATTGTACAAACCCTCGTCACACCATTGCTGCGAAACTTATCTTAAAGCGAGTTATGGGTTCACGTCTTGACAAATAGCTTCAATTATTTCACCACTGAAGACAATTAATCGTTACGGCTTTTATTAATCTTGACTGCTTTTTAATTAAGCCCCTTTGACCTTTGTATACTCGTACGTTTAAGTCGGTTTATAAGGAAATCTTTTTCATCGTCATTACGAAATATATATATAATTCTTTAGTTGGTCTCAAGTATGTAGCAGATGTCTGGATACTTTTATATATACATATAAATGACATCAAAGCCATAAGCTTTCTAGTCTCATTGGATACTTGCAGTTAATCGAACGATATAAGTAAGTTAATATCGATTTTATTGGCTCGTTAAAAGCAGACTAAGCTATCAAAGTGACTTTTGTACCAAGTGACTCGAATTTCGCTTCTGCATTTATGTATGTGAACGAGCGAATTGACGATCAAAGGCATAGCAATTATCGTGATGGTTTTCATATCAAACAAGAATTCAATGTGGTCTTGTGTATGTATAGTTATTAGGATGATAGACATCTTTGAGTATCCAAAAGAGATGTTTCTGCTGTGGACAGCACAACAATCAATAGATCTCTCATGTGTATTAAAAACTGAATCTAAATACTCAAGCTATCAAAATCTGATTGACACCATGACGGTGAAAATTAGATCTAGATTAGATTTTTTTGTGTTTGAATTGGCTAATAATATTTTGTCATGTCATGATAATACGTCACCTATGTAATTGGTAAATTCAATAACAAAGCAACATTCAATTTTATATTTTATTTGACACATTTGAAAATATTTTTGTATGTCAGATCAAATAATATCATCATTTTTTATTTGACAATAAAAAGATTGACTTATTTTATATTTAAATTTTATAACTTGTCTTTCATTTTCTCCCTTAAAAAAACGTCAATTTAAAGTATAATGGAACTTCTTTTTTGAATAAATTAGTATTTATTTATTCGAAATTTATGCTTCCTCAAAAACCAATAAATGTTTTTCTTCATTGCAATTCATTAACTTTTGTTCACAAAAACATACATTTAATAATAAAAACTATTTTTCCCAAAATAGAGTCCATTATCAATACAAGTGTTTTCTTTTATTCAAATAAATTACTACAAGATTCTATCACATCTATTTTTATTAACATTCTATTTATTAGCTACTATAAATTCCGATACTATCTATATCAATTAGCACTTTTAACATTTAACTTTTCTCTGGCCATATTTTTGATATTTATCTAAATCAAAAATGATTATTCATAGAGTTGATGTGTGTGTGTGTGTGTGTGTGTAAAATAATTATGAGACATTCACTGGTGTGATGTGTAAATAATAAGGACCAGTGGAAAGTGTATTACTTTACATATTTGTCAGCAGTACTTCCACCAACTTTATACTCATAACATAACACTACTGATATCAATGGAGATGACATGTGACCAAATATTTAGTCTACCCTACTCACCTATAATACATGTTTATCCTTTGGTCCTTGACTTGATTAAAGTATATCCTTGTACTTTGTAGCATCATAAACTGAATGTATTTTCTTTATTTTTCAGGTAAGCATGAGATTCAAACAATATGAATGGCACTTGACTTAACGAAAGAGGCTTGGCTTAGTGAGTATCCATCTATATATATTCCATGCTAGCTATGGAGCTATGGATTTGAAAATGCGGATTATTCATGTATCTTAAAATGGGGAAATTATGTAAAATATGGAGGAAAATAATCTGATAAAAGAGGGTGGAAGTGTGGAGAGATGAGAGTGAGTGCATATATAATAGTACATTGAAGGGGATAAGGTATTGAAGTGGGGAAGCTCGTGGCAATGAACGCAATCGTGACATGAGGTGCGCGGGATAGAAAGGAAAATCGCAAGGAGGGCGAAACTCGCCGACGGCATTGAGTACAAGAGGAATGAGAGGAAGCGCACAAGAGAGCTGGCAAAGAAAAAGAAAAGGCTCGTGGGACTCGTACTGCGGAAGAACCATGGCCACTTGGGGAAGGGACCCTCGATCTTTTCGCGTAAAATTTACTGCGTTAAACGGCCGCCTACGCCTCAAGCAGATATATATATATAGACATACATATACGTGTCTGTTCACCTTCGCTAAAACTCCCTAGCTTAGGTACTTCATCTCAGAACACTGCTCCATCTTAACGACTTCCACTTAGTCTGCTTCCATTTGCGAAAAGAATTGTAAACCGGTAGCACGCTGGCATTAAATCTCATTCATTTCATCATCTTTCTTTCAATTCTTGGTCTTTTCACATTTTTACTTTTCATTTTTCTTTTATATTTATACATAACATTTTTTCGTTTACTGTTTAAATGCCAATGAAAAACAGTTGAACATTTTCTGCAATATTTATTTCTACGTTTTTTTCTCCTGGTCCATAAATAATATTTTTGATTAGTAAATGAAACTTATTAGTTATTACATCAATTTAATGTTTAGAATGATGATAAAATTTAAATGATATACATATTTACAAGAAAAAAATAATAAAATCAATAAGATAAAAGGGAAAAGTACTATCGCGATATACAGCTATATTTAATATGATTTTTTTTTTTTTAGCTCAACAGAAGCTTTTAACGTTGATGAAATATTGATAGTATATTTATCTCATTTTACTTTAAATTTTTATGACATTATGATTAATAATAAAAAGAAGCTTTGTTTATTTTTTTTTTTTTTTACAAAGACTCAATGAAATGTTGATTTCAACTGCATGTGGCATTGAATTAAAATTGGATATATTAAATAGGAGATGGATTTGGATGAATCTTGAAGATAAACGAGTTTATATCTCGGTGTCGAATCGTACTTTAGCTCTTAGGATCGTCTCGAGAGAGTACAAGTGTACACGAGTGCAGTGCAGGGACGTGAAAAATATGTGCTATTCAAGCACATGGAAGACATTCCGCGCAAAAGCTATCTCGACACTCTGCGTTCCTGGCAGTAGCCGCACAACCGCAGGGGAAATGACTCCATGTCACTTGGTCTATCGTATATATATGTATATAAATGTGTGTATGTATGTATTGTACACATTACATATATATATATATATATATATATCCTTCTCTGAAAATGCTCTGGAATTTTTGTGCAACCTGCTACGACGTAGATAAATTTTATTTGACTCTTGCTATTTTCATGATCCATTCATTTGTTAAAAAATTCAGTGTTAAAAAATCTACCTTTCTAGAAGTAGAAATTTTTATTTATATTTATAATTGGACTTTTGATGAAAATGGCTTTTGGACTAATTGGTTTTCTGATATGAGTTTTATGACTTTATGTACGAATATACTCTTTTTTATATGGTCTCTGTAATCTTGAATGACGAAATAATGAATTTTCTACATAGCGATAGAGAGTAGGACTCTAAAGAAAAAAAAAGCGATACAAACAAGAATTTGGATAAAGATAATAACTCGTTCGACGAGACAACTAGAATAAGGCGCCGACATATATCCAAGAATGCCATTCCTTGTCTAGTCCGTCTGGGTATAATGGCTCCATGCGATAAGCGTGATGTTACGAACGAAATTTTCAAGAGTCTCTTCTTCATCTAAAACTATGATTCCCTCTTGACCAAAGCCGCTTTGTTACGAGCACATAATTCCATGAATATGAAATTCCAAAGTGGTACAATCGATAACAAATGAAAATAAAAATAAGAGAAAAAAGAAACAAATAGAAACGTAAAGATTGAAAGGAATAAAATATCGAATGAGAAAGAATAAAAATAAATCCAAGTATCGATATTCCCGAAGGTGGAGAGCTACGATTGCGGTTGCAAATCATTTGGGAACCTTACCACGAGAGTATAACGGATGGATTCCGGCCGGAAGGTTCAGGTAATTCTGAACCGATTGCCGATCCTTGGTTGTACTCTCTGTGTTTTGGTCAGCAGTGTTCATCCCCGCTGAGGTCAATATTGCAGTTAATCTATGTTACGATTGTATCTGTTCATTGGGTTACGAAGTACCGCGGCACGAGCCCTTGGACATTAATTGCCGTTGTTACTGGCAGCAACGATCGAAGATACCAGATAGTTTCGCTGCATTCACAGTACCGTATGTGTTTGTAATTGCAATGCGAGAGTACTGTAGAGAGAATTCACAAAGCAATTCTGATCGATACGATGAAATAGTAGGACCGCAAGATAATAATTAAAAGAAATCAAATGTTAATGGAAATTTGAATGCGAACAAAAAATTATCTCTCTCCCTTTTAAACATGTTGGTTTGTTTTCCAACATTCTGTATTCTAAGTATTTGCAAGCCAATTAAAAGTGGATTATTTCAATGGAAATTTTTCATAATAAAACAAGTAAAGTCAAATGATTGATGATTAACAAAGTATGTCAATGAAAATTGAAATAAAGTTGTAGTGAATATAAAAATAATTAAAGATGATGGTGTATTTTAATGATGTACTCTAAAGAGTTTAATTTCTTAAATTATTACAAGGGGATCGTATTAATTACCTCACGCTCAACGGGTTGGAGAATAATCACAACGTCGAAACTGCATCGTCCTGGCAGAACTCCAAACTCAAGCCACGAAACTCGAAACTCGTAACTCCTGCTTGCGAATGAAACGTTACGCCTTCGAGCAATGGTAGTAATTATTCTGTTGCATCGATTATTATTCTCCAAGTATATAACGAAAATGTATAATATTACACTATTGCCAAAATCTCGGATAATTTCATTGAAGATGATCTGGCATCTACGGGTAAATCTTAGTTAGCCATCAAATTCATCTAAATGGAAAGGAAATGAACCTGTAGTTGATGAAAGTAGCTACAAATTCCCTAGCGGTATTTAATGGGCTGTTCAGTGTGTCGTGTTGTTGACCGCACTACCGGTCCCTGCACTTATTGTTAGCTTCTCGGCTTTCATCCGCACCCATGATGCTTTATCTTAGCCTGAGGTCTACATCCCCAACTAACTGCCTTGTTTTTACAAGCATAGCCTAAATGTGTTTCTGTGTTTCGATTAATGAGAGGACGATAAAGCCGCACATGGATTTTGCCTGAGTCAACTATACATTAAATAAACCATTCACTCTCATATCTACTCTCTCTTTTTCTCTCTTCTCAAAAAGATACTTGTCATTATGTCTTTATCTGTATGCGTGTATGTTTAAATGTGTACCTTTGAAACTTATATACCCATATCACTTCACTTTTAAAGAGATCTTATAATGTATATTGAGAAATGATGACACATAGAAACTCCTCAACGCTATCTTTAACATTCTTAAGTATTCAACTAATTCTTTTTACCAAACAATAAAGTAACTAATATATTTCTCCACGTGTACATAAATTTTTTTGTGTTTTGGAGTCGAGTATTTTTAATTATTTTTTTACTCCAAAAAAATATAGGAAGATATGATAAAACAACAAACTACTAATTATGTATGTGGTTCTTAGAATAATGGTTTGTATGGGAGAAAAAAAATTGTTACAGTTAGTTCTTGAACTAACCTACTCCAAAATAGGCCCAATAATAAGCCTTACTAATTCATTAAATATTAAGAAGGGCCGTCATGTCTTACAAGTCCGTTATGTCCTGAGTTCCCCTAAGTCAAATAATTAATTAATTGTCGAGCACATTAGTTCCAGTCTATTATTTTAAAATTATATATTAATAATAATAAGTTGCATAAAGTGGCTGAATAATTGTCTAACGGCCTAATTTTCTGTGGGTAGGGTTTCTTAATAAACCGTTAAAATGATTTTTCTAACATTTCATGCAGCATGTTTATATGATTGTTTTGTAATATTTGTCTACTTTCTGGTTAGAAATGATTATAATAATTATGAGTGTTTATCGTGGAAACAGAGAATTATGAGTAATGTAAGATAAAAAAAGTAAACATTGACTTATAAATTGACTTAACAAAGCGATCTCGAAGAAATGATACATGTGATTGCTCAAGACTTTCTTAACTTTAACTCGGAAGTTCGGAAAAAAAGGATATATTTGAAAAGGTCATGATTTGCCAGCGGGAAAAACGTCGACAAAAGGTGTATATATAATTGCAAGATTACTTTACGATACCTACAACTACGGAATTTCTATAATTTAATTGAAATTCTTGTGCACCTTCACAAGACTACAATAGCTGAACCCATGCAAGAGATAAGTTTAAAGTTGGAGAGTAGCACACAATGAGAATGTGAAGCTATAAGCTTGCAAGAATGCAATGATGAAATTTGTTGAAGGTATCACACCACTGTAACATATACATATGAGGATGAAGTTGGATTCATAAATTTAACAAGAGTAATTAGTACATGCAAAAAATGTTTATTAAAAAAAAAAAAATAAAAAGAATAACAAAAAAAAAAAAACTGGATCATTGTCCTTGCTCGTTAGATAAATCGTGTGCACCCGTCAAGAGAGAAGCAAAGTTGTTGCTCATCCGTAAAATTTCCAGACGGTTAACCATACTGACATCCACAGTGCCAAGAAAGTGTTTTACAAGCGACCTCGTTGAAATGTTATAAAATTGCTACAAACAAAATCTATTCTGGAATAATAGAATTATAAATTCTACCAATGGAAAAAAAATGTTTCATTAATGCATTTAAATTTTAGTGATAAAAAAAAAAAAAAAAATATGTAAATCTTTAGAAAGTTTCATCCTAGAAGCTTAAGAATAGATTTCAAAGAACTTTTGTTTTAAACATTTGGAATGTTCAAGTTACGAATAAATAACCATTTTGGAGTTTTTATTGAATAGATATTAAAAAAGAGTCGTGATCTAGATCTATTGTTTATCAATGTGAAATACTTTAGTTCATAGGGTAGAGATGATTTAGGAAAAAAATTGTACACTGATAAAATCATGTTGGTGAATTAAGAATAATTCGATTATTAATAATAATATTCTCAAATAAAATAATAACTCTTGTGCATAGAATAACAGAGTGGATAACACATTTATGTTGCACAGGTATTGTTTTATTTGAGAATATTATGATGAAGAATAAAATTATTCTTGATCCAAGAATATGATTTTAGTGTATGAGCTAGGATATCCAATATTTGAATAATGTGATTTTTATGCCAAAGACATATACTTAATAGCTTATCTCAAAGTGGCGCCATCGAAGATCTACTATTAGTCCATAAATCATAAAAGGGGTTGAAAAGCTCTAGAGTTAGCATAGACTATCAACGTTCATTACGTTTGTACTAATGTTTGGGTCGTGAAAAAATTAGTATCGGCGACTTGGCAAAGGAATTATGCGTGGGCTATTATGTGGCAGGGGTCTGTGATCGAGAAAAAAAAAGAGGTCCAACGTGAGGTGCGCCGAGAAACACGGAAGACGTTATGGCCCCGACACATGCACGCCGATTGGATCTGACGCCACGCCTCTGCACGAACTAATAATTAGACACCTTTATGCACGATTCATGCTCCGCCTCTTTCTCTCTCGCACCCTTAACACAACACCGCTCCCTCAACTCTTTTGCTATGCGGTTTACCCTTCTTTTTGAATTTCCAGCCGCGACCAGTGCAACGTGTGCATTTAATTCAAAATCGTTACGCATACTACCTGCTAGTCACTAGCATGGTGTACACACCTCAACTAGCACAAAATTCCATACGTATTTGCTTTGTTCTCTCGCGCCAGCACAAAGCCTTCAATTTCTTTTGTAATGTTCCTGTCAGCTTCAATAACCAATGTACATTGTATAATTATGCCTTCAATAATTCTAGTATATCAAACAACAAACTGGATTAACGGAAATGTGTACAGTTTGATATTGTTTGATGTAGTTAATTTACAAACAGGACAACTATATCTAAGTTTATTAGTTTGAATCGTTCTCTTTGTTACATTAATTTGCATTTTAATTATACACATTATTGCCATTACACTGATTAACTTGATTTAATTGGTACCTTTTATCAGTCTTTCTTTGTTTTTTTTTTTTTTTTATAACATTTGATACACAATAATTCATTGAAATAGTCTTTGGTGTAGAAAATAGTTGAATCTATAATTTCATTAATTACAACTAATGTCAATGGAATGGTTACAAAAAAGGGTGGTAATTATTATTGAAAAGAAAATCCATTTTCATAAGTCGAAGGAAAAAAAATGAGGGATTGAAAGATTGCCTATTAAATATGATGAGAAAGAAAATTTCCATTTAAAAAAAATAGGGTTGAAAGGAAGTTTAAATTGAATAAAAGATGCTCACTCTTATAACAATGTAAAAGTAAATAACGGTATAATCCAACAGAATTTCTTTTAATAATTATTATATATAATTATCAAAGGAAAGAATCTTATTAATAAAGACATTGTTCTTTTTAATGGTGAATACCATAGAAACAGCATTCTTATAATGCAGGCCTCTGACGATCAAAGGAGCGATCTTCTTCGGCCACTCGTCACGCGTCTTGGACGAGGAATTTCTCGGTCATTTCCTCGTCTTCCCGTGGACACCACATCATAGCTTTATGCCGCTTCCTAGCATGATTGCAATTCAAAGCTGTTCTGAAGATAGATCTCGTGATATGTCTTCACTCAAGCGTCATAATCTTGATTAAATGTTTAAAAAGTTTAAGTACAACAAACTTTTATTAATGAAAACAAAAAATTTGCACGCAGTTATCATAAATAATCAATAGTGCTATGAAAAAAACAAAAAAAAATAATTAATCATTCAATCTATTTACATTCTATTTCTATCTCCACTTTATCAAAAATAACTCATCAAGACCTCAACAATTAATTAGCAATTAAATATTTTTATCCAAACAGTCTATTTTACATCAAAACACTCTTTTTATCAGCATCAAAGCAATCGAAATAATTCAACGTGTGGTTGTATATGTACACATGTATTAAAGTATTATTGTAAGATCACTGGATGATTCAGTTGAGAGATCCAAAAAAAATTCAGATGAATCGCGTTTGATGCATAAACGTCTAGAGTGTATATGTGTGTGGTTGAAGAAGATTCAAAGCATCAAAGAGAGGGTCGAAGGGAAACACACACGGCTCATTGCCAATTAGGTGGCCATACGCCTGCAGCTATCGAGTATATAACCGAGAACCTACCGAGGAAATGAGAATCCAGGCGTCTCACGCGCGGCATTCCACAGACACAGAGAGACCAAGAGCACGTTATCGGCTCACCGCGTCTGAACGTCCGCCTCTTCAGCTCTCTACGGACTAATGCCACACTGGCCACCTAATCGGCGTATGCAAATCACAGGGCGGCATGCTTGACGCATTCGTATAATCAATGCGTCTCTGATGGATCGATGGAAAAACGAGAGTTAAGGGATTTCCTAAACCAAAACCCCATGAAATGTTTTATGTTGTTGTTTTTTTTTCTCCTCCTAGTTTTCACAAACAACTTTAGTGCATAGATGCATTCAGTTGAATTAATAATATTTCCAGCATTCAAATATTCAGTTGATTGCTCAGTTGATTTAATTATGAAAACCTGAAAAGAGTTATCTGTTGACAATTAAATTGTTATTTGCCATTTCATTAAATTGATATTTTAATTCTTACCACGTATAACAAGATCATTGATTTTCAATTTGTTTTACACTACTGTTCAATTATTACGTTTCAATTACAAACGTGAGACATATATTTTTCCTCAAGCTTGAATAATTTACCAATCAATGTTTTCCAATTCTATTAATAGACTTCTGCAGTCATGCAGTCTAAATAATCCTGCATGTCGTAAGCTTGTAATAGTTTAAAAATGAACAAATGGCACGAGATGAGAATGCATTCAAGTAATTCTTGGTATTTTAGCAAATTATACTATCGTGAATATGTTTTTTTTTCAAGTAAAAATTTCCAAAATAATTTAAGGATAAAAATAATTCAATTAATCAATACAATTAAGATAGTTATAAAGAAATAAAATAAAAATAAATTGCAAATAAACTTAGTAAAATTTTTTATCATTAGTTGAAAATCAGTAATTAAAACAGATTCACGTGATTGGCATGGCATCGAAGGAGAAATTAATTAAGTAACGTTGAGGTTCGTTGAAGGTTCGTGAGTGTTTGAAATGAGGTGCGCCAGTGCGGAAAGTGTGGAGAGAATGAGACAAAAAGTAACAAAAGAAGAACGAAAGAAGGTAGAAAAAATGAAAAAGAAAAAAAATGAAAGTAAAAAGAGACAATCTAAGACGTTCAGAAAGAGCCCCGGCTATCAGGGTCATTAGTTACGGATGTCCTGTCCAAACTGAGACCACTCTCGCCTTGATAAACTCAAAGAAAGATCCTGAATATATAAAGTGAAAGAGAATAAGAAACAAGTAATCGTTGAGTGTTGGTAAAAGCCACAAATAATATCTTAAAGTTGGTAATATAACGGTCAGGAATAAACGGTCAAGCAAACCTTTTAAAGAATATAACAATATTTTTTTCTGATATGCCAAACTTACATTCCAAAGTGTATCCTCATTTTTCCTCGCTAATGCATTGTCTTGGAACATATCAAAAAGTTATTTCAAGTAATATATAGGCTTATGATATTCAACTGTAATTTAACGTCGTAAATAAAAAATAATGGCATTCAATTATTCATGGCAAATCATAATGCTTCGAAAGATAATTCAATATTTTATTTCCTTTCTCATACGGATAATTATATTGGCATTAAATCAGATCCAATAGAAATATTATATCGCTGCACCTATTGTGCTTCAAGCTTATCAAATATCACGTTTAAATTAATCTCAGCAGCGATCGAAAAAAAAAATGTCATAATAATCTCTCGCTTCTATTCTTATTTTTTAGAAATATTTTATTCAATATAATAGACTCGTTACCTGTAACATAGTATCTGTTATGTAAATAAACAGGTACGCTTTAAGGAGCAATAAACATTGATTATAAATTACTTTATTTTTATTTGTATATTTTAATATTGAAATATTTATTACTCCAATCTATCCTGTATTATTATGAATTTATTTTTTAATTGATTCAAAGATGATTGAATGATAAAATTATCTCAGTTGAAATATTATTAAAAAGCTTTAAATCAGTTGGAAATATTCACAATTTGCTCTTGAGACTATCAACAATGCATTTAAGCTCTTTAAAGAAGAACATCAATGTTATTACTTGCCGAGTACACGAGATATTTCTTGCAGGTCAACATTAAATGTAGTACAGGCGCGTGCGATCACCCTCTATCCTGGAACCCTATATAATATTTTACACAGCCAGAGCTCTGTTGCAGGCAGATCTTCAACATCCTAACGTTCAAGAGGTGGATGCGAATGAGTACAAATAGACTAGAAATAATAAGCGGCGAAAAGCTGAGGCAAAAGCCCGCGGGAGTAGAAGTGCCAGAAGAGCTAAAAGTAGCTAACACTACTACACTAGTGTTATATAAGAAAAAGAGAGAAGAGAATGAGTGGTTGTAGCGTAGGGGTGGGCGTACTTGCTGTTATCTCGTTTGTTTCCTCGATGAAATATTGACTAGTAGTTTCAGATTTTCTCTCTTTTTCTTACTCAACTTTTCTCAAGAATTCTGACCACTACACACCTCTCTATATACACACTTTTATACTACATCCTCAACTCTTGTTATTCCTTCGTTCTTATTGTACCACTTGTATTATACCCATTTGAATTGGGCCATTTTTTATATTAACACTTTTGGAGTAAAAAAAAAGAAACAACTTTAGATGAAGATTTTTTTCATTGTTTCATTTTTGTTTATCAATTAGATTGTATTGACATAATTTATAACATCTTTCGTGTGGATTCACTTAGAGAAGAAATATTTGATATTTATGGATAATATTACGTGGGAATATTAAAGATAAAAGTACATGAAGGTAAAGAAAAAAAATAAAAAATAATGGAGAAGAGAGAGCCATAGTCTTGACATATATTCTTTGCTGAGGAATTTTTGCTTATTTTTTCACTAGCTCCAGCATAAACGTAATATCTCGACAGGTAGGATCATTGGTAAGCCGATAAACGATATCCGTATCTGACACAAATCCAAGGTAGAAATGTGCTGAATATATCCCTGCTTATATCCTTATCCTCACTTATAACTTTCCGCTTGGTTTTGACCATTAATATCATCCGTCACGTCTGTTTCTGACTGCAGTTTTTAGGGACTGATTATATTTATCAAAATAGAAATAACTTGCAGACAAATCACTGCTTGAATAGCTAGATGATTAATTAAACTAAATGAAAATAGCGTCAGACTAAAGTTGATACACAATATGTATCCACAAATATATATATATACACATATAGCTAGGGTATGAATGGTATTGTGGGTCAGTACCTTCTCGCACAGGAAGAGTGAAATATTGTTCTTGATCAACAATAGTCCCGCTGTGTGTCTTAACAGCAAAAGAACGTATGGTTTCGTGTCTCAACGAAACAACATCGAGCTGACGACATCCCGCAGCTAAAAGTATCCTTTCATGTTAGCCGCTGGGACAACGGGTGGTATACGCCTCGATGTATAACCCGATTTTATCCACTCCTCTACCCCTTCAAATATCTACTATTATTGCCACATTAGTAACAATTCGCCAAATGTCGATTTTCCCATAATTGTCTTTTATCACAATCACTAAATGTGATCATATTGACTTTAACTCTTGATATTTTTCATTCAAGATTAATCATTTGCCATACATTTATTGATAATGTTGATTATCAATCTGTCCTGTTCAAATCAATTCATGAAAATTATTGAAACTGAGCAAAAGATTATCTGAATAATCCACATACTTATTTTATTGTGATTTTATAATCATTATTATTATTATTATTATTAACTAATGATTATTTTATATCTTGTTTTAATTCAAGTGTTGGAATGTTTAATATACACTGTCAAGCTTCTTTTGTTGGAGTACCATTGATTGCAATGTTTCAAATAAATATACAAAATGTGAAAGAGATTTAATAAATGAATGTTATTTGCTTGCAGAACGTTATGAAACAGCTTATGAATGTGAAGGAAAAACTTTAAGGTTAGAATGCGGCGAGGGCGAATTAATACATCTGATAAGAGCAAATTATGGAAGGTTTTCTATTACAATATGTAATGAACATGGCAACACAGATTGGAGCGTCAATTGCATGTCTCAAAAGTCCTTCAGAGTTCTTCATAGCAGGTAAATAATCAACTTTTAAACTTTAAATTCACGATTATTCGTTTAGTTTTAATTCAATATGAATATTTTGCAATATCAAAACGTGAAAGAATAGAGGGAAATAAAAAAAAAAAGAAAGACTTGAACGATTTCACGTGGGAGAGCAAACTGGCCAATTGCTTTACCATTGAAATCTGCATTGGTTTTAGATCTTAATGAGATAGAAATAAATTACAACAGCACATTTCTATTCTCATTTTTAATCTAAAACTGAGAATTCAGTCACATTTCCCTCTTTTGTTTCACTAAATAATATCGTACAGAATCATCTCATCCTTTCCAATCAACAATCCTTTCATTTCCTTTACTGATTCCACTACGTGATAGAACCTAATGTTTTACTTTCCGTATAATAAACATCTGGAGATATTGAAAAAATAATTTTCTATTTTCACATTATTATTTTTATTGAATAGTATTTAATTAAAAAATACAAAATGTAAAATTATTTTTTCAATACCTTAAAAAAGTATAGCCTATTAACAAAAGTTTATGGGTTTGATAATGGGGCTTTTTTGTAATTGTCTATATTTCTTGACTACAATATCCTACTACCTACTAAATAAGTCTGGTATATTTGAGTGAAATAACGTTTACAATTGCTTTGCTTTCTGCCTTGAAAGAAAATAACAGTTTCCTTCAGAAATAATACTTAGGCTTGATATCGAAAATTTGACTAAGATAACCATGACCCAATTAGTATTCTTGGTAAATTGAAATGACTGTTGGGTTGATTTGAAATCAAATATATGACTGTGCTTATATTCTTCTACTTAATTTCATAATTTCTATTCTTTGCACTCTTTCATTTCCGGCATTGTGCAACTACCGTTTATGAAGAGTACTATAGAGAGTGATGGGTATAAAAGAGCCTTGAAAGTAGACTCTCTGAAACTATATAATTACGAATTTCCATTTATCGAGACGGCATCGGTTGGCCAGTCGACTGATACGTCGCGATATGTCGGGCACAAACAAACGAGAATGCAAAGTAATTGACCGTGAGATGGTAACCGCTAACCCATCCATGTACGAACGAACATGACCGCGACGTCCATATCCCATCCAACTTGTATAATATCATGTACGAGTATATTTGCATGTGTTAATTACGTGCGAAGTCTATTATTACTGTGTTGGAGTGATATATACCCCACGCAGTTTGATAAATTCATAATCATAAGTAATTTTAGTCGTGCTCGTTGTCATGGATTCTATTGTATGAAAATCTCAGCTACTGAATAGAACATTTTTTTTTTTTGACAATTTTCCAAAAGTAGCTAATATTTTTTTTTTTTTCTTATAGTTATAATTCATTGATATTATTTATTTGTGTGCATTTTGAACAAAGTTGTAGAAAAATATTTAAAAATTATCCAACTGCATATGTGAACATGATATTGAAAGAATAAAAAATAGTCACTTTGTAAAAGCTTTACATAGAATTTTCTATTTTTAATTTTTTATAAACACAAACAAGAGAAAAATTGTTTTAAAAAAATAGTATACCATAAAATAATTGAGAGTACACTATAGCTGAAGAAATATGATCTAATTTCAGAGTTAAATTTTTTTATAATTTATAAAAAAATACTCTTTGAACTCTGCAATTATTTTTTTATTGGTACTCTATTTTATTTTTATCATGCTTTATTAATCTCATCTTCTTCAAGATGATCGATTTTACCCTACAATTTTCTATGTATAAAGTTCTAGAGTAAACTATCAACTATTAAAATTATTTGTTACATAATAACCCACAATTTTGATCATAAAATTTTTGTTAAAATAATTTAACTTAGAATATAAAACTTTTTAATTAATTTGCTACCTGATGCTTTGATAGTAAAAAAAAAAAAATAAATTAAAATTCAGAAAACATTTCTCTGTTGAATTAATAACAATTACGTGACAATTATAAATATTTTGAATATTTCAAGATAGAGACGAGACAATCGATTTGTTGAGCATTGAAGTAACGTCAACACGTCAATGCACGCGATCTACAACACGTATTTGTATATAGATATACACACATTGAATGTTGATATATGAACAGGTATGTGCCAGATCGTATAAGTAAATGATATTTGTGTATCGGAAATAGTATGAGTAGAGGAGATACAGTGTGTGTGTGCTTTCCAACCAATATGGGACACATGACATGCCCGAGAGGCGTATTTAGTGGTTATAGGTTACTCAGACGCGACATTCCAGCGATGTGCTTTTCCAATAATATGCCAACGGGTAGGTGTTAATTGCATACGAACAAGCCTCACGCAGGCACGTCGGCTATGTGCTACGAAGGATAATAATTAGTCGATCAATACTCGTTTTCCCTAAAAATGTCTTGATCAATTTTAAATATATTTATGTGTTATCGGTCTAGGATAATTAATTATTCATTAAAAAAAATAAATGCACCAACTCTGTTATTTTTAGAAATGAATAATTAAATTTTTTTAATTAAATAATTCCAACTGAAAATAAAAATGGAGGAATTTATTCTAAAAGAAGAGTGAGAGTTGCAAGCCTCATCATAAATGTTGCCATTAAACCAATTGGTAGATGATTGTAAAAAGTTAAATACGCCGATAATTTTTCGACATATATCAATACCAAAGTAATTGTAATGGGGAATTAGGTTGAACAAAAAAAAAAAAGAGGATCTTTTTTATAGTTATCGTGCAATTAAAATAACGCTCTTGACCATGGTACACATTACGTGAAATTGCTAGGTAACCTTTCCTCGCGTAACATTAAAATTAAAATCCAATTTCCGGTCATGTCGGCTTGTCTGCGTGTACTTGGCCGCCTTTAATCCAATTTCCCGGGGCTAAATCCTGATTATCGTGGTATGCTAATTACAAACGAAATCCGCTAATGAGTCCACTGTTCTAATTAACAGAGTCATTATAATACTTATCTAGTGTATTTTACAAAATTTGCGATAACGCGTGCCAATAACATCACAAAAACAAAAGTGTAAACACTGTTTCAATATATTTAATTAATTATATTTGGTTTAATTGACATTTGTAAATCAATTGTGCTATCTATTGGTTTTGAATTCAATTATCTTATATCATCAAACTATCTCCAATAGGTTATTTTATTATTCAATGAAAAAATAAATTTATTATAAAGCACACTGTTGATAAAATTCTCTCACAATTATTAAATCATTTTAAGAGTGATAGAAAAAAAAACAATATTTATTTTGTAAAAGTGATGATTATTCTAGACACAGTTTCGTGTTTGAGTAGACTTACATTGTTAGATACTTTATTCGTAAGATTATAAAGTGGTTGTCGTGTGAATAATGCAACTTAAAGTTCTACTATCTATGGAGTCAAGATGATAATGCGGATTACGAGAGGATAACGCGAAGATATTAGAATTATGTGCCCGGAAGCATAAATCTATCAGTAAAAAATAAAGTAAAACATATAACATATCTTTTCAGTCTCTTTAGGGATTCATAAACTGTATGACAGATACAAGTAGACAATATGGGAAATTTTATACTGTTATATAGCATATATATATATATATGCTATATCTACGTAGCAGTAAAGTTTAATAATGCAATAAAATTAAGTATTCCCAAATGACAGTTTCTCGTGTTTCATCGGAGTTTCAACGTCCAAGCTGTCGCATATTTCTGCTACGATCTCATGTTCTCGTTAATGTGAGGCGATGAGATATATATCGCACGATGCATATAAGCTCCACATGCTCCAGGTATTCTGGTCATTTCAAAGTTTCGCTTCATCTCGAGTTATCAGTGAATGTTTGTCGGCTGCAGGCTTCTATCATACAGAAACTCTTCAAATCTAAACGCACAAACTCTTTCACCTGATATTTGTTCGCAATTCACTTTAGAAGAACGCGAAAATCAAGAGATCAGAGTGATTTTAACATTTCAAACTTTGTGAACTTTAGGTATTTGAACTCTCCATGAGATTATTTACTAACTAATAGCTCCATTCCTGTATTTTTCCAACTACTAACCATCATCATTAATTTGAACCAATATTAGACTCGTTTTATATATATATATATATATATATCCGTATGTTTTATCAGTAGATAAGTCTATAGTACATCTCACCCACTTATTACAGCACCATATTTAACTCTAATCTCTACGACTACCTTCAGTCCATTTTTATCACATTTCTGCTGCTGCTTCTTTTTTTATCTGTACTTCATTAAGCTGAGAAAAAACAATCATTTCTAAAAAGCACATCTTACCTAACATTAATGAGTACATATATATTATAAACCTTTGAATTTTTATCATTTTATCACTGGAAAATAAATTATTAACATAATTGTCATTTCCATCTTAGACTCAAAAAAATTCTTCTATGTGTATTTCAACATTTTATTCTCCTCATCAACAATCAAAATAATCTGTATTACATCATCATGGCTTATTAACTTAACATTTCAGTTTTGCTAACTTTAATATTCATTTGATTACATTACTTATAAAAATAAAAAACAGTCACCAATTGAGGCACGTCTTTATGTGTCGTCGTTGTTAAACCGCAATGTCTCTATTAACCCAGCACGAAAGTATATACACTTATATAAACACATAGAATATACACCTCGCATTCCTCGCGGTCACCTTACTCCATTCCTACATCAGATCGAGTTCGTTAAAATATTATAAAAATGCGCAGGAATGATTATTTTTATTTTCACGTAAATCTCGCAGGTGTAATGGGCATCGCTCATGCATGTTGGATGTGAGCAGCAAATTTTTTGAGGAGGATCCTTGTCCCGGAACCGGAAAATACATCGAAGCACAATTTCATTGTATAGGTTGGTTATTGTTTTTTTTTGTTCTGTTTTGAAGCGATTTTTCCCCTACACTTGGCAAATCGAGCTCGTTTCATTAGGAAATTTTTGACAATAAAAACGTTCCAATCAATTTCACAAGATATCCTCAATTTTGTATAGCACATATATTTAGTAGGTAGGTCAATGGGCTTCATGAAGGAGCTCTTAAACTCTTCACCTCTAATCTAAGGGAAGATAAGTACGTAAAATCCATGAATTCATTCAATGGATCTAAAGCAACAAAAGCATGATCGTCAGAAAAAGTATCGTTTAGAAATGGAGAGCAAGAACCAGAGACAAATAAAAATCAATCGACACGATAAAAGCCACGATTCCCATTTTCCCTCAGAGCTTCGAGAAACTACGATAATGCCCTGAGGTTTTACGAGAGGCTGAACGTCGATACGTGGCTTGCTTTTCAAACGAACTAGCAAGTACGGAAAAATGATGGCATATTATTCTACAAAAGCTTGTTTTTTTATTTCCTATCAGTGTTCTTGGATTATCGATAATAGAAAAAGTTGATACATTGATAAACAACTAAATAAAATATCGAAAATGATGAGATAAAAGTCTTTTTCTCTCGAACGCTTTTTTATTTGAAGCAACGAGAACGAAATAAGTCCAAAAATTATAAGCATAGTGAATTTTATAATGTACCAATATGTAAAAAATTTATATTTAGTTATCTTCTCAATAATATATTTTATCAAGTCAAATGAAAAAGTTTAATGTTTTTCAAATTTATTTTTCATTCAATTAAAAAAATATCAAATAGTCATATTAAATCCATATAAAATGATATCATTATTTTTTGATATTTTATATGTGAATGAATTTAAAAGTTCTGTACAAATAATAATGTAATTCTGTTTTATTATAATATTCATCATAAAAGAAAAAAAATTATCTAAAAAAAAAATTATGTATGTATTATTATTATATGTTAATACTTTATTGATGAAATATTTAAAAACATTTTCACGTAAACCTTTAAATAGAAGAATATTAATATGATCAAACTACGAAATGCACATGAATAAATATATAAAATGTTTTCATACATTTATAATCATAACAATAATAATTTAATAATAATAGAGATTATTGAAAGAAATATGCATACAATAAATCCATGGCAATACGTTCGAAAGTTTGTATTAATAATGAAAAATAAGCTAATAAATACATTGAATTTTCAATGGTTAATCGTTCAGGTGCCAACAAAAACAGAATTGCAGCATCATTGCATCACCATTACATTTTGGCGATCCTTGTCCAAGTACTCTCAAATATCTCGAAGCGCATTATAAATGTGTATCTGGTGAGTAGCTTTAATGATTATCAAACAATCTCTTCGAAGAGTTTATTTCTATGCATCGAATGAATTTTAATCCACCAAAGAGGTTGTTGTATTATTTTTATTTTATTGATTATTTTATTTAAATAAAATTTCAAAATTAGAGTTTATTAAATTAAATAATTACATATTAAAATATTTTATTGTGCACGTTTTTATTTAGAATTTAACTTAGAACATGACATAATAGTTGATTTTATTTCATGTTATAGTTAATTTAATAATTTGTAGGTTTTATAAGACACCATTAAATCTATACGAGCTCGTATAAGCTAAGTTAATGTACAAACTAGAAACAAAAGGTAAACTCGATGAAAAATTTTACAGCTGCAACAACAACAACGACTTCTAGACCAAGTCCACCATGGTTAATAACTTCTCAACCGAGTGTATGGACTACAGCAAGTCCTAGTGTAAGGCCACCATCTAGAGTATCAAGTTCTCCTGCTCAGCTGCCAGTGGTAACCACCCCCAGTCCGTCCGTAACAACCCCATTCGAGTCAGTATATATTCTACTTTCTACTCTAACATCATTCAATTTTCTACTTTTAGATGCACATGAAATTTATCTTAAATTTCAATTTACAGGCTATCGAGCACTTTTAGAACTGTCGTTGTGGATGAAACTGAGGATGAGGTTCGAAGTGGATTAAATCCCGCGTCGAAAGGAAATGTTAGTCCTTTAGCACCTGTTATTCCAGAAACTACTGAGTCAGCAACAGAAAGTAATTTCATTTCATGGAAAACAACTCGACGGCCGATAGGTAAATAGACTATATATTATTTTAGGGAGATAGTTTCTAAAGATTTTGTTAGATATTTGTAAATTAATAGTTTAGAGAAATAGACAGATTCATCTCTTTTAATAATTTAATTGTTTCCAATTATAGTATTACAAGTTGTTAAAATAACTTTACCAACTAAAACTCAATTTTGAAATATTGATTTTTCAAATAGTTTATTAAGTTTGAAAGTGATCGATAAATGTATTAATTAAAATAAAACTGCTCTTTATTTTACAATGAATATATATAGAATTGAATTTGATATTGGAAATTTGATTTCAGTATCGACAATTTCACCGTATTCTGAATATAATCCAAATAGTAAATGGAATGACTATAATCGTCAAATTTGTCCACCCACGGTAGCAAGACATCTCACCTGGAATGCAACTAGAGCAGGTGACATTGCAGTGCAAAGTTGTCCCGGTGGAGCAAATGGTTTAGCAAAGTGGAGATGTATAGCTAGTGAAGATTCAGCTGTTTGGTATCGTGATACTCCAGATTTAAGCGAGTGTCGATCCCTATGGCTTACAACCTTAGAGAATCGAGTGAGCGAGGGTGACACAATTTTAGGAATTAACAGTGAACTATCTCTTATTACTGACAATAGTCGAATTCTTTATGGCGGTGATATGATGATTACTACAAAAATTATTAAGAACATGGCAGAGAAAATGAGCCAAGACATAAAAAATTATCAGGATCCACGTCAGAGAGAAGTGAGTGTTACTGAGTTACTCCAAGGAGTCGTTAAAACAGGAAGTAATCTTCTTGACAAAGTTCAAATGGCGTCTTGGAAGGACCTGAGTCATCAGGAGCAAATGAATGTTGCTACATCATTACTCATTGGCCTCGAAGAAAATGCTTTTCTCCTTGCTGATACCCTTCATCATCAAAAAACTATTCTACAAGAAGGCAAAAATATATGTAAGTCTTTACTCATTTATCTCTAGAGTTTTATTGAATACTAAAAAAAAAAATATCACACTGAAAGTAGTTTATTTTTTATTTTCTATTCTTTAATAGCTACCTGAAATATAATATTCTCATCATAGCTTGTAATCATAGTTGTAAATAATGTAATAATCAAATATATTTTTATTAGTAATGGAAGTCCGAGTATTAGAAACAAGAAATCTCGTCAGCAACGTTGAAGTATTTCCATTGGAAGCCGCACAAGAACGATGGACAGCCTCAAACGACCATGTGGAAATTACAAAACAATCGTTGCTAGAAAACAGTGTTGATGGTATCATACGACTAGTTTTTATGGCTTTCGACCGACTGGAAGAAATATTACAACCTCAAATCAAAGAGACTTTTGTCGTTCTAAACGAAGAAATAAAATCATCGCGCAATATCAGCAATAGAATACTCAACAGCAAAGTTATCTCCGCATCTCTTGGAAAAGGTCGACACATTCAACTCTCTGAACCCGTTCGAATCTATTTCGAGCATCTTACTGTTGAAAATGTAACAAACCCGACTTGCGTATTCTGGGATTACATAATGAGGTGAGTTGACATTACTATGCTATCATTGTTATGATAAAATGCATTATGACTCTTGCAAAATAATATAATTTTGTCAAAAAATAATTTACATTTATTTAGTAAAATCATATCTACATATATTATTCATGGAACAAATTAAATGAAATGTTTCTACTTTGACAAATTAATTACTGAAAGATCGTAAATACAAAAACAAAAATTGTTTTAGTGCTTGGTCAGAAGAAGGCTGTCGTATGAGTAAAACGAATGACACTCATACGGTCTGTGAGTGCAATCACCTTACAAACTTTGCTGTGCTGATGGACGTACATGCTGTAAAACTGGACATAGCACATCAAGTCGCTCTGCAAATCATCACGTATATCGGCTGCATCATCTCGGTGGTCTGCCTCGTTTTAGCTATCATGACATTTCAACTGTTTCGTGGACTTAAGGTAAGAACCTGAACCGTGCAGAAATTGCTATTGTTGTTGATGAAATAACATAAATGGAGGTAAAGAGAAAGAGTCCATTTCACGTAATCCACTCAATGCACTATTACTGAAATGTTTCAAAAATATTTCATAACAACCTCTTGAATTTCAGTCTGACCGGACGACTATTCATAAGAATCTTTGTGTCTGTTTACTTATCGCTGAAGTTTTGTTTGTCTGTGGCATCGGACAAACTGACCAGAGAATAGTCTGTGGAGTAGTTGCTGGTCTTCTTCACTTCTTCTTTCTCTGTGCATTTGCCTGGATGTTTCTTGAAGGTATAAAATTATTTTTCATTCCTTGACTTTATACTAATTTACGACTTAATCATTAAATTTACTCATTGTATAAATTTCTATTCTCCAGGCTTTCAGTTGTACGTCATGTTAATAGAAGTATTTGAAGCTGAAAAGTCTCGACTACGCTGGTACTATCTAATTGCTTATGGAGGTCCTTTGTTAGTTGTTGCAATTTCGTGTATTATCGATCCACTAAGTTATGGCACTGATCGATATTGCTGGCTTCGAGCAGACAACTACTTCATCTTTAGCTTCGTGGGACCTGTTATACTCGTTATACTGGTAAATAAATAATAAAGCTATAGCAGTGAATACGTTGAAATTGAAAAATTAATGTTCAGAAAGAGTATGTAAATCTTGTAAAGATCAAAATTGAATTGAAGTATGTAACTTGATATTTTTTTTATAGGCTAATCTTGTATTTTTGTCGATGGCAATTTATATGATGTGTCGGCATGCAAATACCACAGTTTCGATGAAGAGCAAAGAACATTCACGACTTGCAAGCGCAAGGTAAGTTCTTTATTTCATGTAATATACAATAGTAATAGAATATTAGTATAAATACAAATATAATGCGTGTATTTATCCACAAAGTACAGCAATTAATGATGTCATTACAACAATAACAAAGTTTTATGTCGTTAATTTTGAAAAATAATTTTTAATTTAGGATAAGATATATACGTAAGCTTTAGTATTTAAAATGTTAATTAATTTCTCTTTAATTACTATTATATTTTATTTTTTCCTCAGTTTTTTTATCTTTATTTTATATTTACATTTTTTTTTCATTACAAATTATTGAATATTTTGATTTTTTCCCATTAATATTTTTATTTATTCAAAAATTTTATGTTGGAATGAACGCAAATTTTATATAACACAATACACGAATAATTAATAGTTAAATGCTGCCGCTTAATTTAATCATCCGCGAATCTATTATTATTATAAACCCACCATTTTCTAAGTTAATAATAATTTATGCAGTGTTTATTTTTTAAAGTTATTTAAAAAATAAAATATTTCATAAAAATAGAGCTCGTAAAAAAAAACATAAATAATTTTTTAAAAAAATATTAAACAATATTAATGATGTTTATTTTATAATTATTAATTTGATATTATCAAACATATTCAATATCGATATTTAGTTAATAATAAAACATACTTTGGTAATGGTAAATCAATGATATATCTCGTTTAGACTCGATTCGAATTACCAATAAAATAAATGGATGAATAATAAACTCAATTAATTACTTATTTTAATTGATAATTAATTAAAGATTCACTAATAATATTAAACTAATTTAATAGTAGGAATTTTCTCCATACATTTGTTATTGTTTATTAATGATTAAATGAATAAGTATATTAATAATTATGATAATCGAATAATAAATAATGATGTAATACGAATCGAGTATAGCAAATCGAGATTAATCTCATGAATTAATAAAATAGTAATCGAATGGTGCCGGGATAATTACTTAACTTAAGCTCTCTTGTTTCATTTTTTTATTAAATCTCTACCCACTTCTGTCTACACTCTTCTACATTCCTCTGCATGGCGTGGTTGGTTGGTAGTGGAAAGGAAGAAAATGCTCTTCCCAACAAATTGCAAGCGCACTTGTAAGATATTTACCATTTTTATTATTATTATCTCCTTTTCCGGTTTTTCTTTTTTTTTATTTCTTGTTATACTTTTATTTATTTTTTTTATCAAATCGTTTTATTTAATATTTTCGGGTTTTAATCGTCAAATACACATGTCACAACGATATTTTACTTCAAAACATTCAAGATAAGCATTTTCAATTGAGTTCTGCAATTGTAGCTGCTAATGCTATGCTAAATCAAAATATCAGCGATATAAATTTTTATTTTAGACAATTTATTTATAATAAATATTCCTCAACTATATACTAACATAAGCATGGATAAAAGTAATAATCAAAACATACAAACACAACAAAGAAGCACGCATTACTTTATTTATTAATGGTTATTTTATTTCCTGGTGTTATTTGATTAAATTTTTTTTTTAACTTCTATTTTATAATTTATTTATTTATAGAATTTTTTATCTAGATGTATACCAATAAAATATGTGTAGAAAACATAATCTTTCACTATTTTTAATCTTCTAACTTATTAATAAATAAGAAAAAAATTTTATTTAATAAAAAAAAATTTTTTTTCTTAATAATCTCTATTTTTATATTCTTCAAGCACGTTATTTTATAATTTGTATGTTATAGCAATATTAAATAATGAGATTTCAATTAAGAATAATTAATTAATACTCTATATAAATAAGAACTAATACAATTTATTGAATAAATGTTTAATTGAATCTCATAGAATTGATTACAATGTTGATAAATATAATATTTTTATTCATTTAGATACCTGGAAATAATAGTTCAACTTTATTTTATTGATTTTTCTTGAATTTAGGGCATGGCTAAGGGGAGCAATCGTTTTAGTATTCCTGTTAGGATTGACATGGACATTTGGACTACTTTATTTAAATCAAGAATCTGTCGTAATGGCATATATATTCACTGTCTTAAATAGTCTTCAAGGGCTATTCATATTTGTGTTCCATTGCGTTCAAAATGAGAAGGTAAGGGAATTTACGGGAGCTCCATCACCTACATTACTTTAAAAATATTTAAATGATTATTTAACATATCAATTATATCGTTATCCCAATAATAATAATCAATGATTTTCTTATTTTTCCATCATTACTTAATTTATAAATTATACGAAAAACATCATTAAATGATAGAAATTCCGTTTGGAATGATTTATAAAAGGTGGAAAATAAATTATAAACTAAATTGATTTATTATTACTTCTTATTTCCATGTATTTACCTTTGGAATATTCCTCTAGCATTTTTTTAATTTATTTACAGCACGCGTTCCCTTGATCACTTTTTCTTTCAATTGTAATTGTTTGATTAAAATTAAATAATCAATGAGAAAGATTATTTAAACTGTAAATGATAGTGCAATATAGAAAGACTTATTTTTTAGCAATTTATAGTCAGAAAAAAATAAAATAATGTCTGAGTAATTTTTTAAAAGTAAATATGACCCTTGATAATAATCATTTATGCTATTTATAATTATTTTATCATCATTCATTTCACTGCTGCTTTGTTTCGTGCACCCTAAAAATTTTTTGTCGTGCACTTTGGTGCATTTTCAGGTGAGAAAGGAGTATCGGAAATTCATTCGACGTCATTCGTGGTTACCAAAGTGTTTAAGATGTTCAAAGACAGTAACTGGAAGTTCAGGAGGTTCTTCTGGAACAAGTGGTGCTACTGCTGGTGTGAACGGAGGCAAAGATTTTCCATCACATAATACTTCTTCAAATCCGTCAGCACCAACGACCGACAGCTCTGGGCTCTCACCTCATGCTGCTACCAATGTGGGTACTTCGCCAAACAATCACAACAACCTGACAACAACCTCTAACAATACGAATCTTTCGATAAATGTGAACCTGAATAATTTGTCTGTGAGATCGCCGAACGGGCCACACCAGATGCACATGATGGCACCTAGCAACCACAATAGGCATCCTGGCCAGCAAGGTATCCAAAAGCCGCTTATACACCAAACCAGGAAACCCGTTCGAGGTCTCTCGCTTAACTATTGCTAGTAACCATTCATACTTGACATATTTCTGCTAGACTTTACTTAAGCTCTAGCTTTGGTCCCTTGTAATTATTCATTTTTAAATTGAAAAAAAATTTTTTAGCTAATTATTTCCATTAAATCAAGTCCATTTTAATTCATTTCAATAACGATTTTATGATCACCTAATTATTCTAGTCATTGATATTTTTATTCATATTTATTGAGTAGAAAAAATTTCAGAGAAAAAATTTGTTGATTTATTTCATTCAAATTTATATTTTTTTTTTTTTTATTGATTAATTTAATTATTTGTATATTTTTTAATTACTGTCTTTTCTTTATATATAAATTTCTTTTGTAGAGTGCATGTCACCCTCTATAAACTATCTTATTCTTTGCTTTGTACATATCAGCACAACTATTAATGAATATATTATTGTAAATTATTACATTAATCAAAAAAGTATTTAAACATTTACATTATTACACAATTTAACAAAATAATCTTATAATTTTTTTTTTTAAAAAATACATTTCTAGAAATTTTATTTATGAATATTTACATAAAGCATCAGATTCAAAGTTGTTAATAAAACATATATAATGACTACTTTATAGCATTAAAAGTTCAGATATTGTAAATAACTTTATTTTAATATCATTTCGTAGAAAGTTTTTGTATTTCAACATTTTTTTTGCTCATTACAAATTTTTTTTAAACATAATTATGGGTAAAAGGGACACAACAATCACACAGTTTAATAAGAATTTTTATTCATTTATTTTTGTATTCAAATATGATTTTTTTTTTTTAAATATTTTTTTAAGTTAGTAAAGACCTCTATACTAACATAATGGTGGTTTTTCCGTGATTACTCCCAGTAGGGGGTTTGGTGTACGCGGTTACGGTTACTTTGTCAATTCGTTCGGCAACCTCTACTATGTTTAAATTTATTTACTAAAGTAATTAATTAATCGGCATTTGCCGAATCTGTAATTAAATGCTTTTTTAAAAAAGGAAACCTCAATTAATTAATATATTTCGAAAGATTCGTAGAAATTTTTAATTAAAAACAATTTATTTACGTAGTAGGAAAACTGTGAAAATGTCATTAACTTGCAATTAACGTATCATTAGGATACAATTTTAATGAGATTTTAAATAATGCCAACAATTTAAATTGTTTAAATATTTTACGATAAAATTCTTTAGCTTTTCCTACTACCGTAGATAACAAAATAATATATAAAAATATATATATATATATAAAAATAAATATAGCACCTAACACTTGGCTTACACTGGCTAGCGCATGCAGTTCCTCTGAGATATTGTATGTATACATACATTGATCCAAATAACTTTGGGCCAACTCGCCTCATTTATACGACTAGACCTAGTTCTGTCGTAGGCAGGTCGACAATTTCAAGTGATGAATATAAATGACTACGCTCAGCAAACTAAATTAATTGCATAATGATATAGTTTACTAAAATAATCGTCAATATATGACAATGAAAATTTTATTTGGTCTGTGAAAGAAACAAATTTATTTTTAAAATTCAATTTTTTTAATAATTGATTTCAATTAGTTTTTTTTATAAAACAAAAAAATATTTTCCTTCCATTGATATAAACAATTTAGAGTAGTCAGTTATTTAGCATTTAAATTAAACAAATACATAAGTGGACAACGTGCAATAAAACAGAATATATGAGACAGTGATGAGAACGACAGACGAATTGATTTACAGTACTTGATGTCTGGACGAGGGTGGCCAAACAATGATAGACAACCTGCAGCCGTGGCTGCAGTACCTCGCGAGACTGCATCAACGGATGCTTCCGCAGTGGCAACTTTGCCACACACTCGTCACGCCTTCTTTCCATCAGCTCCTAATATCCCAAAATCTGCAACCGCCACTTGGGGACCTATTAACAAAAACCTCGGGTGGAAGGTAATTTTAATCACGGCTAACGCCTTGCTACTAATTTTTCTCTTGCTTTGTGCACTCACTGATGTTCCTCGAACATGCCCAAACTATTTTAATGTTGAAAATAATTTTTTCATTGGTTTGTAAATTCTTCTACATAGTCAATCAATGAATGAATTTATTTTTCAAAAAGTAGCTCAAAGAAATAGAGTTAAAATTAGACCAACAACTGATTAAATATTAAGTTAACAGTTTAATTAGTTGACTATTAATATAAAGATACAGATAAAATAAATTTTGAGCAAATATTTAATAAGAATTTTTTTCACAATCCACAGAACATTTCTTTTAAATCTTATTCACGTGATTCGGGTCATGGCGGTTCAGAGCAAGAGGAATCACCAAGGACTCACAACACGATGACATTAGGCCATTCTGCAAGAACGCGGGATCGACGACAGATAAACGATAGCTTAGAGATTGGGAGCAATCGACCGTCTGGACGAAGAGCTACTTCTCCATACAATCACACGTACACGGAGATTAGAGATGGAAGCAGAGTTGGATCTGCCTATCACCAGAATCATGGGACACACGTGCACTTATCACGAGGAATAGTCGGTGAGGATGATCCGGTTTACGAGGAAATCGAACGTGGAAATGGTGGCAATACTGGTGAGATTCAAGTATCTGACATGTCCGACGAAGATGGTAGAAGACAAAGTGACATGAGCAGACAATCTTCTCGAAGCTATGGTGATCATCGACCGCTCATCCCGTATTCTCCTGCTAATGATCGTAATTTAATCCATTACGGTCAATCTATTGATCGAAATGTTCTTCAATATGAACCTTCTCAATATTCTCCAGCTCAAGAAAGAACTCTTAACGCGTGCTGGGAAAAATTGAGAAGACAACAAGCTAAATATGAACTTGGAGAGATGAATCGTTTGCCGAATAATTATGGTATTTCACAACAAGACCACACGAGAACTGTTGCAGTCCTTGATGGACATACAGTTGTGTGTCATCTTCAACCACAGACTGACATGTATACTGGCCGAGGGATGCCACCGCCATCCTATAGCGAGTGTTAAAATTGTGAATCGTGATATAAAAGATATTTAATCATACTATTATCGATATTAAATATTAATTCATTAATAAAACATTAATTGAGGACGTCCTACCTCGGGCATCGACGTTTCTGTCCAGCTCAATATACTACAACAGCCACTTTGCAGTGAAAACATTTTTTTTTTAATTTTCGCAGGTCGAAATCTGCAGAAAACTGACTTCGAATATTCTTGGGATCAGCCCGAATTTTTAGTGACTGAATATTAGTGTTGATAATTGCATTAAAGGATGTAGATGTCTACATCTAGCTCTAGTTACAAGAGACGATTTAACTAATTAATTGTAATCTAATAAATTGTTGTATAAAAGTATGACGTGTATGGGCGATGTGGAAAAATACGTGAACGCTTTTTATTATCATTATCGTCATTATGATTATTATTACTATTATTAGAGTGTATTTTTCACATGAAATTTGTACATCATGGTTGAATGACTCTCGACAAAAAGTGTGAATTGTAAATTTTACTATGGTAAGTGTAAATATTGACCATTTCCATCCATTATTCTACAATTATTATGGAGAACAAAAAATATTTATAAAGAAAAAAAAATGAAAATATAATTTTAATTTATTTTATCAAATATTTTTTTTATATTTTCAATTGAAAAAAAAAATCAGTTATATTGTTTACACTGTTATATTTAAAGGCATTAATTTTTTACATAGAAATTTAACACGCTATGTAATAGGAAAAATTATTTTTCGATAAATAAAAATCGTCAAAGAATTAAGAAATAAATATTATCAATACATATCGATTCTACTCTTAAGATTGATCAAAAATACAATTAAAACTAAAATAATTAAATGACAAAAAAAATTACTCGATAAAAAAATTATTTATAAAAACTATTCAATTAAGAATCGGATAAAAATTGAGTTTTAAATGGGATAAAATGTAATGAAAACATTTGTAAAATTATAATGAACTATTGAAAATATAAAATAAATAATTAAATTAAATGATATAATTGATAAGAAAAAGAAATAAAAATTTCTTAATATTTATAATAGGAAAACAAGTCGAGAGTCAGAATATATCGCAACCATGAAATCTTAATCCATTGTTCTCAACCCACTGTAAATCTGACATAAACTACTTTTGAAATGTTGTGTTTTCGTCACAAAATGTTATTTTTATAAATACATGTAGAATTATATGTATATGTATGTATACAATTAACTATAATAATATAATTAACAAAAGATTTGTCCGCAGGGCGCGGAATTATATTCAAAATAATTAGATAGTGTGATTTTCAAGCGCCAAGATAGATAAAAAAAGGCGAAACTTAGTCACTGTTTTTTACTATATTTTTTAAATAGATAGACAATATTCTATTCGCGTCTTATATTCGATATTATAAAGGAAAAAATATGTGGTCTATTTATTTTTTCAATGATAATCGCAAATATTTTTTTTTATTGAATACACACATTGAGAGAATAATCATTATTAAAATTGAATAAAAAATATATAAGAAAGGTGATTGAGAACAATTTTTCTCAGTTAAATCAATTGTGTTTATTGTTTAAACTAAGAAGAAATGAATGATCTCGGGTGAAAATTATTTATTTTTTAAATTAATTATAATTTATAATAGAAAATATTTATTTATATAAACAAATCAAAATTTATTATTTTTTTTTTATTATCATTTGAAGATAATTATTCTCTCAGTGTTGAAATTTTGTAATCTCGTCAATTATTTTTTTTACGAAAATAAAAAAAATGATTTGTCGGGTATAATAATTATAACTGCGATATATCTCTAAAAAACAAAGCAAATACAATAATAATGCATATTTTTTAATTACATATTTAAATAAATAAATGAAATAATCAATTTATTATGTAATTGATTTAACTTATTCAAATATTAATTTTGAAAACAAAAAAATCATTATTAATAAACCGTTATAATAATTATAATATGAATCCAGTTACTGCCGTATTAAGTGTATTAATGTTTTTCCAATATCTCTGCAATATAATTATAATATTTCTTAATATTTTGACAAATAATTATATTTGGAAATAAATAAGATAAAATGAAAATCCTACACAAAAATAAGTAAATAATAAAAAGATGTAAAATATATAATCAAGTATTGAAATAATTCTAACAATTGATGAACAATTGAAAAAGTTCTATTGAATGGAACCATAACTAGTTTGTATAAAATTCACAATTTTTAATCATATGTGCACGCATAATGTAGTTAAAACTTTCTTAATATTGACAAAAGAAAAAAATAGCATTCCATGATTTCTTGCATTAGGGCTCACAAAATGAAATTAAATTTGTTTACTGTCTTAGTCGACTGTAAACTTAAAACTAGTGAGAATTTTTATGAATAACAGATAATATTCTGTTTCTAATGAGAGATAAAGAATGAGCGAGTGTAAAAAATATGTAAGAAAGTCGAAGAAAATTGTTAAATAAGCGAGAAGGGGAGAGAAACTGCGACGTAAGAAAAAAGAAAGCATAATGAAGGTGACTTTAATATGTTTATGTTAATTATTATGATTATTGTAGTTACTTACCCCGTTATCCTTGAAGAATTTATTTCTAAAATTGTAAATAATGTAAATAATGCTTTGTACATGTTGAATACTTTTAAATGTAAATCATGTCGGAGGATGCGTAATTAATTATAAATAATAAATAAATAAATAAATATAAAAATAAATGTGAGATACTTATATGTATAAGTGAAAAGAGACTAGTTTAATTAACTGGTAACAATGAACAGTTAATGTGAGGATACACAGTGTAGGATTAATTTAAGTCTTGACATAATAGGAATGTAAATAAATGATGCGATGAAATAAACAACTAAATGCCCAAATAATTCATCAATGACTCATTTTACTATTAGGTATTTTATAAATTCATAACAAGAAATAAGGTCATCAATATCAAATAAATAAATTTATTTTATTCAAAACCACCTATTTTTATAAGAATCAAGTTTTATATTGCTCCAAAAATTCTATCACAGAATGCATATTATTTTTTTGAGCTATATTTAGAGGTGTTGCTCCAAAATTATCTTTACAATCAATTTCTATTAATTTATTTTCTAAAATATATTCTATCACAGGTATATTTCCACATAAAGCTGCAATATGCAAAATTGTGTGTCCTATAAAATCAGTCTTTTTTACATCTGCTCTACATTTTATTAAATATTCAAAAACTTTATAATCTTTACTTTTGACTGCTTCATGAATTGGTAATAAGCCTGAATAATCTGGACTATGAAGGAGATTAGGCTCTGTTGATAGTAATAAATGGATAGCATCTAAATGTCCATGAAATGCTAGAATTACAAATTTAATACATTTTATAATGTCATCATTATTCACTTTTAACTAGGCTTATTAAAATACTAATAATAACAAATTACCTGCAATGTGCAAAGCAGTACGACCATTTTTACTAGAAACATTAATCAATTCAGGTTCTACTTCAAGCAATAATTTAATAATATTAGCATTGCCAACACGAGAAGCAATATGCAAAGGCATCCACCCATCTTTATTCCTCAGTGATAAATTGGCACCTGCTTTTATTAATTTTTTTATGCTTTCTATTGCATCTGGACCATCTTTTGTACAAGCCAGCATTAAAGGCGTCCAATCAGCTCTTTTTATTGCATCAACTTCAGCTCCTGGAATTATTAGTAGAATAAAAAATTTATGAATTTCAATATTTTTAAAATAAATTTAATAAATATGAACAAATAAAATAGAATAATGACTTACCATTGTCAATTAAATATTCAACGATATCACTCTTTGCAAACTGAGCTGCCTCGTGTAAAGGCCGTTTAGTGTCTTTGTTAACAACATTAACAACTTTAAACGAATGATTCTTCCAATTTTCACATAAAAATTTAACTATTTCTAAATATCCTTCACGAGCAGCAATATGTAGAGCTGTATCTCCAGTGATTTCATGTCTAATAAATGTCCAGTCTTTGATGTCATGCTGATTACATAAATCTTTCAATTTATCTAAATCAGCTCGCGAAGTTGCATGAAGAAATTCTTTTGACAAATTTTTAACATTTTTAGTCATTATAAAAAAATATTGAAGTGTATCAAAAATAATAAACTACTGTGAAGACATGGAGTACAATCAGCTGATTCTGATGGTTTGCCTGAGTCGGTATTACTTTCTTGCTCTGAAAAGTGATGCCATCTAGATTTTTATTTGAATTTCACATAGCATAATAAATAAAAAATAATTCATCATTTAACGACACGATCTATTAATAAACACCAGAATTTTTTTTTTATATCACTATGCTTGTAAAAGAAATTCTAGTGATGATGTTAAATAAAGGTAAACATTTATGCATTTGTACGCTTATAGAATAAACTTTAGCTTCCTCAAACCAACTTATAAACATACTCATTTGCATACTTAAAAATTACCATCACGAGAGTCTAATTTCTCGTACCTGGTACAAAGTTGCTGTTATGAATCAGTGTATTTGCATCCCCTCGATAAAAACAAGGTTTCCTAGGTGAATGGAATACAAAATATTTATTGATTATGTTTTGGATGTTCGCATATTTTATTGTCGAAAAATTCTACTCTACGTAGTGGTAGAATATAAAATTTATATAGAAAATACTATTCGTAATCAATGTGACATTCACATGCAATTTATATTGCTATCAATATTATTACCTGTGTCATCTCTGTTAGATATGATCAAAAAATTCACACGAAGGTTGCAACGTGTGCAGTAATACTATCTAATAGGAAATCCAATGGAAAATACTTGAAATAAAATTAAAAAATGCAATAAAATAATATTTTTTCACTGCTGACTCCGACAAGTTTTATCGATTATTTTACAAGAAATCTCAAATAAAATACTCATCAGACAATTATCATAATACTCCATTGTTAAAGTCATATTTGCTATTTATAAATTAAATTGTTTAATCAATTTTTCATTATAAATCAATCTTCTGCATTATTTAAATTTACAGTGACTTCAATTGATTTATTAAAGTCATTCATAATAAAATCTTTTATTCATGATTTATTAGCTATCTTTAAAATAGAAATATTGATACTGTACTCTGGTTTTTTTCAAAGAAAGACAACCAAACAATTATTTCTACTTTTTCTGCAATATTGCCATAAATAAACACTATTAGATGATGATAATCATCAAACAATTATTTTGTTCACAATTAAATTCATTTTGCGTTTTTCTAGCTATTGTTATATAATTTAATACTATTACTTTATGGCATATATTAATAAAGACTAGATCTTTGAATGTACATCCTGACATGTAAACATACAGCTGAAATTATTGACTTTTTTTTTTAACTTTCCATTTCTTGAGACCAATTCATGAATAAATATTAAAACCAAACATTAATTTTATTGTGGTTGTATTGTTTGGAGAACATTAATTAACAAGGTCGAATTTTTGTACAGGTCGTCGATGTGACAGTGGACCTATGGCCTTGTCATTTACACAACTATTATATCGTGCGACGCATAAATAAGTGACAAAATATTTCGTCAGTCTATATATATATATATATTATATATATTAATTTTTTATCAAACAATAAATGTAGATATTAGAAAAAAAGTGATAAACTTAGTTGATAATAACTTCAATTAAATAGTTACTTCGAGTGTTATATAAAAATTTCTTAGAATTATTTTATTTACAATACGTAAAAATGACAATAATTATATTTTATATGTTAAGATTAGTTTATAAACAATTATACATAAATGCAATTAATCATAGAAGGTATAAATTAAAAAAAATAATTATTATACCGTTTTTAATGATAAATGACATCATTTAATAATTAATTGTATCTTTGTTCTATTAAAAATAATTGCATTGGAGAAGATCTATGAAATCCTATTCGAATGACGAAAGGTATTCTTTATGATAATGTCACCATGTGAGTCACACAACTCGGAATGCACTCTGGAATGTCTCGTGTAATCTCGGGAAGTCCCGGAAGCTTTTAACTGAAGATTAAACGATTACGTACTTTTTTTTTGCCACTTAATTTTATTGTAATCATTTAATAAATGAATCATTGAAAAAAAAAAAAGTTTTTTAAAAAATTTTATTCCTGAATCAGGTCTGAGAATATTGCACGAGATGGTCAGACCTCTCTCCTGCGAATCTTCTCTACCTTCTTATTACGATCGGAATACCGATCGAATACCTCGAGCAAATTCCTCGAGCAGTTCGGTACTACATCGTTCGAGTAAAGAAGAACGCAGGGGGACGAGAAAAGGCGGTTTAAGTGTGCGGGGTCGGGGTCTCAACATCAGGCAATAGCTTCAGCCTCGGTCGACGCCGTCACGGTCGCTACGATGACTATTGGTGATGACAGACTTGCCAGTTGAACAAGAAGAGGCTCCAAAGAACCCCCACACAATTTTTCGCAGCTTTCAGCAAAATTCGATAAACACACCAATCATAAATACACATTCGATCATCACTAGCTGCTGCATTCCATATTGAAGTCCACTGCGTGCATCATATTCCGTAGCAAAAATTCATCTGCTCACTGTTGAACAAAAAAATTATAGTTAGAAATTATTGTATCACTATCAAGGTATCAATTTAATTATTAATTATTAAATGAATTAACGTATGAAATGGTGCATGCTACGTGACTATTTTCATAACAATAATTTGAATAATTAGTTTGATATTAAGTTGCTAATCATTCAGCACCATCAATACTAAGCATATTATTTGTTGACAGGATTAGTCTTGTGAAGTGATGATATTTGTTGAAATTGGAATAGATTCTATTGAGAATAAAGAGAAAAACGGAAAGAAAAAGAAGAACGTGTGACATCCCGCCTACAACTAAACGACAGTGAGTCAACGACAAGCTGATTCAAACAACAAAGCATACCTGAGAATTACAGCAGTGGAGTGATAGTTGAAGGTGAAATAAATATACGACCAAGTAAAGTGGTAAAGGAAGAAGAAGGAGACAAAAGAAAAAAACACAGGGAGACGAAGAAGAAGAAGAAGAAGTAGAAGAGGAAGTGGAAAACGGATACCTCGACGGCAAATATACTCACTACAGTCGATTACGAGCCAGAACACGTTCCGCACGATTTCGTTTGCCAGCGCAACCGCGACTGTTCGTTCATGACTGTGTTATCAATATCAATTGTTATTGGCCATTAATTTAACTATAAATGAAGTTTTACTTAAAATTGCCAATCGCTGAAAATTAAAATTTAATTATTGCAAAAAACATATTGCTTTCTACTATTTTAACAAGAAGACACTGAAAGTTATACTTTCAAATAGTTTTAAATTATTCAAAAAAGTTGTCAATAGACTTTCTAATTAATTATTGTGATTAATTTAACTTAAATAGTTCAATTATACAGCATAGATTTGAATTTGGAAATATTGTGATAAATTTGAATGTAGTATTTAAGACAACATTCAAAAGTATTTAATAGAATACCTCAAGAATTGATTGATTTATTTTGAAAGGTTCAGTGAATTGGAAATAAAATGTATATTTTTATATATTAATTGATGCTATAATGAATGCTTGCGAATAAAATTGCGAAAGTAAATTAATGGTGAATCGGTGTGGATGACCTTCTATAATAACCCGGCATCGATTGAAAGCGACTGCGATACACGTGGTCGCAATCCGCAAAGATATCAAATGGAAATGTTATCAAGAATTTTCCTCTGGATTATCTTCATCAATTTGAAAGTTGTTTTAGGTAAGGAAAAGTTTATTTATACTCTTTAATTACTTCTATTACTCAGACTAAAATTTAGTGACAATCAATATTTTATTTATTATTTTTTTTTTTTTTTAAATTTATTTCATTATTTATTTTCATTAAATTAACCAACTGATTAATTGATATCTATTTGTTTACTCAGTAGCAGTATTCAGACCATAATTCAACAGCTGTTGTTCCCAGAGAAATATTAAAATTCACAAAGAATACAAAAATATGCATGTTTCACTTATCAAAACATTTGCGCACTCTTAAAGATAATGATATTATATGTGTTTTTAATCATTATTACTAATGTTCATAGGAAAAAAATTATTTATCATAAGAATACCTATTTTAAAAGAATTATACTAGAACAACGAGATCTCTATAAATATTCATTAAATTAAAATACATAGGAAATTTTAGAGAATTTTATTTTGAAAGAATTTTTAATATTAATAATAAAAAATATTTGTTTAATTGCATTATTGAGTAAACAATGAAGATAAATTATTTTTTCAATAAAAGCTTCATCAAAACATAAATAAAATTTCTTTATTCACATTGTGAGTATTAAATCTTTTCTTTTTGTACAAAAAAGCTTGTTATTTCAAAACATAAAAAAATAAGTTATAAATAAGGTTCATTAAAAATTTTAATGATATTTTACAAAGTTGATGCTTGTTCAAGATTAAAATTAATTATTACTGAACTCCAGTTATAAAAAAGCATAGTTTTTAATTTTATTTGTCTTTCAAACAGTAGTTAAATGATTAAATAAAATAGCGAAGAACAAATAATATTTTATTGACTGAATATAAGTTTATGAAAAAAAATGAATAATTTTATCTCTTCATTTTTTTTCAATGTCAACCAACAATCAACATTATTTGCATCATTACTATGTTACTTCATCTAAAACTACTAATTTATTATTTACGTAATACAGGATATATGCTTGTGCATTCTTAAAGACTCACAGAATTCTAAAATCGATTCATAGGAGACAGGAAAAAATATTATGCAATCCAACACAAAAATGACATTGAACTTTTATTGCTAAAAATGAATTTAAGTTCATTTCTTTGTTTTGCTTTAAGAAATCAATGAAAATAAATAATGATGAAAATCGACAAAAAAATTTCACATAAATATGGATACTAAACGACTCTCTCAAGTTCACTTTCATTTAGAACATGTCGATAGAATATAAATGCAGTAAATGACATTGACATCGCTATTAATTACAAGTACATACTAAATAGTTAAAAGAAAGTACCGGAAGAACAAGGGACCGTGACCTAGAGATTAAAAATATAACGATAATATAATTAAACAAAATTACTCACTCAGTGCATTGTCCGCAACATGAGATATTTAACATTGGAATGTTGTAATACTTGTATGAAGAATTCTCGAATGATCCTTGATTCATGGCCCATATAAGACGTGCTCAGGGCGCAATCCTGAGTGACAGAACTGGTTCCAAGGATCATTAAGCCCACTGCAATGCAAGGAATTTGGCAAAATATCACACAACCATTCTTACATATACTTTGATAAACCATTTATTTTTATTCAAAATTTTAGATAACAAATTTTACTTGTCTACCAATTAATATAAATTCTGAATAATATCAATGATAATGAAAAAATTCAAGTTATTATATCATTAAAAAATTTGAATGAATTGTATCAATAGGTCATATAACTGGTAGAAAGCATCTAGTATCAAATGTAGGCACAGTAGCATCAACTCAATGCACGACACGATGGTCTACGTGATTGCTAGCCAATTTCCTGTCAATACCCGATGCATATATATTTTATTTAATTAATTAATTGATAAAAAAGAATAAAATATCATGACTGACAGTATTGAACGGTTGTATAATTTTTTAATTCATTACTGATTGATTTTTAATTTTTCTTTTATTTTCAGGAATTCCTACGACTGAAGGCCCTCTGAATGTGCCTACTAATTTATACTCAAATACCATAGAAAATACTGATTCAACATCACCATCATCAACAATCTCTAATATTGATGAGCATTTATCTAGAACTACGATTCCGAGTGATAATGCCACGAATTCAGTAATTTTTGTTAATACTCCTCAAAATACCGAGACAGTTTTAGGATCATCTGTTCTATTGGAATGCAGAACTGCGCATCCTGTAGTAGATTGTCAGTGGTCCTGGCAACCATTGCCGCCAGTTAATTTGCCCTTGCCGGACATTAACCCTCAGTTAAATTCCAATGAAACAACTGCAGAAATTGCTACTGTCTCGCCGGCAACTATGGCTCAAGCATTACCATTGAAACCTTTTCCAGCTTTTGGAAATAATAGCAATGACTGTTCTGTAAGATTCACACAGACTAATTATAAACAAATTGGATATTGGACTTGTGCAGCAAGAACTTCACATAATGATTCATTTACAAGTACTAGTCCTGCAATGTTAAATATTGCTAATGATAAACCAGGTTTGAACTCTTCATAAGATATAACTTTTTTAAAATTCTGATGAAATTTAATCATCATATTTTTTAAAAAAGAATTTGATAATTTTTTTCAATCATATTAAATTACTGAATATTATCTTTAGAACCAACGATAACTTTTCTGAAGACTGATGAAACCCAAGAAGCAGCACTAGAGTCATCAAGCGAAATAATTTGCAAAACAGAAACTCCAGTGAAAGAATGTCAATGGTCATGGCGATTGTTTAATCAGACTGAAGTATGGAATATAGAAAAGAGAAAATTTCCGGCATTCGGGGATAACAATACTGATTGTAGCATTAAATTTAAAAATGTTTTACGTCAACATGAAGGATTATGGACGTGTGGAGTACGAACGGATCTAAACAGCAGCTTCATCCAAGCAAAACCCGTATGGTTTTTCGTGTCAGAAGGTACGTCCCTCAAATAATTGGCGTTTCACAACATAGCTATTTATGGAATTCGCTCATAAATTCCAGTGGAATTCATACAGCTTTCGCAAGGTATCAAGACAGCCGCGGGGGAACCTGCCTTACTCAAATGCCTGGTAAACAAACCGGTCGTACAATGTGAGTGGACTTGGAAACCCCTTAACTCCAGTAAAGAGCCCATAATTGAGAAAAATTTTGTACCAAATGACAATAACAAGCATGATTGTTCGAGAAGGTTGGAAAATGTCGTATATGAAGAAGAAGGGATATGGACTTGCAGAGTAAGATTGACTCACTCTGGTCGAGTTCATGAAGCTGCTCCAGCAACTTTAACTCTTTTACCTTCAGGTGAATACCTCTCAAATTATTGGCATTCTTTTAACGTATTACGTTTACTGTTAATAAATTCTGCTTTTGTTTTGTGAATTATAATTAATTACACTAATTTAATCGTGATTTTTTTTTTTTTATGAAGCAAAAATTAGTTTCGTGGAAATACCAGAAAATAAATCTGTAGTGATAGCTTCTCCTGAGGCGTTAGCGTGTACAACAAACAATAGAATAGAAAAATGCTCTTGGCTGTGGCATTCATTAGATGACACAAAGGTTGTTGTGAAATATGAATTTCCTGGTACGGGAAATTTAGGAAGAAACTGTACTCTCTATTTTCCACAAATTCGCTTTGAAGATCAAGGATATTGGGCTTGCCAAGTGTCTATACCCTCAACTAACGTAATACATACTTCGGCATTTGCAAAAGTTATTGTTTATAATCAAGGTAAGTTTTGAAGTGACAAAATAAGTTGAATAAATATGTACTTGAAAAACAAACTTATCTATTCAAATTCAACATCACAGAAGCAAACTAATATATTCTTTTCTTTTTGGTTTAAGAAAAAATCGAGTTTTCGGAATTATTACAAAATATACAAATATATTCAGGTGAGAGCGTTTTCTTAAGGTGCATTACGTCATCAGCAGTCGAACAATGTCGATGGTCATTGACACCAGTCAACTCAAATATAACAGTAGTAATTAGCCAATTTACACCTGATGGTAGTGCAGGTCGCAATTGTAGTGCTCGATTAAGTCATGCCCTAGCCGAACAGGAAGGTCTATGGACGTGTAGTGTGAAAGCTTATGGTGCAGAAACCTACATAAATGCACCACCAACTAAACTTAGCCTACTAGAACCAGGTATACTTAATAGTTGAACGATGTTTCATTATTATGATGCAGAACCATTAAATTTACTCTAATTCAATCAGAAAATTATAAAGAGGTGGTGGAAACTATTTTTCCTTCTATCATTTGTTGTAGAAATAACAACAAATTCTTGCATTTACATGTTTCTAATTTATTTAAATACAAATGAGGTGTTGAAGCTAATTATTGCAAGATAAAATTACTTTTTGCTTTCTACTTCAAACTAAAATTTCTGTAAATGTTCTTAACTAATAAAATATTCATGACTTTGAACAATCAGTTCATGGGTTAAAAATAGACAAATAATTAATTTTAATATTTAAAACATATTAAATGTGATTAATTAAATGGCATTTATCAAAGCTGATTAGTTGTATTATTTAATTGCTCATTAGCCACTAATCGATAATACTCGATAATTCTTTTATAAATGTTATTATGCATGATAGCATTTTCATTTGGAGCATTTTTTCATTTAATCATTTGCACTCATTCTATTTCATGTCACAATATTTTTTTGATTAAAAATTAATTTAAATTAAATTAGTTGATGTTTCTATCGTGATTTTTATATATTATAATATACGACGGAGAGGCTAAGAATTAGATTTAAAAATGTACAAATCTGACAAGACAAGAATGTTTCGAATGTTGTTTTATAATAATTTTTAAATAGCACGTAATGATTAATTTTGAGTTTATTTACCGATTGTATATCTTGAATATTTATTTTTACTATTCATATTTAAGATGATTGGAATATTGTCATAGAAAATAAATATGATTTCAAACAAATCACAACTCTACAGTTTTTTTAATGTTTAATTTAAGTAATGTCATCTTATAAAATTTTATATCTTATTATAAATATTGAATAAAAATGAAGAAAATTGAAAAACCTGTGGAGATTTATCAAATATATCAACCATTATTTTGGTGTTGTTTAGCAAATAGAAATATTCACAAAAAGTAGTAATTTGTGCTCAAAAATTATTGTAGAGTGCACTGAAATTCACGCTTAACTTTTATTCAAAGCACTTGCACATGTGAGTCATTCATCATAAAGAATCAGAAGAATTACATAGAAGTTCAACGGTAAGAATTATTCAATAGTTTATAAAAAAAAAAATATTTTAGATAAGTAGTCAGATAAAAAAAAAAAACAGAACACTTTATAAATTTAATGATGTAATTTTAGAACCAGTAGTAGTTACAATATTTGGAAATCTCAATGAAAAAATTAGCATGGGTTGTCGAATAAATCCTTTACCATTGGACACTAAATGTCGATGGTTTCATAAAACCAATCAAAAAAGAACGATGAACGATACTATAAAATTAAGGTGATTTTTTACAATAAAAATTTTATGTTATACTTATGTAAAATAATTAGAAATTTAATGTTAGACCAAAAAGTATAATTATGAATGCACCTAAATAATTAAATAGACAAAATGTGCAATTGAATTATACGTCTGGAATTTGTACACTGCAGTTCAAACCAAATATGAATGATTTGGGTTTATGGATTTGCCAATTTGTTCTTGAAATAAATGGCAGCTCTTATCAACTAGGGAATGGTACTGTGAATCTTTTTATTCGTTCAAAAGGTACGTTGAAATTGTTCTATACTTAACATATCAGTTAAAGTTAATATTTCTTTTGTTATTAGACGATGAAAAACTGGGTTGGATTGTTGGAGCAGTAACAACTCTAATATTATTTCTCATGATATTAGTGGTAGTCTTGGTAGTGTGTAAAACTAAATTTTTTACAAGCAAATCATCGAGAATATTTGAAACAGCTCCTATAAAAACGACCGTATCAAATAACCGTAATAAAAATACTAATAATAGTTCACGAACGGTAGAATCGCGATTATCGGACGGATCTTCATTGCATTCAATATCAGGAATTTCGAGCAATGATGCATATAGAAATTCGGAATTTTATGGAAACATGGATCGAGGTCGTAATCAAACATCATCAGTTTATGAACGATTCAATGTATCATAATAATAAACCATTTGTATAAAATTATAATACTTTTACTTTACCTTTTTTTATTTGAGAGCATCCAACTGGTTTTGAATTTTTTCTAGATTTTCAAATAAATCAGATAAACTCGATTTATCCATCTCGACAGTTAATTTTTCTTTTTCTTTCCCCGTCATTGCTAATTGTAATAAAACATTCATTTTATTATCAAAAGATGCTGATGAAGACGCGGCTTGGATATTAAAACTCCAATTGATGTTTTCAACCTTAGAATAATATTATTCAAAGATTTTTTTAACAAGAATTTAATTATAAAAAATAAATAAAAACTTGAGATATACCTGATTTGGAAAAATGGATTTTTGACGTAGAGTATCAATAATTCGTTTTCCATGAGTAATCCAAGCATTGACAAATACTGAAATACTTTCTTCTGATAAGGGAAATAATTCTTTCATAGTATTTTCCATCACTGCAGGCTTTACAACGCTAAATGCTGCTTGCGAGTATATTAATATTATTATATCAATTAATAAATTTAACGTTTCTTTCTCTAAACTGAGGGAAGTTATTAGTTTTTCTTCCTCATCTTCGCTAAATATTTTTCCATCATTATTTACAAACAATTCTTGACAAATATGATTGACTAGTAAACGAAATTTACCGATATCAAGTTTAGAAATCACCTCTAATCCTTGATGAAATCTAAAATAAATTTTTTATTGTACTACCATAAAATTATGATAATTATACTATAACAACAAACCTTGGAGTTATTTTAATCCACGATGTCATAATTATTTATATTAAATGAATAATAATAAAATTTAAATTATTAGAAATGTAATGATAATAAGGTTAGACCAGCTGTGTTTTCATCGAATTAATTTTATTTCAAAATGTATCCTCCAGGTACCGCTCCATTTGCTGGTCTCTATTTTTAATGATACACATTCTCGGAAGAGATCACCACACACACGGTGACTCGCATATCGCATAAAAAAGAATTATAACCTTACTTTTCATTTACAATTCTTATAATTGTTTGACGGGAAGTTTTCGCAAACAAAGAATTAATTTAATATTGATTGCTTAAAACATTACTCTAAAAATGCCGGAAAGCACGAAAGCTGAAAGCAGTGCGCCTAAAGAGGTTAAAAATAATAAAGAGGAAGAGAAAAATGATCTTGTGAGTTACTTCTTTATTAATTTATTGTGTTCATTTTTTTTCGTCATCTTTTGACTTACTCATTTTTTAATTTAAAGATGACATTTGAAATATTCGAAAAATAAGTAGATTTATAAAGTCTTTTCAATTAAATTATTAACTTTTTTTTAGTCTGAAGAAGATAAGCAACTTCAAGAAGAATTAGAGCTTCTAGTTGAACGTCTTCAAGATTCTGATCGTCGTCTTCATTTTCCAGCACTCGAACAACTTCGAGCACATATTCGTGCTTCAACTACATCAATGACAAGCGTTCCTAAACCTCTAAAGTTCATGCGTCCACATTATGAAACAATGAAAGCTATTTATCAAAAACTTGATGATACTGAATCAAGAGAATTATGCTCTGATATTATTTCAGTCTTAGCAATGACCATGGGAGAAGGTAGAGAATGTCTTAAATTCCGATTAAGCGGTTCTTCTTTACCTCTTAGTGAATGGGGTCATGAATACGTGAGACATTTATCTGGAGAGTTAGCTGCAGAATGGGACGAAGTTAGTACTGGAGAAGATGCAGCATCAAATACTGAGAAATTAATAGAATTAGTTCATGAAATAATTCCTTATAATATGGCTCATAATGCTGAAACTGAAGCCTGTGATTTATTAATGGAAATCGAGAGACTTGATTTATTGCAACGGTTTGTTGATGAGAGTGCTTATCAAAGAGTCTGCTTATATCTCACATCTTGTGTCCCTTATGTTGCTGATCCAGAGAATAGTACACTTTTGAAAGCTGCTTGGAAATTGTATAGAAAGTTTCGACAATATCCTCAAGCTTTACGGCTTGCTATGCAACTTAATGATTTGAATCTTGTTGGATACATTTTCTTAAGCTGCACAGATTTGTAAGTAGTCATTGAATTATTTTTTTTTGTAAGTATGTTAGTAAATAAATAAATTGTCAACTTGCCATTCAATATTTTTCAGGTCAATTCAAAAACAATTAGCATATATGCTAGGTCGTCAACAAATTTTCTTAGAACTTCCCGAATCTATAATGGAGTATGATGATTTAATTGAAATTATGTCGAATTCCCATTTAAATAATCATTTCTTAAACTTGGCTCGAGAATTAGATATAATGGAGCCAAAAACTCCAGAAGACGTTTACAAACTGCATTTAGAAAATTCTCGACCTCCTTTTGGTGGTGGTCAAGTAGATTCAGCACGTCAAAATCTTGCTGCAAGTTTTGTAAATGGATTTGTTAATGCAGCATTTGGCCAGGATAAGCTTTTAATTGATGATGGAAATAAATGGTTATTTAAAAATAAAGAGCATGGCATGTTAAGTGCAACCGCATCTTTAGGTCTTGTGCTATTATGGGATGTTGATGGAGGATTAACTCCGATAGATAAGTATCTTTATTCCTCTGAAGATTACATCAAATCTGGAGCATTATTAGCTTGTGGAATTGTTAACTGTGGAGTAAGAAATGAATGTGATCCAGCATTAGCTCTTTTATCAGACTACGTACTTCACAGCAGTAACACATTGAGAATCGGAGCAATTGTTGGTTTAGGATTGGCATACGCAGGTTCTAATCGTGAAGCAGTACTCAGTCTTTTAACTCCAGTTCTTACAGACCCTAAATCCAATTGGGAAGTTGTTGGAACAGCTGGTTTAGCTTTGGGAATGGTTGCAGTTGGTTCTTGTAATATTTATGTAACAACAGCAATTATGCATTGTCTCATGGAAAAAACAGAAGCAGATTTAAAAGATACTTATGCAAGATTTTTACCTTTGGGTCTTGCTCTGTGCTTTTTGGGCAAACAAGAAGCAGCTGAAGCCATCATAGCAGCATTAGAAATTATTCCTGAACCTTTTAAATCAATGTCAACCACTTTAGTAGAAGTATGTGCTTATGCAGGAACTGGTAATGTCTTGAAGATTCAGCATTTACTTCATATTTGCTCTGAACATTATGAACCATCGAATGAAAAAGATGACAAGTCTGATCGAAATCACAAAGAGAAGGATAAAAAAGATAAAGAGGATAAAGAAAAGAAAGATGATAAAGAGAAAGACAAAGATTCAAAAGAAAAGGATAAGGAAAAGGACAAGACAAAAGAGAAAGATTTAAGTTCTAGACAAGCAATAGCTGTTTTGGGAATTGCTTTAATTGCAATGGGTGAAGAAATTGGGTCAGAAATGGCCTATAGAACTTTTGGGCATTTATTACGCTATTGTGAACCCGTTATTCGGAGATCAGTACCTTTGGCTTTGGGTCTCATATCCGTCTCCAATCCAAAACTCAATATCATTGATACTTTGTCCAAGTTCTCTCACGATAGTGACCCAGAAGTGGCTCATAATGCTATCTTTGCTATGGGTCTAGTCGGTGCAGGAACTAATAACGCTCGTCTAGCTGCTATGCTTCGGCAGCTTGCTCAGTATCATGCTAAAGATCCTAACAATCTCTTCATGGTTCGAATTGCACAGGGTCTTACTCATCTTGGAAAAGGAACTCTTACATTATGTCCTTATCACAGTGACAGACAATTGTTAAGTCCTGTAGCTTTGGCTGGACTTTTAGCAACTATTATCGGATTTCTTGATGTCAAAAACAGTAAGTATTAAATAGTCAAAAAGGAAATATTTTTTTAATCGATTGAAATAAATAAATACATTTTACTTTTAGTTATTCTTGGAAGATCCCACTATCTTTTATACACTTTGGCAGCAGCCATGCAACCTAGAATGCTCGTTACTTTTGATGAAGAATTGAACCCGCTTCCAGTACCAGTTAGAGTTGGAATTGCAGTGGATGTTGTTGGTCAAGCTGGAAAGCCTAAAACAATTACTGGCTTCCAAACACATACAACTCCAGTATTGTTAGCTTATGGAGAAAGAGCTGAACTTGCAACTGAAGAATATATTCCCTTAACTCCAATTATGGAAGGCTTTGTTATCTTAAGAAAAAATCCAGAATTTGTTCCTTAGTTACTTCAAACTAAGGATTAATAATATTAAAATAATAATGATAACTTAAGATATATTAAAAAAAAATTCATGGAAAAGTTTTTCTTATAATTTTATAATTTTCTTCATATTTGGCCCTTGTCATCGACATCTAACTATTTTCATTACGCAGTTAAAGTCAATACACATATTTTTACCATAATATGATGATTTATTAGAAAATAAAACCAAAATATTGATATAAAATGTTTCTTAATTCGTAAAATAGTATTTTTATAATTAATTGACATGAATAGAATAGTTTCTTTTAGTTAAAATAAAATAAAATGATAGAAATTACGGAAGCTACGCCAACATCTAGCTGAACAACGTAGTCATACGGACCTTTCAGCAGGTCAATGGGGTTGTTTATACGGACAGTTCGTTCATAACCGTCTTCGCTTCGTGATGTATTTTATGTATGTTACTGCACATGACCATGCTGACAGACGACTCATCATGTTGCTCTGCGTTCGTCTGCCCTTTTTCATTGATAAGAACATCAAATCAAAGACAAATTGTGAAAATTTGTTTAGAGAGTAACGAAACATGTGTTCCTTTAGAGACAGAAGATTCCTTTTAATCTTTCTTTAACATCTGCAAGCCACTCATAATTTTCTTCCAAGTGTACTTAGTTAAAAAAAGTTTGTCAATAATAATTTCTTGCTAGTTAGAACAGAGAAAAGTACACTTCAGATGTTTGTTATTAGGCTGGCTTACCTGCACAAGCGCACAATACAAATTGGTCTTGTAAAAAGAATAACGCACGGGATCCAATTGAGTCAACGTAAAAACTAAGTTTTTTAATTTTCAATATTTCATTAAAAAAGTCAATAAGGCATCGTCAAGCTTGAATAAAACATTATTTAGATGCTTATCTTTAATGTAATAATAGGTTAACTGCTCTAAGTTTATTTTCATATTTTACCCATACTACCTTAAAATAAAAACAAATTCATTTTTTTTTTTCATCTTTTTCTAACTTTTATTATTTTACAATAAAAAAAATAGCTTATAATAAAATAATACCGAGTCTTATGTATAAAATTTGTTTAGTTAATTACTAATTAACCCCTGATTCACCCGTCTAGTTTAAAAATCTATGTAAAAAAAAAATGTATAAAATGCGTTTTTAAGTAATTCATTGATCATTGTATAAAAATATGTGGCAATTTTTCAATCAGTCTGTACGTTTCAAACAGCTTAAGAGTATAAAATATCAATTCATTGGCACGATTTTACGTCACATGTCCATAATGCTATGGAGAAAAAGAATCGCATATACACTGGTAGTGTTAATAACAATTATTTTTTTATAAGAAAAAAATCAGTTCAAATAAAGCTGATGAAAAAAAAATTTCATAAATAATTTTGGCAATAAAACGGCAATAAAAATAAAATAATTAATTTAACAATAACTAGTTTCCATATTTCGATGGACGGTGACTGGCACCAAAACACGATGCGGTGACTCAAGATGAGTAATCGGAGATACTGGTCTAGTACAATTAAATTCTGAATCAAGAGCTGCACTAACAAGAAGAAGAGGTTCTGCGAAAGATTGCTGTTCTGTATCATCATGAGGTGTCATTGTACTGTATCCATGATCACTGTCACCTCCAGGAGGTCGTCTATACCCTGAAGAAACTCGATAAGGCGAAATCGGCGGTGTACTTTCATGTAGCAAAGAATCAAGATGATTTTTTGAACGTTCCAATTCAATAGGATCAGCGTCAGTAGCACTACCGCCAAGGCCAATGTCCATATGAGTCATTCGAAGGGTGTCTGGAGATCCGTGAAGATGTAAACATTGGTGTTCCAATCCAGATTGCACACTATGAAGTCTATAACAAAATAAAGCTACTCCAAAAATCAAAACTATTGCAAGAATCCCTCCAGCAACCGGTCCTACTGATGGCCATTCTTTACCAACACTATCTCCAGCCGCTTGAGAATTATAAAATCCATCACTATACGGTAAAGGTGTACCCAAGACACCTTTGAAACAAGTATAATCCTCAGAACAAAAAGGGTTGCCTAAGAATGATTCTCCATCGATATCCAGAGAGCACCATTGACATCCAACAATTCCTAGGCATTCAGACTCACTTGTATAAGCTTTACAATTTAGTGAAGGACACTGATTAAGTGTTAGATGTGCAGGTATAGAAACGCGATCCCATCGAGTTGTAGGAACAATACCTTGTTCGTATGGAGGTACACAAGGTTCAATATTATTAACTGAAGATGTATTTTTACATCCTGAAGAGTAGAGAGAACACTCACAAGGACATTCACATTCCATTTGTTCCATTCTTTTGCAGTTAAAACAAAATCGATCCATTGTAGAGCATGGGCAAAATGCTGAAGATGCACACGTTTCATTAACTACTCCGAAAAAAAGATTAGTGTTAGGAACAGCAGCTATTTGATATTTAACACAATTTTCTCCATGAATTATATTCGTTAAAACTTCTGATAAAGATGTATTAAATTGATAATATCTTTGAACTGTGCCATCTAGGTGATTAGCACAAACTTTCTTCTTCACGAAAAATTCATGGTTAAGGATATCGACGGCAACAAGATGTTCCTTGTGAGTAAGATGTTGAGCTTCAAGTTTTCCAGCAGGCTCCAAAAAGGATGGGTGAAAAATTAAATATCCTTTATCATCCATCAAGAAACACCTGATCATGGATTCATTACAAAAAGGTAACATATCTCTTAATAATCTTGCTACGTAGCCGATAGTGGTGTCCAATGAAGCTACAGCAACAACTGGATCTTCAGGACTATGACTTGTCAAGTTTAGACCTTTAAAAATCGTTTGGCTCAAACTAATAATATATCCGGCTCCTCCAGCATCTAGGTAAGGTCCACTTAAGACTATTTTACCTGGGTAATCTATAGCTTTACCATACCATGCTCTTTTTCTTGGATCCAAGCTTGAATCTAAAGCCATTCCTGGATAAACTTCAACAACTCCACTTTCTACTGCTGCAACGTATCTTCTTAGAAAAAACATTTTAGACGGACTTTTAGCATGACGCTCTTTAAATAGATCAACAATTTGTGCAAGCATCGCAGCATCTCTGCGAACGAATTGGCCTAATCCAGGATTAGCGAGGATTCTGGTAGCATCTTTGATATATGCCATGTAACTTTGAAAATTCATCAAAGAAGTAAGATCTTCTCGCCACGAATTTAAGCACCAAGGTGATAAGTACATAACGGCACTTAACGGACTAACAATACTTCGACGATCTAGACACAGTTCAGCGCTATCAGCTAAACTTTGGGATACTAAATCCAGTCGGTGATGTAAAATATTATCTGGAAGTGGTGGAGGAAATTTAGCCACCGATCTGGTGATATTTTTAGTTTCAGAAACAATACACACTATCAAATCTAAATATTTCAAATGTTTCCAGCTTAATTTGACTGTTTTGTGCAAGTTGTTTTGTGTTAGTTTTGATCCTTGTGTAATGGTTATCATTTCATCAACCAAATTTTGATCCAGATTTTCGATATCTCTTAAATAAACTTTAATTGGCTGTTCCACAAGAGTCTCAATCCGTGGAAAATTTTTATGCATCCATACTAATCCTTTTTTATCAAATAATATTGCTGAATTTACTGGACCGGCATTGAAGTATGTGATTTTCTCTACGAATTCTCGTAGTTTCACATCTAGAGAAATTAAAACTTTGTCAGTTGCACGTGCTATTGACACAGATAAAGCCTTTCCAAAAGGATCTAAAAATACATCCGAAAGATAAAAATGCTTCTTGTTGGCTTGTGGACAATCTAAATTAGCAAATAATCTTGCTATGTCATATCCAAGTGGATTATTTGTCGGCAATGTGGCAGTAGTTTCATTTATAAATGTTTCTTCAACATTAACACTTGGTTTGAGATCAGATAGAATCAACGCTGTACGAAAATAAACTGTTAGATTATTCGAAGATATACTTTTCACAATATTTTCAACATTTGATACGTCTTTAAGCATGTTTGTAATATGAACAACGACAACATTACCATTTAAATTCTTTGTAAGTATTTTAAAATCAATAGATTCATTTTCAACATCAATTCTCGGCGCAGAATCTATTTTTCTAATTAACTGATACTTATTAACATCCGTAGCTTTTAAAAGGTTATCTTTACAATAAATAGCTCCTTGGTCAGCTAAATTAACAAATGCAATCAAGTCAAGATCTGACAACATGTCGACCATTGTCTTGGCTGATGCTCGGGCTAATGCAATGTCTTCTTCTGACATAAATGATCCGTGCTCCATTAAAACAATAACATTTCTCGACTTGTTACATTGAGATAAAAATAGAGATCCAATATTGCGAACAGGTCCTGCTTGTCCACATATTTTTCCTGGTCTCTTTATTGGCAATATTCGCAACTGTTTCCATCGATCATATCTCAAATTATTCGCCAGTGCTAAAAAAATAAAAAAATATTACAATTAGTTACAATTGATTGTTTAACAATAAATTTTAATACTTTACCTTGCTCTACTTGTGTACAAAAATCTCGTGACTTTTCTTGTTGAGCTGGAAATTGTGATTGTTCCGAATACAAATATTGTTCGTATAAATTTTTTTCTAACATTGGCGAAACAATATCTAGACTTCTTTGAAGGATATCATAAAATTTTTCGAGTTGGAGATTAATATTGTCAACAAGAGATTCTAGAGCAGCAGCAGGATCATCAGGAACTTCATAGAAATCAAGTTGATCTAGCATTCTTTGAAATTCCTTTAATCCAAGTTCATCGTTGCCTATAGAGCGAAGAGTCTTAGATAGACGTGAAACAATATCCTTGAGACACATACCGCCGAGTGGCGTGGGTTTAACCTGTTTGCGAAGTGCACGACCAAATTGGCATTCCACTCCATCATTGTCATTTTCTAATTCAAAATGAGCGTGTATTAAATGTTCCTTCAAAATAACACCACTCATAAAAAGTAGACAAATAAATAAAGTGAGATAAATCGACATCTCGTTGGTTTTCGCGGGTAAACAAAGTCTTCATTGAGAATTTTTATTAAAATACCAGCAGTTTGTATATTTCTCATAGAATATTTATTTTTAATAATCACTTTTTAGATTACTAATGTTTCCTCTTTACATATTACTACCATTAGTTGAATTTAAATTCGATACAACACTTAAACAAATTATTATCCAATAATTGGTAAATTCTTTTGTTGCTTCCCCCGTAACTAACCTATTTTTGCGATCCAAAGCGCCGCCTGTTGGCGCAATATTTCTTTAAACAACTATGTACAATGCACGTCTGAACAATAGTACATGATGTAAACAACATGAGAAAGATTTCAATCCAAGTTGAAAAAAACATCACAAAAAACTAGAATAAATATTTGTTATTAATAATTTAAATTAAATATGAATTTACCATTATTGTCTACTACTAAAGAAAAATTTTTTTTTTATAATACTTTATCAATATTGTTAAAAGCCGTAGAAAATAAAAAAACCACAATTGATCTTCGAAATGAAGCTTATATATTTGGTACTGTTCATGAAGTTGATGGGTAAATAATTTAAATTTTTTGTATTTGTATAAAACATCACAAATGTTATTTTTATAAATTATTTCATAGGTATATGAATGTTGTCATGAGTAAATGTATTTTTACGGATCCAGTTGGTAATAAATTCAAATTTGATACCTTTTTTGTCCAAGCTCGAAACATCCGTTGTGTTCACATTCCTCCAAATGTAAGTATCTTTATTATTTATTTGATAAAGATTTTTTTTATATAATGTAATCATTCATTCAATCATTCATATATACTTTGATATTAGATTCGCATGGTACCAGCAATAAATGAACAGCTTGGACGAATGAAACATCAAATGAAAAATCCACTAAAAAATTCTACACAAGGGCGTACGCTCAAAATGAAAAAAATACAACAAAAATTAACCGATGACAAAGCAGAAGTACAAAATATTTTACAAAAAAAAGAGAAATAATTTTTTAAAAAATTATACCAGTAAGTAATAATAAAATTACTATTTTTGTATTCAACTTTTTAAATTGCCTTTTACTTTATAATAATCGCATAAATTGTATAAAATTGATGAAATACTGATTTTCGCATTACTCCATTATTAAAATTAATGATAATAGTTTTTCCATTCAAATATTTAGGATTATCAATACATTATTAACAATATTAAACATCTTTTAAAATAGTAAGACACTTGATCATTAGTAATTATGTGCTAAATATCTACCATAATGCACAAGCCATATTTCATAACATTACAAAAATAGTCTATAAGAAATTGTCATCAATTGCAGTATTTTCTTATTTAATATTGAATGCTTGGTTTTTATTCCTATTTTCTTTCAATGGCTATTGCAATGCCCATTCCTCCACCTATGCACAATGATGCTATCCCTTTTTTAGCATTGGTCCGTTCTAGTAAGTGCACAAGTGTGACTAAAACTCTGGTTCCTTGAAAAAAGAATAATCTCCATAAAAAACTTTATCACATAAAATTATATGTAAAACCATTTGATTGAAAATTTGTCTTCATATCCATGAATTAGAATTACCTGAAGCTCCAATAGGATGCCCGAGAGCAATAGCTCCGCCACAAACGTTAACTTTTTCCGGGTTTAATCCTAACTCATGTAAACAAGCGAGTGATTGAACAGCAAAAGCTTCATTTAGTTCATAAAAATCAACTTCTTCTTTTTTCCAATTAGCCTTTTTTAACTGTAACAATTATTTTGCTAGTAGTTTTATGTATGTTGAAATTTCTTAATCAGCATTAATCACAGGACATATTATTTTAATTATTACAATAAAAGTAAATAATAACTTACTACTAATTCTACGGCTGGTATTGGACCAATACCCATAATACTAGGTTCCACACCTGCTTGGGCGATTGCAACAATATTTGCTAATACTGGAATTCCTTTACTAGCAGCAGCTTTTGCTGACATCAGTACAACTGCAGCTGCTCCGTCATTTATTCCTGATGCGTTCCCAGGAGTTACAGTTCCATCTTGCTAAGAAAATATTTTTTCATATTTAATCAGGATAATCTTTTCATTTTATTTCAACTGATATTAAATTCTCGGTATTTATTTAATAGTATCTGAAATAATTGAAGGAGAAAATTACTTTTAAGAATGTTGGTTGAAGTTTTTTCAAACTTTCGACCGTTGTTCCTGATTTAGGATATTCATCAACCGATACTGTTGTCGTTTGTTTTTTATTAGGTACTTCAACTGCAACTATTTCTTTTTTAAAATGTCCTGCAGCGATTGCTGCTTCAGCTCTTTGTTGAGATTTGGCTGCATAATTATCTTGTTCTTCTCTGCTTATATTATATGTTTTGGCAATATTTTCAGCTAATTGAAAAAAGTGATGATTTAGTAAATAATAAAGAAATTTATTTTAAAATTCAAACTCATCATACCTGTTATGCCCATATGAACATTGGTGAATGCATCTGTAAGACCATCAAATAGCATTGTATCAATCATAGTTCCATTACCGAGCTTTACGCCATTCCTTAAATGAATAACATGGGGAGCTTGGCTCATGCTTTCCTGACCTCCAGCAACAACTACGTCGTATTCACCGGACTTAATAGAGAGATAAGCATTTGCGACTGCTCTAGAAAATAATGATAATTGTTAATACACGTACATATGGCATAGAAGATTGGAGAGCATATGAATGTTCTTTTTATCATATCTGTTATGTAAATTTTCTATTCTCCAATTGACGGAAATTCAATAATAGCATTTATGTTTAAAAGTCATCAAGATATGAATAGTACATACTTCAGACCAGAACCACAAAGCATATTCAATACATATGCTGGCACTGCTATTGGAATTCCTGCTTTCATAGCTGCTTGGCGAGCCGGATTCTGACCTTGTCCAGCTGTTAATGCCTGAAGTATTAGATATATTATCAATAGTTGTTATTATAACGAAAAAATTAAATTTTCAAGTTTGGATAAACCTTACTTGACCAATAACAACTTCATGAACGTCTGATGGTTTCAAATTTGCCCTTGATAGACATTCTTTTATTACAATGCTACCTAAGTCAGATGCTTTCAAGGATGATAGTGATCCACAAAATGATCCTATAATCAAAAAGTTTATTTTATAAACATAAATATGAAAAAAAAAATTTTAAGATGACTGGTAAAATAAACTTTCTAACATTAACGGGATTTTTAGAAGTAGGTTGTACAAGAAAAAGTAAGTCGAATATAATTAAATTTTACTTTAAATATAATAACTAAACCGGTTTCTAGAAGAGTTAACTGAAATAAATAGATGCCCTTGAGTTATTAATTTACATTGTCAAGTAACTTTTTGATAACATATGCAAAATAAGACATATTTTTTTATGTTGCATCATGAAAATATTTGTGCACTATAAAATGATGGGTATTTTAAAAGTCTTCCACATAATTTTAATGAAAAAATATGGTTTGTGATGAAATGAAAATAATTCGACTAATTTCATTTACCTATCGGTGTTCTAACAGCTGACACAATAACCACTTCAGTTGTCATTTTTGCAATTTTTCAACGTTATGTATTAAAAATACAATAACTTAAATACTCAACAAAGTCACGATCTACTGCCGCTCAAAGAAATAGCGGAAATAAGCCAACCAGTCGTGTTATATATGCTGATAGATATACTCCAATCCATGGAGTCTTCGAATACAGCAATTGTATAGATACGGATTGAGCTGAATATATAAAAATAAATTAATACTCACGATTACTTGTAACTTTCAATATTTAATGATTTCTTTATTATACATTCAAAATTATAAAATTTATTTAATTTTTATACTTATTTATTGAAAATGAACATATTTATTTCAATGATATTGTTGCCTTATTATTCTACATTCTTTTTTTAAAACTCTATTTGTTATTATAAATAAATGGAACAATTATTACAAGACAACAATGATAATATTTTATTAACTTCCATCACAATTAAAGAGTCAACGAAATTATTTGTTTTAGAAATGAAACTTAGAGTGAAAATTTGAAAGGAGCGGGATTTTCACATAGTTAATAGAACATCATAGAGGTGGCGCGGTAGTCGCGTAAAATTTCTCAGTCTGTTTTTACCCATCGTGCATTGTGATCAGTGACTGGTGCTAAGATGGCTGACAACAAGGTGGAGATTTTGGAGCTCGGCAATAAACGAGGTAATTATTGAATATTTAAATGTTTATTCACTGTGATTAATATGTAGAATAATTTATTCAACATTATTGAGCATTATAAAATATACAATAATCATTCATTCTTTAATATTGTCATGAAAAAATCGCCATCTGTACATTTCATGCTCGTTGACCCGGGGCATGGAACGTTGCTGATACACGACAAAAAAGTCATTTTTCATATTAATATTTACTAATATTATATAAAAATTCAAGTGTTCAGTAGTTAACAATTCATGTGAGTTATTTTTGTATCAGTGATATATCTGTCAGGTTATTAAACACACAACTTTTTGACAGTCTTAATTGAATGAGAGAGGGGACATTGTAGTCAGGTGAACACACACATTGTCTACCCTTTAAGTATTTGATCCAAAAAAAAAAGAATCTATTCAATAGACTAAAATATTTACAATTTTTTCAAGAATTTCATTTAAATTAACAGTTATTTATAAATTTTAAAAAAAGAAAAAAATTCTAATTGATAAAAGTGTAATATTTTTTATATTCTTTACTCTTTTTCTCTTTTTTGAATTCCTTAAAAACTCGTGCCAAGCAATCTCCGGCGCCACACATGTGTTTGAATGGCCGTCCTGATGTTCTTGGCCCTATCGTATTTTTATCCTCCCTCGAAAGGCAAAACTGAGAAGCTTGGGTTGTAAGAAAGAATGAGGTTATAGGGATAAAGAAAATTGAAAAAAATAAGAAGTATAAATGAAAAAGGAATATGTGTATAATCGATTGATTTTTATGTTTTTTACATTCAGACTACGGAAATTTTTTCTCTTCTATTTTAATCTAAATTAGAAAAATTCATATTCTTTAGCTTTTTTAATTAATTAATATTTCATTATACTAAAATATATTTCAGCATTAAATTTTATCAATAATTACATTAATTTCATCGTAATTTGATTTGCTTCATCAAGTTTAAAGTTTATTCTTTGATTAAAAATTTATTAGCTAATGAATTAATTGATATGCATCAGACTTTCATTATTAATATTATTGTTGCTTATCCTTTGTTTTATCTATCTTTTGTATTATTTCTATAGCAATTGTTTATTCTTATTATGAAATTTATTTAAATTAGTCAGATCTTTTACTAATATATCAAATAATAGCTAAAACAATACTAACATTTATTCAAGAGTCATGTCTACTCCAAGAGAATTTTCCAGAAGAGTATTTTGACTCATACTTGGATTGTATTCACATCTTTCCTCTAATGTTTTGAAATAAACTATGTTATAATGATGAAGAAAAATTTCTTATGCTACAAAAAAAAATACCTACACGGAAATAAAAAGAAAGTTCAATCACATATTGAACAAACTTTGAGATGAAAAAGATTGGAGTGTTTATTTTTTAAAAATTGCGATGCTTAGAAATAAATTCAATCTTATAATGAATATAGGTAAATTGTCAATAGTAGTCAATAGCACCTGTAAAACTTGTTTTAACGTTATATGTACATTCTTCCTCATATACTTACTTTAAGCTTCTATCCATAGAACACACCCCTTGGTTACAATTTACATCGTCGTGCCGCGCCCCTTTTTGATCCTGCTTTTCTTCAATCTTTAATCATTCATTTAACTTGATTGCATGCAGAAATAGATCAAAATAAAATAGGAACAAAAGTGTAAAATAAAAAGATTTTTATTCTCAATTATAGTAGGCGTGTTTTGATAGATCGACACATCATAAGGATAAAAATGAATTAATGTATTTAATTTTTCTAATATATTTTTTTTTTAATTAAACGGTTGTTTATATTAAAAAAAAAAATCATTCTTGGGTAAAAGGAAATATTTAAACAGGAATAGGAATTGTTTTAATATATAAAAATTCCGTAAAAAATCAATAAATTATACAGCATGTCTCACCAGTGTAATATAGATGCATTTGAATTGTCGGTTAGTTCATCGTTTATTGCTGTACTTTGTCGAACTTGCGGTTATCCTCCGTTACACGAAATAAATATACGTTGCGTGATATGTAAAGGCGTTATCAATCATAGAAATATTGTTAAGATGACAGCAAAAATTGGAATAAATGATCTGTACTGTTAAAACGATTGAATGTCTTGTCTGACTGGTTTATTTATGTTATTAAACATTCATAAAAAAAATTTTTTTTATTATCAATTAAAGCTTTAATTAATTTCTGTTTTTTTCTTTCTAGTTTTAGGTTTTCATCTTTTTAATGATTTAATTTAAATTTTATGCCTAAATTTGGAGAGCGAAAAAAACAGTAATTATTTATTTTGAACTTTCTCAAGATCAACCGGAAGTAAAGTAAATGTGCAGCAACCATAACCTTGTATTTCTACATGGTCATTGCCTAGTGCTTCCGCCCTTTCCTTCATCACATCATGAATTTGCCCTCAAACAATTTTAAAATCAATATCATTTTACTTACATAGTTGTTTTTTAAACATCAAATTAATTTAAATAATAATAATGTTGGTATTTACAATGATAAATTTCACAATTAAATTAACGGTAACATTGATTTTTAATAAATAGTTTGATATTGCTTATCACAAAACCCTACTTTCTCGCTAGCTTTCGTCGTCCCGGGTGTGAAGTAGGCCTTGTGATAGACTGACAGATAGTAGAACGGCGGCATGACACAGACAATTCCAACTGTGTTCAATCGGCTCAAATTGGCGCGTGCGTCATCGGTACATTTGTTAAACGTGACTAACTGCACTTTCCACTCTACTATTCTCTTGGCAATCTTACTTGATAGTGTGATGTTTAAAGAAGGAGATGAGAGTTTAGTCTAAAAATGACTAAACTGATCTACTCCAAGAATGAATAATGTATATTTTTGCAAGACACTAACTTATTATCGTCATTATCACCTTGTTCATTCTCAGCTCATTTTTTTTATCAGACGAAAAAAATTATGTAGCACATCTATTATGAAGATTATCTTTTATGATGAAGTACTAATTAGCGAAACGTCAATAAAATATTATTTAATATGAAGAATTTGTTTGGATGAGTATATATTTAAAAGTCTTGTGATCAATAATAGAGAAAAAAAAAATATGACATTTTTAATTTGTAATGATAATGGGTTTATAGATAGATAGGCAGGTATAATAAATGGATAGTTGTATATAGGGTAGACAGGTGGGGATGATATCAGAAGACCGTTAGATAGCGGTAGGGGTTGATTCATACTTTTCATACGCTCACTATGTTTTGAGCAATCATACGGTGTACATCTGTGTTACTTTATTTATTAAACTCATAACGAATGTATTAAATATTCAAAGTTGCTATTACATTACAGTGAATGACTAAATAGCTTATTTATATTCGTATGGTCGATAGTTAATTTATTTTATCATTAAGATTTTATAATAATTATTAATAGGAATAATTACAGTGATCATTAAAAACTAAAAAGTGTGTAAACTTTATTGGAAAAATGGTTATTGTAATGTTTACTGGTTATGATCAACAGCAAAATTTAGGTAGGCATTTATCGATTCTTTTTACAATTCATGAAAATATTATCATTTTAATCACTTTATCAGTGACGTGTCAGGTGTATATTTGATATTGGATCATGAGGTGTACAATTTTATTCAGCCAATTTGATTACTATTAACATCCTGTGACTAATTTTTTAGTAATGTATGAATGAAGGTTATTATATATAAATCCTTGTCAACTCATTAGATTATAATATAATAAATTATTACATCATATATCACATTTAAAAATCTAAGATTAAAGTTTTATTCATTTTATTTATGTATGATAATAGTTTTTATGATTAATCACAAAATAAATTTTTTTGTTTCAGGTGAGTGTCATCATTGTTTTCATTTTTTTTGGGTACTAGAGTTGTTTGTTTACTTTCTAAAATAAATTGGTGAGTAAACAAAACTCAAAATAATTTGTGATTACCGTGTGATCATTATACAAGTGCTGCACCTGGGTATTCCAATAAAATGGAGTGTATATATCAATAATGATCATAAAACTATGCAATTTATACGCATATCATTTATGGCAAGGAATCCATACATTAAAATTATTTAAAAGGAGCAAATTTGTGTAGGTGGAACGTCATAACTGTAATATTACTTCATATCACATGTTTGCATAAAATAATTCTTTCTTGTGCAAATGTGCAACGGATTCTCGGATCACATCCTAGGATAATTTTCTAAATTACTTTATTCAGATTCCTCACTTCTTGATATCATTATTTTTAATTACCACATTAAATAGGTATTAATTAATTACCATCGACTATCGCCACTGAATAAACAGTTTTAATTAACTAACCATCAATTTATTTCACTACTGATTCTATAAAAATATGTGTGATATTTAATTAAAAATTTTAATTATGTTCGCTTCATAAGTGTCTTCCTTCTTATCTCGTGAAAATGTTGGTCAATGTAATGGATTACCACGCCTACAGTCTATTATACTCTTTATTGTTACATAAGACTGTAAGACAGACTAGGCAATTCAGTAATGAGATCCATATACTATTCATAAGAGTTTGTTGTACCCAATCTAGATTTTTTTATTCATTTCAAAATTTATTAATTTTATAAATTCATAAATTTTACGAAAAGAAAAACCATGATATATTATTACCATTTTATACATCATTTAGCTTCATGTTCTTTTATTTAACAAACTCAATATTATATTCTTTCATTCATGCTTCACAAATATAACAGTACATCAATACATGTACTCTTGATCATGAAAAACTTGTTATGTAAATTTCATAGTTTATTTAATCATTTAATATACTTGAAAAAAAGTATTGAAATTTATATGTTAGTATATGTGAGTACTAAAAACAAATTCATTCAAAGAAATTGATCTATTGTCAATTATATAGGAATATAATTATATGATTTGCAAAATAAAAGCAGTTAGTTACGCAAGTGCGGAAATATTGCATTATATGTCAACCACAAAATCTCTCTTTTCTCTGGTTTACCTTTGCTAGGACGGTTGATGCTCTTCAAGGTCAAGGTGAAGGTCTCTCAGGTGAAACGAAGCAGAGAATTATTTTTTCTTCGGTTAAAATAAAATTTATTCCTATGAATTTTCATTTTTCTATTTACTGTTTTTTATTTATTTCATGGTTTTAATTATAAATTATCTCTTAAATTTAATTAAATTAATTAAATTATATATGAATTTAAAAATAATTTGAGACTTTTAAAATTAGAATTTTGTATTTTATGGTTGAAAGATTATTAGAATTTTCAATGAGAATATACAATTTATATATAGTTGACTATGATGTACGTAATATGTGTCTTACTACATTGCCAACCAGTTATTTTGGCTACAAGTTTTTGATATAGTCGTGGCATTCCTACGATGAAAGACTAAGCAAAAATTGCCAAAGGCATTTTAGCCTCTTCTCTGAAATTCTTCTCTAATTTTTATTGTTCGCCACTATTAAAGTCATTAGTAGGATAGTTGAATAAATATTTTATAAAAAAATATCATTTTATTTATTATAAAACTTTACATATTTATTTAATGAGTAAAAAATAAATACTATACATACTTTTGCAAGCCATTAAATAGATAAAAAATATCAAAAAGTATAAAAAAAGAATTTCATTTTACTGGGTCGATAATTTTAGCTGTTAGGAGAATATGGTTTCTGGTAGCAATAATAACAATAAATGGCTTATTGACGTGGAAAGATGTGGCGTCTGATGATACTGTATACCTCCGGCTGGTCATTTGTAGAGCTTGAATTTTAAAATTTTTTGGTTAGACATTGAATTCTTCAGATTTCAAAATAAAAGATAAAATTTTTTATATTTTCCATTCATAAAAATTTTTATCAGAAAATCCTCTTACCTGTTGCTGCTCCAGCTTTACTACCTTTCTCATTTACTTGAATAAATGCCTTCTGGATGACTTTTGTCACTTTCATTGGCTGCTCCGAAATATTAGTAAAATTAGCTTTGTCTGTAAACATTCGACTAATTCCCAGCTAAAGAAAAAATTCAAAAATTAAACTTAGATTATATTAATTAATTATTAATATTATATGCAATTAGATTACCTTTTTCAAATAACTTTGCAGATTGATTTTGTTTTCTATTTCAAAAGTTGGTAATAATAAATCAACAAGGGTCGATTCACAATAACGATAAAAATCAATTATATGTAATTGGTGTAAGTTCTTTTCAATATTATTCAAGTCGTAATTATTTGAAGGAAGAAGAACATGCATGTTTATTTCTTTCGATATTGTTGATGCCTTCAACGATTTTAAAAACTCAGTTAAAATATTAATGGCTTTAAAATTCTAAAAATAATTTATAATATAAATATTATTCTTACTTTGTATGGAAGATTGATGAAATTCGCACCAAGATAGGGAATAGTTCCATAGCAGAATACATTTTTTTGATGCATGATAGGAATTTCTTCAGTAATATTTGGATTGACGAAAAATGGTCGTAAAATAGTTTCATCAGGATGAAATGGTTTCTTCCATGATCCTTTGAAGTAAATAGCATTCACTAAAACTAGAGAAGTCATGTCGTCGAAATCAGCTGAAAAAAACCGTTTATTTATTTATTGTCAATATTTAATCATCATTTTATGACAGTTATATTTATTAAAATTTTATACAAGTTACCTGATTTCACTATTTCGTTGATTTTATTATTAGTTTTCATTGCACACCAATTATTAATTTTTTCTTCAACTTCTAGAGATTTTTCAAAATCTACACTTTCACATTTAGATTGAAAATATTTCTCTGTTATTTCTTCATATTGTGGTTTAATCAAATATTTATTCGATACATAAATTTTATTAGCAAAATATAATTCAATATCATTATAACTCTGCAAATTAATTTTTGTTAAATCAATGATAATTTTAATAATTACTGTTATTAATGTAATAAATCATTATATATAACTATTTAGCCTACATACGAGGATAAAACTTACATTAAGATTTCTCATGATTTTCCGACTTTCATGTAGTGACCGTTTTTTTGTATAATAAGATGGAATGTGCAGACTTGAGATTAATTCTTCCTGCGTTTCATTAGCCGCTCCATATGTAATCATAGCTAGTGGCATAATGATACTTATTGGAGAACATACAAAATTCTCTGAATTATCTTTTAGTGCAACCTAACAAAAAAATTTTAATCCAATATTAGGTAAATTAAAAAAATTTATTTCACTGATAACAATTAATTATTATTTTATTACTTTAGAAAATTCAGTTGAAAACTCAGCAAAAGTATCTTCTGGTCTGAAAATACTTAATAACTCTCCCTTCCAATCAGCAGAAACCATTATTGGTTCAATCACAAAATTAACAATAAATATAAAAATATTTAAATTCACTGTAATGTAAAATATTTTTAGAAAATTTTTAAAATAATTATTTAATTAAATATTTTAATATTATTCTTCAAGCAATACTTACATTGATTCATTTTAAATAATTTCTTTAGTTCAATTCACTGATATAATTATAAATTTTGATACTGATGCTACACTCGTGAGAATGCATAAAGTGATTTTTTTAAAAAAATTCGGGGTTTTATAGAAATATCCACGATTCTATTTATTTATCAAACTATTAGAGAAGGGATATGTAATCTATCTGACTAAAGAAAGACGTCTTTCTTAATCTGATTATGTTAATAAAAGAGAGGGAGTTAAACTGAAGTAATTGACATAAGAACGTAATAGTATTAAACTTTTTTTTTAAAGTTTATTTCATTTCATTGACTGATTATTAAATTAATTATTATGAATGGAGACTCTAATTCATCAGTCTTATTATTTAATCAATTAACTATTATCCCCACTGCAGTTTTAAGTAACGAGTTTATAATAATAGAAAAAATACATTGTGAAATAACGAGAATAATCAGAGAGACAAATGAAAGAAAAATCTAAACGAAGAGATGACAATTAATGTGTTGATAATATTTTTACACATCTGATTAAAATAATCTAATGTAATTAACCATTTTTTTTTTTGTAATTATTGGCCTTGGCATTATTTTTTTTTTTTTTTTTACTAATATGTAGAAAAAGTAGACTTCTTTGAAGTATTTAACAATCATCGTTTGATACAATTGTAACTGTTGCATGTTTACACAGTTTTAAGAACTGATTACCTTGAAATCATACACTCAGATAGAAAAGGTAATCGAAACCAGTATAAAGATAAGGCTGTGTTTGAAAATATTATTATTTGAATATTACAACAATCATGAAATAAAGAATTTACGGATTTATACTTTATTTAATCAACTAATCAGGTCAAGAACAAAAAAATAGTAGCACAATTGAATATCACTTCAAAGCTTTATTATTAAATTCTTACACATCTATACTTTTAACATGAACATGACGTAATTTTTAAATAAATTAAATTTGTTAATACTTGTTTTATTTTGTTGGGTCAACAACTCGACCAACAAATATTATAAACTCATCAACTGTAATGGCTACAATGAATGGACGATCAACAATAAATCTAACGTTACGAAGAGCTTTTCTTGGTGGAGATGATGTCACATCAATAATAGCTGAAATAAAATTCATTAATCAATCAATAGTGTGTTTCATTCATGACTAGAATGAACGATAGATTTCTTAGGAATTTCGATAAAAAGTTGATTGAATTACCTGTAGCACTTCCAGCTTCACTTCCATCTTCATCAATTTCAAGTTCAGTTTTTTGAACAATTTTGTCCACGTGTAATTTTGAAGATTTCGAAATCCCTGTAAAATCAGCTTCTTTGGTGAAGATTCTTTTAATGTCTAGCTTCTCTAAAGTCTTTTGCAAATTGGAACGATTTGAAATTTTGAACTTTGGTAAAGACAAATCAACTTTGCTTAATTGTTTGCTGGCATTTAATTCAAAGAAATTTATTTTGTCAAAATTCTCCTCGACATATGTCAAATCATATTTATCTGGTACGATAATGTACATATTCAAAGTCTGGTTTTTATTATAAGACTGGAAATTTAACCAATTAAAATAATTATGTCAAAACAATGTAACATTAATAAGTTCATGATTTATCAATAATTATTTTTTTCTTACCTTGTATGGAAGTTTAATATATTTAGCTCGAACTTCAGGAAGCTCCCCACAATTGAATGTATTACGTTGATGCATTGCTAGGACTTTTTTTTTCTCAAATTGATTAAGATAGAAAGTTTGAGGGTATGTTCGTGAATGTCGAAATTTATTGATCCAAGTGCCTTTGAAGTAAACGGTATTAGCAATAATTAACTCAGCATTTGCTACGTCTTCTACAAGTGAATAAAATAAAATGATAAATAAAATAGTTTGTTATCAAGCATCCTAAGTAGCAATGAAATATGGTCACATATGGACCTGATCATCCTTTAGAACTCCAGAATAGGACCAGATTTTAATTACTACCCAGGATTTTGCTAATAAAAATATATATTAATAATTTACTTTCTGACACTAAATTTTTTATCCTGCCATTAGTATATTTTTCACACTGTCCATTGATTTCACGACTAGCTTTCTTAGAATTGGTAAGATCTAAAGATGTAATCCCAGATCTATAAACTTTAACAGCACGTCGATATTCAGGAAGAATTTTAAATTTGTTATCAATGAAAAGTTGATTCATTACGTGAAAGTTATCTTGTCTTGATACCTGAAAATATAAATTATTAAATAAATAAATTTATAAATTATAGTTGAAAAATGGGAAAAAAAAATTTCTCACCTCAACAGGCATTATTACTTCATAGTCATTTATTGTGTTCATATCAGGTACATCGAGTAAAAGGGGACGTAATTCATCAAGAGTTTTACCACGTGTTCCAAGTGCTAACACTGCTAAAGCCATATGAACACTAAGTGGTGAAATTACAAAATTACCTGTTGTTGAATTTGATAAAACCTAAAAAATAAATTTATATCAAATAGATTAATTATAAATTTTTAATTAGATTTTAAATAATAAACACAGAATGATATTAAATTTTTTTCAATCACCTCATATAAACGAGAAGCAAAAAAATTTTCAGGGAATCTAATAATTTCATACACTCCATTAGGTCCTTCTAGAATAGAGTCTGACTGCACAGTTGTTAGAAGGACACTGATCAATACTATTCCTTTATTCAAAAAAATATAAAAATTAATCTTGTGACACAACAGGAGATTAATAATAATTTTAACTTACGAAAATTCATGCTGAAATGGAAGCTAACTAAAATTAAACTGAGCAAGTAATCAATGTGATCAGAGTAATATATATAGGAATGGGTTTATTGAAAATAAATAATCAATATTAAAGCCATGTAGGTTGAAAAAATATCCTACAGACCCAAAATTCATAAACTTTAATTAATTATTTAATTTTAAATATTAGCTTTCTATTATTTCAATTTAATTTTATCACAATGTCAATTTAAATATATGTATTAAAATACATATATTATAATTTAAGAAGAAATGTTAAGAATACTGTGAAATTTGTTGAAAAGTAGGTGACTGTTCTTAATTAGTTTCAACTAATTATTCATGTTACTTCAACGGGTAATAATTAAACAAAGTTGGTAGTATCACAGGTTATCTGATTAATGATATATATTTTCATTTATTTAAATATTATTTATATTTTTAAGTATCATCGTAAAAAGATATAATCATATAAAAATAGTTTTAAAAAAATATTAAAACATTAAGTTGTTGTTGGGTCAATGACACGTCCATTAAAAAGTTGCAGGCCAGTATTCATAGCAACGATTGCGCAAAGAAACGGTTTGTCCACGGTAACCGACATTGGTGGCAAAGGCAGGCAATACGTTGTCACTATTCCCGCTATAACAGAAAGTAAAGTGCAAATATTTTTAAAATAATTTGCTTGAATAGTGAAGGAAAAGGAAAGAAACGAGTTAAAGACTATCATGATGCATGAAAAAAAAACATAAATAATATAAATGAAAAATTTTATATTTTTATTTAAATATATTTATTTGAGAGAATAAATATAACATAAAAAAATCGTAATTATTTTAGATTGTTTTTTTTTTATTAAATTGTATAAAAAAAATATTAATATCAATGAACTCAGATATTAAAGTAAGACATGTATACAGAATGAATATTATGATAATTGGAAATTTAGGTCACAGACGGATCAGCAATACGTGCACTAAACAGTGGTATTCCACTATTTGTAGAAACAATAGCGCAATGAAAAGGTTTATCCACAACCACAGCCATTGGTGGACGTGGCATACTACATCTTAACATCATAACTGCTGCTTCAATTAAATATTTAAAAATATATAATTATAATAATGAATTAGATATACTGATAAATAATGAACAAGATACAAACCTGTTACTGCAGCAGCTTCACTGCCTTCTTCATTAACTTCAATAAACGCCTTTTGAATTACTTTACTCACTTTCAAAGGTGAATTGCTAATTTTTGAAAAATTAGCACGATTATCAAACATTTCATTTATTCCCATCTAAAGATAAAAAATAGATATTAAAATTTATCTTAGACCAAATAATAGTTGATAATTAAATACTTACTTTCATCAAAGAATCTTGAAGATCAAATTTACTTTCAATTTTAAATTTAGGCATTTGTAAATCAATTTCTGTAGAATATTTGTTATCATGAAGCTGTTTATAATTGACCTTATGGAAATCATTTTCAACATTTTTTAGTCCATCAATATCATTTGGTAGGATGATGAACATACTGATTGAATCCTCTTCACTTTTATTCTGTTATGGAAGATTCATTAAATTTATCTGACAAATTAGATTGAAGATCTGTGATCATGAGTGTTACCTCGTAGGGCAGTTCTATATAAACAGCATTGAGACCAGGTACTTCACCATAATTATAACGACCTTTTCTTTTCATCATTGGTACTTCCTTGGTCTCTCTTGTATTAATATGAAAAGGCATAGGCTTTGTAAGATTAGCATCAAATTTTTTAACCCAATTTCCTTTGAAATAAATAGCATTGACTAAAACGAGCATTGCTCCTTGAAGATCATCTGTAATATATTAAATTAATGAATCAATAATTTTTTCTCTGAATTTGAATCATCAATTGCTCACTTTTGTTTTATCAGTATCATGAAAGAATTATATCAGTTAAAATGTATATCTCTAACATCAGATAATATTGATAAATAGCTAACCTGGTTGAACAACATCTTTGATACGATTGTTGGTTTTATTTTCACACCATTGATTGATTGTATTGGAAGCTTCTTGAGCTTGATCAAAATTAAGAGTCTCTGATGCTGATCGAAATGAGGTTTCTAAGATAGCTTGAAATTCAGATTTTATTTCAAATCCTATGGCTGCAAATATTTTATTTGCCATTCGAAGGTCGACTGTTTTCACTGCCTGGATCCCATTAATTCAATCATTAATTAAATTGACAGTTGAAGTCATAATAAAATTTTTTCACTTACGTTTAGAATATCAATGAGAACTTGAAATCCATTACGAGTGACTTGACTGTCATTATCAAGATATAAAGCTTGATGTAATTCTTTTTTTGTGTTACCATCAGCACCAAAAGATATCATTGATAATACCATTGATACACTCGTTGATGAACATATGAAATTAGCAGTTTCCTTTTCTGACAAAGTCTATATGATGATAAAAAAATAATTATTACGTAATAAAAATGTAAATAATTATTGATGAATACTTTGAAATACCTTGTAAAAGTCTGTTGAAAATTTGCTCAAACTATTTGCAACTACTTGTAAACTCTGATTCTTCAAAGCAGCCATTATAATGATGGTTTGAGGGTAGAATAATATTTAGTTTAATAAAATATTGTCAACTTTGTTGAAAGTTATATATAGACTAATCAATGACAGCTACAATCGACGCTATTCTGATAGAATCTGCCGGCAAACTGGCGTCTCTTTGCAGTTTCACTCATATATCAATACAACTAACAACGCCTTTTGCTACTTCAACGCGCATGACGTCATCTTATTACGTCGTAGGATGTTTTTAGTACTCTTCCCATTCAATTTTTATTTCTTGATGCTCATTCAATGTTTTCGTTTTAGCTTTACAAAATTTACTACTTTATCGACAGGTATGTGGTCTTGATTGTCATTGTACCTACAAGTATCTGCTGATGCATTTTTTTAGTAAAATAATTGAATAATAAATATTTAAAAAATTCAGGATTGTAAATTAAATAAAAAATGATGCAAATTGATTAGAAATTGTTATTTATTCATAAATAATTTAATAACAATAATTTACATCTGCTTAGTTTATAAAATAATTAATTATCACATAAATTTTGTCATGAATTTCACAAATAATGAATTGCATACATTTATCATCTATTTAGGCTGGTGTTTTGTTTCATCAAAATTATATAATTAGTTTTGCTTCATTAGTTCATAGATGGTAAATGTACATGCCCTTGAAATAGTACAGTGTTAGAGCTAGTATGATGAATGGCGTACATAAAAGGTCGATTAATTTCCACAGTAATTGGTGGTGGATCATATACAAATGCTGACATTGCAACTGCAACCACAGCTGGAAAAAGAGAATCCTTAAATGCTTATCCTTAATTCACAAACTCATTTTAAATAATCGTCAAATTTATAACGATTCATCAATTTGGAATTAAATTGATTTAGATTTTTGGCACATTAATATGGCCCTGAAATAGCACAGAATTAGTGCTGGTGTGATGAATGGCATATATAAAAGGTCGATTAATTTCCACAGTTATTGGTGGTGGATTATATATTGGAGCTGAGAAAGGAACTGCAACGACAGCTGGAAAAAGAGAATCCTTAAATGTTTCTTTGATATTCATTAACTCATTTTAAATAATCGTGAAGTTCATGACTATTGATAATTTTGAAATAAAGTTAAGTTAGATTTTGGGCACATTAATATGGCCTTGAAATAGCACAGTATTAGTGCTAGCGTGATGAATGGCATACATAAAAGGTCGATTAATTTCCACGGTAATTGGTGGTGGATCATATATTATTATAGAAGTTGGAACTCCAATCACAGCTGGAAAAAGAGAATCCTTAAATGTTTTTTTGACATTCACCAACTCATTTTACATAATTATGAAATTCATGATTATTGATGATTTTAAAATTGATTAGAGTTAATTTTTTGGCACATAAATATGGCCCTGAAATAGGACAGTGTTTGTTGATGTATGAACTATAGCATAATTAAATGGTCTATCAATCTTGAGGACTATTGGTTCAGGACGTAAGAACAGACCGGTTCTTTCCATGCCAATCACCGCTGAAATGAAGGCATTTATTGCTAATTAAGCTTTCGACTTTTATGAGATTTCTGAATGTTGGATCATCAAAAATAAAGCTTCTTTTCAATTTCAGTGATAAAATTATTTTAACATTTATACTATTTTAAATGTTTCTAGGAAGAAGAAATCTGATAGGATATTGGTACCATGGATCCAAAGAAGAAATTTAAATATTACAATTGTTAAAATATTTTAGCACTGAAATTGATAGAAATGTTTTCTTTCACTATCTTCAAAGAGAAATAGAAAAATATTTACCTGTAACAGCAGCAGCTTCACTTCCTTCTTCATTAACTTCAATGAAAGCTTTTTGAATAACTTTGCTAATTTTTAATGGAGGTGCATCTGCAATACCACGGAAGTCAGCATTATCTGTGAACATATCACTCATTCCCATTGTCTCTAATACTGATTGGAGATTGAGTGTAGTTTCAATTTTGAATTTGGGCATGAATAATCGTAAGAGAGTATTTTGACGTTTATTATGAAGTTCTTGGAAGTTAACTTTATCCAAATTATTTGTAGATTTTTGCAAACCTCCTACTTGATTTGGAAGTATGATAAACATACTGATAGAATCATCTTCATTTTCATGCTATTTTATTAAAAAACATCAATTATTATCAGAAATTTGATCATAATAAATTTTTAAAAATATTTTTTTATTTCTTACTTCATAGGGGAGTTCGACATAGATAGCATCAAGTTCAGGCAAGGTTCCATAATTGAACGATCTCTCTTGATACATAGTATCTACATCCTTTGTAGTTTTTTCATCAACGTGGAATGGTTTTGGTGATGTACTATATGCTGGAAATTTTGACACCCAGTTACCTTTGAAGTAGACAGCATTTATCAAAACTATTAATGCTCCTTCTAAATCATCTGTAAATATTTCATTAAAACAAACATTAGAAAAGTTCAAACTTCCTAGATAAAATAAACTCTTGTCAATTATTCAATAACATACCAGGTGATACAACATCTTTGATACGGTTATTAGTTTTTTCTTCACACCATGCATTGATAGTTTGACTTGCTTCTTGTGGTTTTCCAAAGTCAACACTTTCTGAAGTTGATCGGAAGTAAGTTTCAGTTAATTCTTTAAATTCTGGTTTGACTTCGAAGTCGTTATCAGTATAAATTTTCTGGGCCAATTTAAGTTGGACTTTTTTAACATCCTGTTGATAAAAAAAATATCATAAATAAATTTTCAGTTAATGAATTTGAGGTTTAAGAAATGATTAAATTATTTACATTAAGAGTATCAATCAATGATTGGTATCCTTTTTTACTTGTGACACCATCAGGCATACGAAGGGTTTCACGCATTTGCTTCTCAGTATTTCCTTTTGCTCCAAAAGCTGTCATAGCTAATACGACACCTGCACTTAAAGGTGAACAGATAAGATTACCTTCCTCAGCTTTCGATGACGTCTAAATAAATTAAAACAATCACAAAAATATTATTTTTCCTCAATCATTTGTTATTTATAAAAATAATAACATTCAATTAGTTGTTAATTCTTATCAGATAATTATGACTCATGTAAGATCATTATCATATTGGTTCATTCATATTATTATTTTTTTACTTAATGAATAATATTTTCGTGACTCACATTATAAAAGTCTGATGAAAATTGGCTCAAGCCTGTAGAAACTGCACGTAAAGCTTCCTCATCTTGTGGAACAGATTTTGCCGTTATCATATTTAAATTAGCATTCATTAGAAGAATCCCTAACATTAGGGAAATTAATTCTGAAAAATAGGTTAAATTTTATTACCATATAATTACGAAAAATTAAACCAGAAATACTCGTTTTAATTTATGAATGATAATCGTGGGTCGAATTACGTAAAATATTTTATAAAAAAAAAAAATGAAGATTAAACTCAAATGTATTTATTACTTACTGCAGGTCATTTTTATTGAATGAATGATTTTTTCTTTTACAATGAAGAACTAATTACACACGATGAACGTTCGCTATCGTACAACACGATAATGCACACAGGAAAATTTGTTCTGGCTATTTAATCCTTGACTTGGATAAGTAATCCCCACTCTTCTAAAGACCCTCTTAGCAGTTATTATGTGTTGAATGTGACATCTGTCACAACATAATCTTTAAGGTCGCAGTCTGGTTAGGGTTATCAAAATTCGTACATGATTAATATACTTTTTTTTTTATATAAAATTCAATATCACTTATTTAAATGTTTTGTACATTGTGTTGGTATTTAATCATTGTAAAACAACTTAATATTCACACTCAAATTATCAAAATATCTTATACATAAGAGGAAAAACCACTTGTATTTATCCTGCCATCAACCGTGTTTTTTTTTTCTTGATGACTTCATAATTCAAGGTTAAAATATCTATAAATATATCACACGGTTATTTACAATAATTATAAAGAATATTGTAAAAAAAAATATATAAAGTATTTTTTGTTTATCAATAGTCTAATTCGTATTTCTTGATATTACATATCAATCCTTATCAATTTTTTTGTTTTTAAGAACATCTAATCTTTAGATATTCGATCATTGTATTTATAATTAGAATAAGAATATTAAAAACAAGGCTTGTTAACTTTTTTGAGTTATCTTATGGAATAGATTAAATAAAATAGCAATACAAGGATTGGATTGAACAAATGAATTTAAATGAAGATAAAAGAATTTATTGGTTGAAATAAAATAATTACAAACAATGGAATGATTTTATGAATATTATGTACTTATTTTAAAGCTGGTGATTTAACGTGTCCTTGGAATAAAACAGTGTTTGTTGCCTTATGGTAGATAACATACATAAATGGATGATCTACATGCATTTCTACAGGCTCTTGTTCGTGGTCTAGTGATGCTGACAATTTACTGAGTTCAACAACTACAAAAAAAAATTTTTATCTCATTTCTGTTGATTGGAAAAGTTTTTGATAGAATTTAGTCAATAATAAATACCTGTTGCCGCAGCAGCTTCACTTCCTTCCTCGTTAACTTCTAAGTAAGCTTTCTGGACGACTTTACTCACTGATAAATGTCTGCTTATTGTGATTCCAGTGAAGTTAGCTCTGTATCTGAACATATCACGCATTCCCATTTTTTCTAATACAGGTTGAAGGTTCAAAGTGCTTCGGACCTTGAATCTAGGGACGTATAATTTTACGGTAGTCAATTTAGGGTTATTGTGCAACTCTTCGAAGTTAATTTTTTCTGAAGCATTGATAAGTTTCTTCAAACCAGTCACTTCGTTTGGAAGAACAATGAACATACTCATTTCATCATCTTCATCCAAATGCTAATAAATAAAGGATAAAATATTTATAATTTAGAGGCTATGATGTTATTTAAAATTATTAATGATCATCTGATAGGATACCTCATAAGGGAGCTCAACGTATACAGATTTTAAGTGAGGTAAAACTCCATAGTTGAAAGTATTTTTCTGGTACATTGTTGGTACTTTTTTGTATTGTCTGTTATCAATGTTAAAGACCTTTTCTTGAGTATTTTCATGGTTGAATTTTGATTGCCAACTACCCTTGAAGTAGACAGCATTGAGCAAGATCATTTCAGAATCAAAAGCATCCTCTGTTATAAATTAAAAATTATTAAATTAACATAAAGATAAAAGTTGAAAATAGATTTCAATAATTTCCAGGTGAATAAAAATTTATACCTGGTTTCACAACATTCTTGACCTTTCCGTGGGTTCTTTCTTCAACCCAATAATTGATTACATCACTGGCCTCATCAGGGAAGTAAAATGGTACTTTTTCAACTGGAGATCTGAAGTATTCTGTGGTTACACTTTCGAATTCAGGGGTCATTTCTATTTCATCATTCATGAAAACTGCATTAGCAAGATGTACTTCAACTTTTTTGTCAGCCTAAAAGTTAGATAAAAAACAAAATGAATTATAATACATGGGAAATCATATTTGATCGATTAGAAAAAAATAGAACAAGTATATTCATACATAGATTGATCTGATAAGTGATTTATATCCAATCTTGCTGACCGAGCTGTCTTCTGGAAGATGCAAACCTTTGCGCATTTCTTTTTCAGTGACTCCTCGAGCTCCTTGAGCTGTCATAGCTAATAGAACACCCACGCTCAAAGGTGAGCAAATAAGATTACGAGTTCTGGTTGCTGCGGTTTTCTAAATATAAAGAAAAAAATCATTGAAACTATTATATTTCACATATTGTAATTGATAGTACCTAGCTTCCTGTCTTATATAACTCAACAATTTAATAATAATGACTAAAAAAAATTCTACCTTGTAAAATTCACTTGAAAAATGATATAATCCGCTGGAAACTGCTTTTAATTCCTGATCGTCATAATAGTCTTCAGGGAGATCATCGTCTCCTTCTTCTTCTTCGTCTTTTTTGTCTTCATCGTGAGCCGATAAATGTTCTTCATGTAAATCTTCTTCAGGTAACTCTGTATCTAGTGGGTTGTCTGCTGGGTGACTCTCTGAGTGAGAATCATCGGCAGGTGAACTCTCTGAAGGTTTATCCTCTGATTCTGATTCTTCAACGTGTGAACTTTCTGAGGGTTGATCATCTGAATGTGATTCCTCAGCTTGTGAACTCTCTTCTGATTGATCTTGATGTGATTCCTCAGCTTGTGAGCTCTCTTCTGATTGATCTTGATGTGATTCTTCAGCTTGTGAGCTCTCTGAAGGTAGACTTCCCGCAAGTTGATCTTCTAAATCATCATGTTCTAAAGGTAGGACTTCAGAATGAGAATATTCAACAGGTGAATCTTTTGAAGGTGAATCTTCTAATGACGGACTTTCTACATTAAATGAATGTTCTGAAAGTGCATCTCTAGAAACTGGAATTGAGAAGCTGTGAACTGCCACAACTACTCCAAATAAAACTACCAATAATTCTGAAAAAAAAAGAATTAATTATCAATATTACTTTTCAATCATCCAGTTGTGCTGTGAACTTATTTAGTTCAAAAACTAAAAATAAATGATGTAATTATTTGAATATTCTGGTGGTACTTACTATTCATTTTTGCTATGATAAGTGGTATTTCGTTAAGTCTCAATTACTCTGCTTATATAATTATAATTACAGATGAGAAGTAATTTACATCTGATGAGTGAACAGTTAGGCATCCTTTAAATAATCAAATTTTAATCTTCAAATCCACCTGTTTATATACAATTATTTGTTAATTATGCTCATTAATTGAAAAAGTGCAATTTGTGTAAATATTGAGTTATGATATCATCATTAAATTTAATGAGATTATGTATTAATTTATTTTACAACTTGTAGGAGAAATTTTAACAACCAATCTTATAGTATCTATATGCATATGCATCTTCAAAATTTACACTAATCTACATAGTCTAAAATCATTTAATAATCAATAATGCTTTATTACAATACTATTTATACAAAAAATTTAAATTTTCAATATTACATATAGAAATATCATTATTTTTTTCACTATGGATCCACGACTCGACCTTGAAATAGTACAATTGTTTTACTATTGTACTTTAATGAAATCATAAACAAGAATGGACGATCCACAGTAACTTTTTTGGGTTCTACGTACGATTTCAGAGCAATCATAACAGCTGAAAAGATGATTAATTACTTGAATTCTTGAATAGTTAACAAAATAAGAATAAGAGAAAACATACCAGTAGCTGCTGCAGCTTCAGTACCTTCTTCATCAACTTGAATAAATGCTTTTTGAACAATTTTAGATACTTTCAAAGGTTCATTGTCAACGATCCCTTGAAAATTTGCATTACTATTAAACATATCAGTCATTCCCATCTGTAAGTTTAAATAATATTGTTTATTCAATCAATTGATTACTTGTTTATCCAATTACTTGTCTATAGAGTTAATACCTTTTCGAATGTTGATTTAAAATCTATTAAACTTTCAACTGTAAACTTAGGTAAACTCAAATCAATTTTAGAAGCAAAATTTTCTTTATCAAGAAGTTCAATATGTGACATTTTGAATTTCTTTTCAAGATTTTCTAATCCATCAACATCATTTGGAACAATTACTATCATACTGACATAGTTCTGTGGAGACTCTGGATCTCTTTCATAAGGAAGTTCTATGATTTTAGCACCAAGTATTGAATCTTCTATATAACGAAACCTGGCAACTCTGTTCATCATTAATTTATCTTTTACAGTGTTTTTTTTAACATAAAAAGGTTTAGCTTTTGTTCTAGAAGGATCAAATTTATTTTCCCATTTACCCTTGAAATAAATAGCATTCAATAATATTAATTTTGCATCTCGTAAATCATCTAAAATCGATCAAAAAAATTTATCAATTAAATGAAGTTGATAATAAAATATTTCTTTTCTTTAACATAGAAAAGATTGGTTTACCTGGTTGGATGATGTCATTAATACGATTATTCGTTTTTTCTGCAGTCCAATCATTAATAGTTTTACTGGCTTCATCAGTTTTAGTAAAATCCAGGCTTTGCAGTTTACTATTAAATGTATCTTGCAGTAAATCAATGTAATTAGGTTTCACAGTAAATTCATTTGCTATAAAAATATTACTAGCTATTCGCAATTCAACCTTCTTCACACTCTGAAATATATAAGAAATATAGTAACTATAAAAGTATTAATTCATTCATTAAACTGTCATGACTGGCCATTTTACATTGAGAATGTGAACGAGAGATTGAAATTCACGTCTATCAAAAGTACCATCATCAGGAATTTTTAAAGCAGTAAACATTTGTTTCTGAGTATTTTTCTGTGCACCATATGCTGTCATTGATACCAGTATTCCAGCACTTAATGGTGAAGAAATTAAATTACTTCCTTGGTTGTTAATCAGGTTCTAGATATTTCCATTTAGATTAATAATTAATATTTCTGTAGTACAGACAATAAAAATATTTCTTACTTGATAAAAGTTCATTGAAAAGTCATTCATACAATTAGAAACAGTTTGGATTGAATTGGAATTCTCCAGTGTCTCATTCATTGATGAAGACAAAGTAATCTCCCATAGGGAGATTAATAATAATATAACTAAAGAAGAATAAGAGAAAAATGGAATAATATACACTTTTTTTTATTTTTAATTTAATTAATAAATAATTAAGTAATGAATTTTACTTACAATACTTCATCTTGAAAGCAACACGAAATGTAATAAACGTTTGTAGTTTATAACGACCTATGCTATAACTGATTTGATAAACTCTAATCTTGACGATTGGAATGATTCATTTCTAAGATACTTTTATTTTGACCAGCTTGCAGATAGTTATTACTAATTAAACCAATTTGTAAACTATAATTTTAATGTGGATTTATATTATTATTACTATTTGCAAATGTACAAAAGAAAAGATTATTAATGTTTTATTTAAAATTATTTCCTATTGAAAATAATTAAAAAGAAATATTTTTAATAATATTTGTAATAGACGATTTTTTAATGCCATTATTTTATGTTTATTAATAAAACATTAGATAAATTATTATCGTTAGTTTTATAAATCATCTAGTTATTAGAAAATATTAATTTTTATTGAATATTAAATATTGATTCAAAATATAAATATATTATATAATTTTATTCGTCTCTGTTTCAATTGAGTAATAATTATAATAATAATAAAAATAATATACAAAAGTTAATATTGAATATTTTATTTAACTAAGTAATATTTATTTAAATTTACGCATTAAATTCTGTTCTCAGTCAAGTTTATTTTTCGCATACTAAAAAGTTGAGTATTTTTATCCGCAGTAAAACAAATAAATGAAATACCAACAGACTGATTTAGTGGATAAGACAAAGCTGGGAATTTAAAGTCCAAAATTAAAATATATTAGAGAGATATTTTAATAACACTTTAAAATTACTCATACCTCTTAACATAATAATGTGAAAAATTAATTGTCAAATTTTTTCATCTTTTAAAAAAAAATTTGTTTAATCGTTCACGCCCGTAGATACTTCATACTATGCTGACTCAGCTAAAATTTACTTGGCCGGTAAACTTTAAATTATTGCTATAATACCAAGTAATCGTAAAATTGAGTGCAAAATACAAAAAAATACAGCAAGAAGTTACTTAATTTTTTTTTTTAGCATTATATTTCAATTTAATTTAAATTACGTTTAAAAAAAAAAAATTCAAACTCAACTTATCCTATTAAGTTGATAAAAATAATCTGATGAACCAACTACTAAATTGGGAAGAAATCAATACTGTTAGGTTTGCTTTAAAAATCACAAAAACAGTGAATTTATAAAAACAGCACAAAATAAATTGAACTACTTTGTGTTTTGCTTAATCCTGTATATCGATTTTATAAAAAAAAAAAATACCACTGATTAATGTTAGAAAAACATGTGTACATATATGTATGTATGTATATATATATATATATGTGTCGTCGAGACGTCAAGTTCAACAACTACGTCTCGTGTTTTTTTACAACCCTCTAGACTAGTCTGAATATCTACACTGATGTATCTCTTGACATTTTATTATTCCTTCTTATTTATATTAAAGAAATTTTTCTAGCTCAAATACTCAATCTTTTAGATTGATTTTTGTTTTCTATAATAAAATATCATATTTATAATCAATACTCCAATTAATCTACTTGGCATTTCGTGTGATATCATTTATAGTCCAAAGCACATGATCAAAAAAATTAGAAAATGTGCTTCATCTTGGTGATAATTCATGACCCTTGAAGTGTAAAGTCTTTTTACTACAGTTAAATGTTTCAATTTAACGCTTTAAATTTACTTTACAAAAATTTAACATGGTTAAATACACAATTTTTATTTAACATTTCAATGAGTATCAATCTTTTTTCCTTTTTTCTTTCTCTCTTATCAAGTAAGACGTATGAAATCATCATACGATATACAGACAGATTTGTTTTTGAGTAATAAGATTAATAAAATATCGTATCTGAACAGTTGTTAAAGAAATTATCATGTAGACATGGAAAATACGTGGCAGAAAACCTTATAAGTGCTATCATAAGTGAAACATTTAATCAAATTGGCTATTCAAATTATTTATTTGATTTAATATAATCATACCACTTGTAATTTAATTTAATTATTGTAATAGAAGAATAGAAGAAAACAACCTATTATCCTACCAATGATCTATCAACTAAATTTCATGATCAAATTATTACTCTTCAACATAAATTTCACTGTAAATATTCTCTAAATATTAAGACATTAAATAGTGAATTTTTATAAGTAAGATTTACCAAGCAATTCATCAGGTAAACTTCATATCATATAAAACATACTTCCTCAATCGAATGAATTTTAATTACTCTATTAAGAACTAGTCTTAGTAGCTAGTTTCTCTATAATTATCTTCTCTTCTTCTCTGACCAAAAAAAAAAAAAATTCTTAAATACTTTTTATTTTCTAAAATTTAAATTTAAATAACATCTTAAATTTATTTTATAAAGAAATCTTTTATAATGTCAATATTTTTTGGCATTATCTAAATGAGTAGTTAACTTTTACTTGTATCAAAGACCGTGACACTTTTTCTGTCAGATCAATATTCCACTCTACTTCTTGTTCTGTGCTCATTTTATTGTTACAATAAAAGTGAACTAGAATATATTAATGATTGCTACTAAGTTGTATGACAACAAAAATTAGTTGTTGATATCAGAACGTGTATAATCTTAATTTTTTATTTCATCATTTGAAGGGTATGATTACTGAAAAATTTTTTTTTCGATTCACGTAATCGAATAAATGATGTAGATAATGAGTTGTAAATTAATCCATTGAGACATCAATTATTGCAAAAAGAACTTTCTCAATTACAATATAATTACTACTAGTATTTTTCAATTCATTATAACCCTAGGCAATACCGATAATAGGTCAATTCGTAACTAATTTATTTAATTTGCATCACAGTTTCGCTATGTTGAAGATGATAAAGAAGAAAATGAAGTAATTAGATCCAAATCATCCATTTATCTTACACCTTGTTTTATTTACTGTTTAATTAAAGACCATTAACAACAATTTGATAATCAGACTGGTTTTCCATTGTCGATATAGATGTAATCTCATTTTTTATCAAATTTCCTGAAGAATTGCGTAATAAACAGTCGAGAGTTCAGTTGTGTATCAACAGAAAATCATGTGAGAGCTAACAGCTATCGGCAAAGCAGAAAGTTTCATCTTAATTTAAAAGATTTATACTTACATGTGGAAAAATTGCAATACACTGATGGGTGGAGATAAAAAAAGTAGATTCTTTTAATATCTAGCACAGAGAATCATCAAATAGTCTCAAGTACTTTATGAGATCTCTCGTATAATTTGTGTCATAAATTTTTTACATTATAATCATCAATAATTGATTGTAAAAACCATATAAAATTTGACTGGAATAAATACAGGTTAACGGTGTACTCAAAGGCATTTGTCCAAGAACTATCTTATTAACTGTTGCGGAGGTTCGATGAAACTCAGAGTAGGTCATTACTGTATTGCAGTTGCATAACTCGGTCCAATTGACATTGTTTAGCGTCGATTATACTAACACGAACAGTTTCTTCCGACTGTATCTCATGATTATAAGAGACGGGTGTTGTAATAAAAAAAAAAAAAACTTCAAACTTAGTGAACCGCTAAGAAAAAGCTGGCTCAATACATGAATACCGTTAAAATTGTCTTTTATTTCAGCTTGAAACTTTTTCTATTACTACACTTTTTGTCGACACTTAAAATCATAAACCATCAAAAGTTAGAATTAAAAGTGAAAATATTTCTTTGTGTGATTATGAATAAATTATCTTCTTTTTTTAACATTGTATTTTAAATGAATTATAATAATATACTTTCTTTTATTTTTTCACTTTTCATTGTATACAATAAGAAAAATGAATCAAATGACGTATTTTAATTTCTTTAACTAATAAAAATTTACAAGTATTATAATTATGAATAATAAAAGAAAGTATAAGTAATGACTTTATTTAATATATTCTTGTAGATTTTTCAAATTCTCGTCAATCTATTTTGTCGTAAAACATTTTTTACATCCAAGTTTCTTATGAACAATGGAAGTAATCAAATGGTGAATAGTTGAAACAAAAAGATAACCTTTGTTAGGAATTATTAAAATAAATCTTTTGAAAACATTCTTTTACCATTGAAAAATTAATTTAAAATTATGTAAATAAACATTGCAGTTGGAATTCACCACTTGAACTTATTTCAAATTTGAAAGTCGACTATCAATAATAGATGATTTTATTCAGCTGCTGCTGTTATTGCTACTTTTATGACTTTTCACTGCAATTCTAGTTTAAAACTAATATTGTAGAATATATAGCAGTTCATAAACAACAATCTGCGTTCTAAAGAATCGTCGAAGCATACAACAAATTGACCTATATCTTGTCTTTATTCTCTCGCCATTAAATAATCGCCTATTGAAGCCCATAGTATTGGTTATTACTGTGAAATGATCGTGAGAATATTTGATCAATGAATCTTATTCATTTTCATCAGATTAATATATAAAAATTTCTCTTTATCATTTGTGACTTGACGTTAGCGTGATGAAATATTTCACTTTCCAGTGACACAATACTTTTCAACACTTGACAGGAATAACATATTCGGTGTTGACTAAGGTCATGGCATACCATGCGTGACCATAGGGTTTGAAACCATCATTTGCACCCTATAATAAAAGACTTTTGTCGAGGGTGCAATTTAAATATAGCAAAGTGTTACAATGATGTCAATATGTTCATACTTTCAAATGTCATCAATTATTTAATTTTTGTTCTTGGGAATTTTTGATGAAAATTAAATGGAAATATTTTATGAAACAGTTGGAAAAATGATTGATTTTTTTATTTTACTTTGAAAGATATATTTTAGATAAAATAAATAGCCAAATCATTTGATAGTGATCCATAGATCTCTTCGGCTGTAGATCATTTATTAATTGAACACTCTCATCTCATCTAATCATGTATCTCAACAAATCGTTTCACCATGAAGGAAAGTCATATCTCTGGCAGTTGAGTATAATATAATTCTATACTTGCTGCTGAAAAAAATTAAATAGTATTAATAGAGTATATTTAAACCATCCAACAGTAACTTTATTTTACATTTTACACTCGTAGAAATATATATATTATATTATAACTATATTTACTCAATATATACAGGGCGTAAACCGCAATTTCACTTTAAAAGGGGTCGTTACAACTATTAAATCTAGAATTAAATCCTGAGATTTTATGACTTACCAATCATCTTGTCGTTCTGCTTCACTAAATCATCTATATATTACATCTCTGATACAAATAAAAAGAAATATTCTTTTTTCTTTTTATTCACTGAACATTCTTGTTTAAGTTTCACTTGATCAGAAATTCTTTGAAAAATTGGAGATAATCATTCATGTGGATAATAAAAACTTGGCACATATAATGTAAATTTTTTAGACTTCTAGAAACAGCCATTTTTCTTGCAAAAATGATAATCAGCTTATCGCTATTGCATCCATCAAGAAAATGGCTGAAGTTTAGGTTGCTACGGTGATACTGGCACCACACTGAGGGTCGATAACGACAACGACGACGCCCTAGTACTTGAGTTGCTAAAAATTTTTCTCTCTTCATGTCTATTAACTCTTGTCAATTATCATTAGAGATTTATCCGGATTATTATTAGTCTTCTAGTCAAATAATTTTATGTTATTATTATTTATCTTTTATTTGACTTTCTTCCTTAAATATGTTAGAGCTTTTTCGTTGATAACAACTATCATCGTTTTTATTACGATTTGATGTGTTTGGTTGCATGCTTTTGGAGTATTAACCATCAGTTTTGGTAAGAAAAATTAATTTAAAAAGTTATAAAAATTTAATTAACAAATTAGACTAGTGTTTAAGGTCATAAGGTATTTTCATTAGTATTAAAGTTGACATTTCAACAGTTATCTTTAATTTAAAATCACTTACTTTATTTTTAAATTCATTTAAAAACAAAGAATTTTTTTATCCCATTCTTTTTTTACAATAAATCAATTAAGAAAAATTTATTCTCAAAATGAACAATGACTAGATCTATTTTTGTTATTATGAAACTCGAATGACTCTGAACTTATTTATCTTAAAGAAAACTAATTGTAAATGACCAACCTTTATCCATCGCGACAAGAATTAACCTATTACATCGTCGTTACGGATCACGAATATTCACAGGTGCAGCACAGGAAATGTATCCAAGCTTCTGGATCTCTTTCTTCATAGTTTGATACACACTTAAATATGAGAAACATTGAAAGTGAAGAAAATTCATTATTCGATTTACATGTATATCATTTTGAATAATTTCTAGAAAGAGACCAGTCATTTTGAATGACACTTCTTAAACGAGCAAATATATTAAACCTTGATTTAATATGTTAACTTAAATTGACCACTTAATATTCTTATATCGTATCTACGATAAAATTCTTGCGTTATGTCCGGTGATATCCTTTATAATATCATAGTGTCAAAAAGGTATTGTGAGAGTAGTATGAAGGCATGTATCGGAGAGTAACACATTTACAAGTCGAAAACAAATAACGGGTTTAAGAACTTGACTAAATAACTCGCCATTTATTCATTGTAATCCTTTAATAATTATTGCCGTATTGACAGGTTAATCCTACTCTTGTTAATGTTTTCCTTTTTTTTCTTTCCAAGGAATTGAATTGAATTTTTTGCTAAAATTATTCTGTTTGTAATGAACTTGACTTTGATCATTTTCATGATATTCCAAGTTGAATGATTGATGATTGAGTTATCAGATTGTTTAAATGAATAATGAAGTAGGAATTTGTATAAAAATGATATCAACTTTCATTTGAGATGAAAGATCAATCATCAGTGTTATCCATGTACTATTTGAGATGTTCATTTAATTAATTAAGTGGATGGGAGTAATAAGAAAATGTTACGAAAAATGAAAAAAAAAAAAATTAATAAATGAAGAAATTAAATAATAAATTGTCTCATGTAATCGTTTTTAGTCATCTATTCAATTGAATTTATTGTATTCATTCAATCTTTATTAAACTCGGCCTTTCTCGTTGGCACTCGGGGCTTCTCGTTGCTCCAATAGGTTACGATCATTCAGTTTCAATGTTGGCGTCGGGTTGAGAGGATTGAATCTTCTTTGTCGTCGACGCGATTACCACGAGTTTACCAACATATTTATTAAAGATTTAATAAAATTCCCCAAATATATTATTGTTCATTATTTATTGTTAGAAAATATATTTTTGTAGAATAATATTAATATTATTTCATTCAATTACAAGAAAATCCGATTAAAATAATACAATTATTTCAACTAAAAAGATTTTTTTGCTTATATACTTTATTGTTAATAAAAGAAAATATTTAATTTATTTAATTTTTGAATTTCTACTTGGAGGGACATTGAAAAAAAAAAATTTTTTGAAAGTCTATTATATAAATAGCTGAGGTATAGTGAGTGTTATTAATCATTGGCAAATATTTAGTATGCTAGCTTTGAAAGTCAATCGTGTGTCTACTCAATGAAGCCTCTAAATTTGTATTGTATATTGTTATCAATTTTTTCCAATATATTTACGTATGACACATCATTATTTTTAAACTTAAACCTTAATCAAATTATCTAAATGTGATTAACAATTGAAGGGATTGGCCAAAAAGATAAAAATAATAGTGCTAAAATGTTGCTACAATTTATTTAGAACTAAAACATAAAAAAAAAAAAAGTCTCATCAATGTCATTTAAAAATATATCATGTTACTATAAGTGATAAATATTAATTATTCAGTGAATATATAAATTATAATTCTAAAGGAAAGTGTACATTCCAAAAAAAGTCATCAACGGTTACATATTAGAAATAAATATTAAGAATCCAAGGTGATGAGTTATAGTTAGTCATGTTCTTTGATAGTCGCGTGACAAGAAGATCGACGAGATCGATCTTACGAGAATGTTAACGGCTCGATCAGGCCCATTAAGGGTCAACAAAGTGCCTAGAACTGTGGGCCCGGTTGAGGGCAGTGATCATCTTTTTCTTCTTCCCGAGAGAGCTCTTATTATGGATAGTACTCAACTAAAACAGGATCTAGCTGGTCTAGACTTTAATCTTCATCTTAATCATCTTCATACTGCACCACGTGGGAATGTTTGGCTTTGTAAGTCATCTCAAATACTTTCAATTATTCCAATTGGTAATTTAATAGACAGATAATTCTATTCAGTACAACTAGTTTATTTATTTGCTGTATAAATAGCAAGTTCGTGGCTAAATTTAATTTCGTAACTCTATCATGATCATTCATCAATGCAACTTAATCAGTTAGAAATCGAGATGTATTTATATCGTTTATTTAATATTTTACTTTACTGTTAAATATATATATATGTATATTATTTGCAATTGACAGTCATTTATGTGGATAATTGAAGTGTACTTCAATTTAGACCAGCAGTTCTTTATTCATCTTTGTGAATAAAAAGTATTTTCAGTTATTCATGATGCACTCTTCAATGTGTCATGCCCACTAGTTCAGTTTCTATAAATGCTCCAAACAGCTGACGTCATTCTAATCAATTCTATCAAGTTTCATCTCACTATTCACGCTAATTTTCATTTTGAACTCATAACCTCTTGTTCTTTTATTAGGTAAAAATGATTAATGACTTATTGAATTATTTTTCGACCATACAATCAAGTGCTTCACCAGTTAACTATCTCTTCACTCTATTTTTACCTCTTTTCTTTTTGAACTTGAAGTGAATATTCCAATACCAAAATTCCACTTTATCTTATAGCTATTCTTTGACATTATTGTTACTATTATTGTAGTCTTATCATAAAATGAAAATATCTAGAAAGTTAAAATTGCAATGGCTCATATTATTTTATAATTTATAATAACAGTATAACTATAAAATTTAATGATTTCCGTAGACAAGTATATAAATGTTTATCTTGAAAATTAAATTTGACTTTCTACTCTCATAAAATCAACCATGATTGGGTTGCTCTTATTACTACAAATGTTTTGACAATTTAAATAATTTTGGAGAAATGTTAACAAATAATCATTATTACTTTATATAACTTATATAAAAAATTAATCATACTGTTTTCTACAAGATTATACAGTTGTAGAAGAAATAAATTTGAGTAGTGAAATGAAATAAATGTGACTATAATTTGAAATAATAAATACAAATTATTAACAGTTTCATTAATTCAGAAAAAACTAAATATGAGTAAATGAGGATAAATAATATAATGGTATTCGTTCATCTAAGTCGGTTTCTAACTTATTACATGTCTAGTTAAACAACGTTGATTAATTCATTTACTACATTATAAGTTTATTAAAACCAAGTCTGTTATTAAATGCTGGTACTTCATTTAATTTAATGATCTTTTAACATTTTTCGGTAATTAAAATAATTGAAAATTTTTAAAAACCATAATTAATACGAAATAATTATTATCAATTGAATGACTATCAAAATTATAATAAATGTGATTAAAATTAATGATGATATTTCCGTATGATTATCATTTAAAAAGCTATTTATTATTTCTGCATTAAATAATGTGATATACAACTGTAATGTAATGTGGTAGTATTCTTCTTAACCTCTTAAATGATTTTAATTAAAAAAAAAAACTTATTAAAAACGTCCTTAAGAGACCTTTAATTACAAATAATTTTATGCTTCTTAAGAGAAATCTACGGATAACATTATCTTGACAGCATCATATTACTTACTATTTGTAAAAGTTTTTCCACTACACTGTGTTATTGAGCTTTAATAATATGCTTGACATCTAAACTATATAACAAACTAACTGGGACATTTTGTATTGTTTTGTAAAAGTCAAGATAAAAATAAATCTTAAAGATGATGATTTGATAAACATCATGATAGGTTTGATGAATGTGATACTATTATTTTAAATATTTTCTGTCAAGTATTTTTGATTTATTAAAACAACGTTATATCTCAAGACAGGTTTGAAATTTTGATGTAATATTAAACTCTATGATAAATACTCTATTTAAAATATAATTTTAGACACGAAATTGAGGTTAAACTTGATTTAAGATTAGAGAGTAGTATTCTACATCTCCGAAGGCATGAAATTAAGCATCAAAAGTGGTGTAATGAGATGTAATTGTAAAACATGAAAAAAAAAAAACATTTAATCTTGAATATCAGGAAGCAAACAGATTTGCTGTAAATGCTTTTTTATATGCTATAATTCTTGCTAAAATCATGTTATTCATGGTTTGAGTTGTAAAGAAATAATATTAAGGGCTGTTAGGTTGGTATGAATTTTTTATTTTATTTCAAATACATTGACTTTCTATACAATACCACAAGTGCAAAGGCCACCTGCATGTAATCATACTCAGACTACCGTTTCATACATGAACAAAATGAAACTCATAGTATGTTTCTAGACGTGATTCACATCTTAAGAATCTTTTCTCTCAACTCGTTTTCTTCACCTTTTCTTTTCTTGACCTCACATTTTGTTTGTCATTAGGACACTTGTGTGGAATGTTGTAAAATAGCCATTGTATATAATTTTACCATATTTCTCTACAAAAACCATCATTTTATTCAAAATAATATAATTAGTAATATTAAAAAATTTTTTTAAAATAATTAGTTAAATTGTTAGCATGTCCAACTTTCATTTAATTCAAATATTTCACTAATTATCATTTACTTATAAGGATACAAAAACCAATTGAGTAGGAATGTATATTTATCTCTTTATTGCAAATTTATCTTGACATTTTACAAGTTGTTATTTTTTTTTTTAAGTTGAAACTATCTATGTAGGGTCAATGAAAGGATTATTAAACTCAACAACATGCGTTTGAGAAATAATCTTAAAATTATTATTATTATTGATTAAGTTTATTTAACCAGATGTAATTGACAACGCGCGTGTCCAGTTTAAAGAATCAATAAGACGACCGGTTATTGTCCTTAGAACTTTTACCACTTGTGTTAGAATTCATGTAAACTCACCTCTAGTAATGCAATGTATCATCGCGTGTATCACGAATACTTAGTCTATTTGTATTTATTCTATTATATTCCTAAAGACTTTTCATTTGCAAGTTATATTTTAAAATTATCTAGAAAGTTTAAATATATCTTTTATACAAATTAACAATATATTCAGTGAATTACGCATATTTATTTATCCAGTTGAATAACTTATTCATATTTAAAATTAATTATAACATACTCGTAATAGTATTAAATTTATTTCGCTTAAAATATTTTTTTACTTTGTAATTATGATAAATTTGTCGAGAAATTATTTAAATAAAAATTCGTAAATTATAATCTAAGGTTGATTATTACATAAAAATTAAATTAAATTACAATGTATTCATTCAATTGTTACTTGGCTAAATTATTATTTAGTCTCGAGAAAAACCTCTCATTTATTTTAATCATGATAATTTTTTTGAATTCGAAGAGATAGCTCAACGCATTATAATTGAAAAATTATTTTTAAGGAGTGCCATACACAATGTACACTCAAGTCTTACAATATTTTTTATACAATACGTAGGGAGGATGAGACACCGCCTATAAAGTTCATCTTCTTCAATTTATATTTAGAATTTTCTTTTTTTCTTATATTTAACATAAATCAACTTGTATTTATTATTCATACATTTTTAGCTCATCATTTATTGCTAAAATATATCCTTCACACTGCTCACTATTGTTAATAATTTTTCAATGTCATTTGATAAATTATCTAGGTAATAATCATTTTTAGTATCTATTGAAAAAATTGTAACAAAAAAAAAGAATTATATAATATTGTATTTTACCTTAATTTTAAAGGTGTAAATGTTGATACGACAGATTTCTTCTAAATGTTGGAGCAAAGTGTCCTCTCTGTGTTAAAGTAGAAAATTTTCAGGAACGTCGTCGATAATAACAGACTTCGGTAGTTGGTAACGATTCTCTACTGATAACTGAAGCGAAACAATTTCATGATCATTTATCACCCTTATCCAAATATCCAACATACATTTAAAAACAATTACTTTCTTTAATTTTATTAAAATTAAAAAACAATTTTTATTAAATAAAAAAAAACTTGCTTAATTTATTCTAGCAATAAATTTAATCATTTTTTAAAAGTCTTCTCATTAAATATTCTCTGATAAAAATAATTAAAACATTTAATTAAAGAAAATTTTTCTAAGGATTGATTTCTCTCTTATCGAAATTTCGCAGTCACAACATTAATCATAGAGTATGTTTAATTAATATACAATTAGTTGTACTGAAACGAAAAAGTGAAAAGACCATATCAAGTGTTACTCAAACATTAATTCAGTTTCTGGTAAATTTAAAAATATACTGTGTAATTAGATTGCCTATTACTTTATTCTTTATTAATGTAATGTTCACTAGAAGTCTACATCAACTTCACATATCATACATATTATCTTTTAGTTGCCATAATCAGTCTGGTGTTTACTCAACCGAAAATTTCACTAATTACAATAAACCGTTACCAATTAGCAACAATTATTTACTTGAATTTAATTATTTGAACTTTTTAATATACAGACGAATACATCTGTATCCATTTAATTAAAATACTTTAATGAATTTGTAATTTTAATTTTTCACAATAAAACATGCAATTAAAATTATTTTTACATATTTCAGAATTTATTGACATATTTATATGTACTATCTACCTACTTACATTTATTTAATACTTGTTTATATAATAATTCTTATTTCTTCGTCATCAAATTCATATGATACCCATATTTATCATAAGAATTTAAAGAATCATGATGATGTCGTCACTAATAAATATTCATTCTCTAATATTATACACATATTTTTAATACTACTATTTCCTTATTCGATCATCTTTAAATTTATAAATAATTTTATTATTAATGATTAACAATTTTTTAATATTTATTAAAGACAAATAATATTTCATCAAAGTCCAGGTTATTAGTGAGTGATAAATGAGCTTGAAATTATTAGGAAATCTTTTGACTAATCAATTAGAAGTATTCAAGTACCATAATAGTTTGAAACAAATTTAAGGTGTGTCTTTACATTTGTCGCTTCTTGATTACACCTTGCATACTTTGCTCTTAAATTCTCAACGACCTTGCGTCGTGTGCAGCAAAAGTTGTTTTATTTCTTTTCATTACTATATCACGTAGTCTTACTACTTTTGCTCTCTATCCCTGTCTTCCTTTCCCTTTTAATACCTCTCAATCTCTGAGACTTGACTCTTCAAGGCCCCACAATCTGTATGTCTACTCGTGAGAAAAACAAAAAGTCGTTGGTGCTCTCGTTGCCTCACACGCCTCCTTGTGTTAAAGAGGCTTCACTTGATATCCTTACGATAGATTAAGTTATCACATAAGGATTGGAATCACATTCTTATCATGTCTAATGTCGTTTTTCTATTTTTCTACATCATTACTATTTCTGTGAATGATTACTTGGATCAATTAAAACATTTCTTATATAATAAGAAGAAAATGCTAATAAAAGATCGAAAAAATAGTTGATCTGTATTATATTTCCTGATATCGAGAGACCTTCAAAAGCTTACATATCTGACTATTTGGTAGAATAAAATAAAGATAAAATTATAATAAGTGGTCAGGATGACGTCAGTATTCATAAAAATTCCAATTTCTCCAAATTTTTAAAAATATATTTTATAATAAAATATATTTTATTTTTGGAGAATCATCAACACGAGTAGACTATATACTTGGAATAGGACAATTAAAATAATCTACATTTCAAACAGAAAGTATCCAAGTAGTGCAAATTGTTAGAAAAATAATATCTAATTATAAAAAAAAAATTTATCAGTATGAGGAAATCAAAGTTTATTTATGCAAGTATCTCAATCTCTTCCTCTCCTTTTATTTTTCAACGGGTTTTTCAATGAAAGTGATCAGACAGGAAGTGGACTCAAGAAATATTTTTCCAAGCAATTTAAATTCTAAAGAGGATTTCAACGCAGCATAAAAAGATGTGTATTAGAAATTGAGTGTTGATTCGTTTTAAACTTTATTTCACTCACTACTACATAGTACTGTCGAATCTTCGAATGACTTTCCCTCCCTACTACCTTGAGGAAAAGATTCGATCAACGACAAATGAGATAGGAGTAGAGTGCGAAAGCACGTTGCCGTGTGGCCAAATAGAATAGAAGGTATACAGCCAAGAGTTGGATATCGCCAAGTGCCCATACCAGTTTATTCTGTACAAGGCAGCCGTACATTCAGACATGTCTGAAGTCGTGTCGCTTTTCTTTTTTCATTTTTCAAGTATTGTTTTTATCTTTAAACATTATTCGTTTATCGTTTGACAATAACACACGTCTATGATTTTTAAATAATTATCATAATAGTTAATTGGTGCTTTATCAATATTTTTTAATTTAACTCAAAGTGTGATAAAAATATCATCAAAGTTTCCAAGTTTATTAATAAATATTATTTAGTTATAAAAAGAATCTGTGCTTATATTTGTCAATTAATATTTTCTATCATTTAATTTATTCACTGGACAGTAATTTATTAATTTTATTATAGAGAGAATAAGAAAGTGAGCAACTTAATAAATGTTATTAACCCCAACAACTCAGAAATTAGATTATACCTTTTACTAATCATCTTTAATTTTTATTTTTTAATGTAATTTTTTTTTTATGTTATTTGTTCTGATGCATTTATAGTCAACGACGTAAAAGATCTTGAATCACTGCATGACGTAGACCATTGATGGTGGGAGACACTTCTCATTGTTGATCTCTTGCCAAAGAAATTTCAATGACAAGTAGATTCCTTCAATACCTAATTCATTGATTAAATCCCTGACTTAGATATTTTATGAAGTTGAAAAAATATTAACGGTAAAAATATGAATAACAGTACATGGAACATTTGATGAAGCTCATTTAGTTCTGTGCATGCCTTCCTCTTGAGGTGTTTTGTTGTCCATTAAGATGACAATTTGTTCAGTTACTCTAACATTCTATGCACTTATTGTTAACTCTTATTTGCACAATTTAGTTTTTTTCCACTTATATTAACATTTGAGTCATACATCAACTTAAATCCTTAAATATTAATCTTTGTCAACGATAAACAACGGTTAACACTTCCGGTTTTTAATTGGATAAGCAATAAGTCATACAAAAATGCTATCTCTTACATTGTACAATAAATTTAATATTTTTTTAGAAAATTATTTGCTCAGTCAATTAGTGAATTGTAAAAATGTTTATTTATGACATAATATGACCAAAATTGGATAAATGTATATAAAAAAAAAATTAAAGTATGTAACTATTGCTGAAATATAATAGTTGATGATGAAGACGAGTGATATGAAAGTTCAGTGTAGATGATAAAGTGAAGTGTAATTAAGAATGTTGTTAAGAAATATAAAATTATTATCGAATGACGTGTGAAAGTGAAAAAGGAAAAAGGAGAATATGGGAACTGGCAAAATGGATAGGGGAATTCCAAGTAGTACTCTAGCTACCTTGAGAGGAATTCTAGTGAGTTCCTTATCAAAGGAAAATCTTGGTCCATATGATCTACCTCAAGTGAATCACTCACTGAGATTACGAAGCCGAAAAGTACACTTTAGAGAAGGTCTCAATATCTTTTTACTGACATTTAAATAGTATTTATTTCAAAATAACAAGAAATATTAACATTCAAAGATAATGATAATAAATGATAATAAAGTTATGTGTCATTGTATATAGAATGACTATTTTAACTTGATATGATAAGTTATATTGAAAATCACGAGAATTTAGATACATATAAAGTATTTTTATTACTTTCATACTTAAATTAATTCATCGACTGATAAAGAGAGGATAAAATAATTAAAATGAAATATATATTTCAATAATAATTAATTTTTATTTCATTTAAACTTTATTTAATATTAAAAATATTTTTACTTTTATTTTAATTAATAAAAAAATTTTTTTCTGTTACAGGTGAGTATCTGTTGAATCCAACAACAATTAAAACAACCACAAATACAAAATTACGTATGTATAAAATAATATGAAATTATGTATTACTCAGTAAATAAATTGTGATAAATCAATGACTACACTTGTATATACTAATTCTACTTTAAAAACTCGTATGATTCACTGATCCGCTTTGCTTAATGCTACTTGTAATTTTTTCCAGCTGTAATGATTTATTTGACTTCAATATATTCTTAGATTAAAAATAGTCAAGTCCTCTCTGACATGTCCTAAAATAAAGCAATAAAAAATGGACAGTTTAACAAAATTTTTTACATTGTATATAATAATATACCTGTGTACATTTGATAAAAAAAATATTATTACTTGCACATACTATGTACTTATATACATGACAATATTACCACAAGCCTATATAGTTAATGGAGCTCGCTCTCACCAAAGAGATACACTTCTTTATAAGGAGCGACCACACTCCTGTCCATTTCTAATTAAATATGTTCGACCATACTTTTTGCTCTACCACTCCCTATAAATTTGCCATACTGATGAACGAAAATTGAAAAATTTCTTCTTATTGAGGTTACTTGTAAATTGTTTTTTAATCCTTGATCCCAAGAAAAGGATATATTCAAAAATATGTATTTATTTCATCTGTGAAATCGATTTCATTTAAATTACTCACTAATTCACGTTGAAAATATTCAAAACTTCTTTGATCCTTTTCATGAGAAATCGTGACAGAAAATGTTTATTCAGTAGTCTTAATCATTTTCCTAATATTCGTTGGGAAAGCTCGATGTTTCATTTTCTATACAAACGTCTACTGAATTCACAACTGTCCAATAAATGAAAAGCTTGGATTTCGCGTGTCACATTTAGTGGAGATAAATGCACTCCAGTGAATATTCGGATAACGTTGCTTGAGTATAGTTATCTAATCCTTCTATTGTGTAAAACACAAGTATTTGATAATTCAGCAGATAGTCTACTGAATTGGGAAGTTTTCGAATGTCTTGCTTCGAGGCACCATAATTTTTCTCCAGAACAGTCTAACTCAACCTTTCTTTTCTTTTGTTTTACTGCTCTAGTTTTTTTTTTTGCATTTTTTTTTTTTTATAATTACAAGTTTCTTTGGATAGAATTCTAAAAAAAAAAGAAACTTGGAAAATATCGACAATTAAGCTGCTAAATTGAAAAAAAAATTATGTATGATTTTATTAAAAATTGATAAAGCTTTACGATGAAACTGTGTCAATGTTAGAGCTTCAATGATTAAATATCAAATTTTTGATTTGAATGACATTTAAGATTAAAAGCATTAAAACCAATTAAATATTCATGAAAATATGTTATTTTTTAATTATCAGCTTATGATTAAATTGAAGTTTATAGTAATAAAAAGTTCAAGTGTTCTGTTTGAATGTATATTAAGCAAAAAAAAAAAAATTTTTACTTTGACCTACAATGAGTTAATTACTGAAAAAGTTTATTAAATAATTATTAACAAATATTGTCGTAGCTGAATATTTTTTAATTAATTATTAATAATATTTGTTTAAGAAAAATAAATAACTTGATTATCCAATGTATGAAAGTAGTTATAAAATAATAATTAATCGTCATTATTTTTATTATTAATCTATTTAATCACAAGATGAGATAATTTTTATTTGAGTTTCCAATGTCTGATATGAGATAAGAGTTGAATACAAATTTCGAAAAAAAGTGAAAGCACCGGAAAAGTTACTATCGATTTTCTACAACCACTAGAGTATTCATATAGCAACTTTAAATCCGTCTTTACTCGGCTCAAATATCAAAAAAAATTATTTCAGATGATAACTTTTCCTTTGAATCCTTCAGCTTTCTTCTTATCTTTACAGTTGAATGATCCTTTTGAAGGTTTTTTCTTTATGCTTGAATATCGTTAAATATTGTTAATATATTATTTTCATTACCCTTATAAATTATCTCTATAATCATAAGTAGTAATGTCAACCATGTGTCAACCATTTTCGCAGTTACTGTTCCATGATAGTTTCCAAATTGGGGTAATTGTTATCAATAATTAAACATATTTTATATCAAAAGATATTAAATAATTCCAATTTTTTATCCTTATCTGGAGATAAATAAAAAATTAATGGAATATTTGTCGAGATAAATTTAGGGAAAATTAAGGAAAATTCAAGAAAATTTAACGAAAACGAAACTGAGATGGCGACGCAGCTGATCGATGCAAGAGCGCCGTTGCGAACGCGTTGAGAGAAGAGGAGAGTGAGAGAGAATCGCGAAAATGGCGGGTCTTGATGTACTATCCATCATGCGTACGTTAGAGTAGATAAAATATATATATATAAAATAAAAAATTAATTATTTTTTTCCCGCTCTCTACTTTTGCTTTCTCTCTAGTTTTTCGTTTGAAAAAATTTTTCACATACTTGAACTTTCTTTGAAATTTTTTTTCAACATTACACTTGAGAATTATTTCATCATTTAATTAATTAAAATTTTTTTTTTTTTGTTGGTCTATAATTAAATTTAAAACAATTATTCATCATTAATAATAATAATCCAGTCTGGTATAAATTAAAATTCCAATGTTCATCCAAAGTAATAATCACTATCACTTTGATTATAATTAGCAAAATTTATCAATTACGTGCAAGGATCAGTAATTGCTATTTAAATCAGTGAAAGCATATTGTACGATATAATCTCGTTGAAATAACGTTATTTAAGGGAATGATCCGTGAAATTTCTTCCACTTGTACATTTTCTTCATGGATCTTACAATAGAAAGAAAAAAAAAGAAAAGGTCCAAATTAAAAAGAAATGATAAATTCTATAGGTGTAAAATATCACGTACTACCCCTCGTACGTGAGTCGATCCTCATAACGAAGGGGTAGCAAACACACATATATACCACTTTGATAAAGAAAGAAAGAGAGGGTAAATTCTCCCACCCCTATTACTCCTCTAACTGGTCGACATCCCTCTCTCGAGACATTCGCGCACGTCCTTTCTACCTTGCTCGCGGCGCGACAAAGATCTACCCTTTTAGTTCTCGCCCGAAGATCACCCGGCATTCTTCGTTGACGCTTATCCATATTCCCGGATAAACGCGCCCTCAAACCACGAGGATTTTACTCAATAGACATTTTACCTTACATCACCTCGTGTGTTAAATCAAATAATCCTTCATGATTTAGCCATGATACTAAAGTCATTACGGTGAATTTTCATTGATCATCAAGTGATACTCAAGCTTTGATTAAAATGTTTCTCATGCTTTTGTGTTATATTATACATTAAATATATTTTCTCAAGTCATTTCTTTATTATATGCAAACAAAAAAATCCATCCATTATCTCTGTCTACTCCAGAATAATTTCAACAGTGAATATAACCTGGAATATTTTTTAAATCTTTCTGTGAACTATTGATGATAACTGCCGCTCATAAATAATCGTTAATCATTACAAAAAGTCCACTTATCGGTTTTAGTTGTCCTAAAAAAAAAAAATTATTCGCTCAGCAAACAGTTTTTTCAGGATTATCAATAATTCATGTCACATCATTTTTCTAGCAGAAAAATCTTTTCAAAAAGGAAGAAAAAAAACAATGTGTTGTATTATTTACTCTAAAAATATTCCTGAAGTGTAACTTGATTTTTTTTTAATTCTTTCAAAAGAGCTGTAAAAAAATATATGTCAACACCGAGACTGTTGAAAGAAAAAACCATTACTGAGCTTTCTTAATTTTGTAGTTATACTTTAAAAGGATCTTATATGAACAATAGCTTAAAGAACATTCCGGTACAAATTCCATTTCAATTCAGCTCTTATCATTCTTTTGAGAGTACGTCCGGATCTCTTGGCCTGGGAATGAAACTTTCCGGACCTAACGATCACCGTCATTAAATTCCCATCGTATAACCCTATCGTTTACCATCTGACCTTAAGCAACTTTGCCACTGCAGTTACTTCCTTTTTTTCTTCTATTTTATCAGACTAATGAAAGACTAAACTAAAAGTCACGTGTACGCGTGAATAGAACGTTCGCGTGTTTCAGACATTTTATAATACACATTAAAGACGTCCATGTAAAATTCGCGTGTTTCTTCATAACTACACGATAGCTGCATTTAGTTACATTAATAGAGTTTTAATTATTTCATTCACGATTGAATGACAATGACATATTTCATTCCAAAAGCCTATCAAAACCTTATTTCGGTTCCATAAATAGCTTTTTCCATTATTATTATTATTTTTTTTTTGTTTATTGTTTGACAGTTTTACATCATTAAATGCTGCAACTTATCAATCACAATGAGGAACAAAAAATGTGATGAATTATTTTTACAAAAAAGTGGAAGCTTTCATTAAAGCTTGATTATTTAAATTCATAGATGAATAATTATTTTTGCTTTACAATTAGTGAAAATGACAATTTTGATAAAGCATTAACTGGATGATTACCACAAACACATACACACACTGAAATGTGTTTCTTTTAACTTAACAATAAAATGTATAACTTTTGTTTGATATTTATTGTGTACTGGCACAGTGCCAAAGCTTTTCTCTCGTGATAACCTTGATTCACCCTCTGATCCTTCAAGTATTTCGACCAACTCAATGTTTCAAATCAACGAGTCACACAACAAGATACTGTTTAAAGTAAGTTCAATCGAAAACATAATACTACTTTTCTGTCCAAGGTCGAGAGAGACTTTTTGGAATTTTGGTATATGCAAACGAAGCCGTCACGCTCTCGAAATTGGACAGTAGATGAATCGAACGTGCTGGAGATTAATTTAGTATCGTTCCAGTTGAGTAGCTAAATCGTTCAATGTAATATAAGTGACCGAGTTACAAAGTTAAGATGCGAAGCCTGCAATCTTCAAATAAATCAGATAAATTACAGTTAAATTTTCCAGTTGGAATAAAAAGTTCGTGACTCTTAATAGTGTGACGTGAAAAATGGAGTTTACAAGAATGCTATCAATCATCTGGATCCATATATTAATGAAGAAAAAATTAAGATTACGATTCACGTAAGGGTCCGTAAGGACCGGCCATGGGGGAGACAAAATGTTCTCTGAGTTGTGTAGGGAGACTCTCCGAAAGGCTGCAGTCTGCTACAGTGCTGGTCGTACAGGAAGTCCTTCCTCATCACCACCATCAACTTCACCATCAACATCACCACCACCTTCACCAGCCAAAGAAGCCAAAACTACAGTCAACATTGAATTGGTTGATGTCAACTGTGCCAATAATCACGTCGGAGAGTCACCTAGCAACACAGCTAGACTTATGCAACATGCACATCAAGGACCTACTATCATCACAAGTCAAGACTCTAAAGAAATCCCCTTCAAGAAACTTCATGTCGAGCACGTGGAGTACGTTTTACTAGAGTTTCTTTCAAAATAACTCTTATACTTTTTTTTTTTCATTACAATAAAGAACTGTGGGGTCAATTATTATCTACATGAACCTTTCAAAAATGCAATGAAAATTAAAAATAGACCTCTTTTTAAACTGTAATTGACTCTACCATCTTTTTTATTTTTTAAGTAGTTATTAATTATTTTTTGTTTTTATTTCATTTTAATAGCACAGTATTTTTGAAAGAAACTTAACAAATTCGATCTTTATTTAGAAAACGTACCACTCTACTGACAAATGTTAAAAAAAAATTGAAAATAAGAAGACGTGGGAATTGCTACTATTCGGTCCCTGATGACGTTCGTGAATATAAATCATTGTCGTGCAATCGAGTTCATATGTATAACGAACAAAACCAAAACATTTATTACGAATATCGTCGCGAGTATGGAAAACAGCGTAAAAACTCATCGGGTTCATCCACCGATCCAGACGATTCGTCCACGTCAGGAGATGAAGGTAAAAAAATAAAATAAAGAAATCCTTAAAAAGAAAAAAATATCGAAAACATTTTTTTTTTCATATCTTGAAATTTTTCTTTCTTTTTTTCATTATAAAAAGTTACAATCACCAACATTTTTTTATCTTTTATAAATATTAGTTTTTTTTTTCTCTTGTTTTTAGTCAACAATAAGAGAGACTTATTTCCACTTCAAAATTTGAACATTTTCCACTCATTTTTCATACATTAAAAAAAACTTGAAAATATTTTTAGACTTTATATTACTTAAACAAAAACTATTTTTAAATCTCAAATATTGAGAAATAAATTTTATACATCATTAAAAAAAAATTATTGATGTATCTCTGCTGACTTAACATTTCACTTCGATTCACTACTAACATTCTATTGAGAGCAGAAATGTCTGATTCGGCAGTACAAAGTAGTATCATTTGCCAACTCAATAAATATGTAAGCATTTATTTGATTACAAATTGTTCTCAAACTGAGCAAATTATTAAATCCATATTTTTTTTTAATACTCGATCCAAATATATATCAATAAACATCAAAAGAGCTTAAGCCATTTATTGAACACCAAAATGAGAATAATATTTAACGAATAATCGAGTGATTATTGAAGCGATAAATATTATCAGGTTTAGTTGTAAATTAATGATGGCAGTGCGACAAGTAAATTGATTGCCAATGGCAGTTTGAATTGGGAGCTATCAAGCTTTACGTCTAAAGGGATCCAAATAGAGTATGAGGGTAGCATTTACAAGGTTATGTATATACATAGGAATAGTATAGTATGTAATAGGAATATTGTGAAAATGTAACAGGCTGAAGCGAAAGCAAATCTAATTTTCTCTAGGTCGATGGAAGCTCTCAGAGAAGCCTTCTCTCATCATTCTATGTCTTGTATGTACCTTTGCCCTCAACTGTATCAAGTTTAGCCTAATGGTAGAATTTCATTTTAAAACAATGACACAGAGATAGGAACTCTTGGATAAATCAAGTATTTTATTTAAACCTGTGCAAATAGATAATATTTGTTTGATAAAAAAAAAAAATAACCTTTCATGTATATGAAGTGAATTTTATATTGCCAATATCTGATTCTTGGGTTTTTCTATTTTTATATAAATTTTATCAACAGTCAATCATCATCAACATTGTTGATAATAATTAAAAATCAGAATCAAGAAAAAACAAGCACATTTTTATTTTCTCTTGATTGCTTTTCAATTGTTGGATTCATTACAGTGATTACCTACTTACAATGTACTACAATTAGCAGCAGATGGATCATATAGGATTTTTATTAAGATACTTGAAAATAATATTCAAATATCACAACAGTTCAGACTGTCTCTTGATGCTGGTATATTTGTTTCTATGTAACATTGCTATACCAATCATTTTTAAGCATTCATATAAATTATCATGTACAATATTTCTCAAACATCAAATCCCTTGTTGTTCTAACAGTTAACAAACATTCTTGAATGTACAAAAAGGTGAATGTGAAAGTGCCGATGGATTATCATATACATAATTGCGTCACTGATTTACATTAACATTTCAACATGCTTATAATATTTTTCTCTTCCATTATTTCTTTAAATTCCCTCTGGTATTTTCAAGTGTTCTTCTTCTTCTTCTTCTTTTTCAAATGACTATTATACTTTACAAAGTACTCCCAATAAAAAGTAAGAAGATTTTTGTTTCTATAATGGAACATTGATTTTTATCGTTTTATTGTGGTGTAGACATGGAGAAAAAAGGACATGAATTCAGAGTTAAATTATTTTCGTGAGGTCTAGACCAGGAACTTGGCTCACTATTGTCTCTATGCAGATACTATGCCTAAGCCTCCCGAGGGGGTTGGTAAATTCTAGGATACCACAAGTGATGTCACGAATTTGTAGCGTCACATGAATTATGGTGCAATAGAATTTCATTATGTAATAGACTCTTACAATAAAATTTATACCATAAATCTAAAATGTAATCTTGTATTTAATGTATACACACAACATAGTACATGGATCTACTTCAAATCTTAAGGCCATTTTTGTCCATTCAACTCCAAAAATTCAAGCCTATTATATTTTAGAAATATTATCACATTAAAAAAACTGTAATCATCAATAATGTTAAAAAAAAAATGGTGTACTATATCAATTTGATAAAAAATGTAGCAAAAACACTGCAGATAGGATCTGTGCCAACATCGATATGTTCATAAAATTGGCAATAACTACCATATATAACAGTTATAGTTATACATTAAAGATAATTGCAAATACTTAATCATTTATGCAAAGATGATTAAATCGTTTGCTAGATTATTAATTGGATCAATATGATGATAAAGTGAATGCCTGAAAAAATCATATTTTTATTCCAACAATTGATACACAAAATGAATCGAAAATCCATTTGCTTGAACAAGACTGCCATATAATCGCATTATCACTAGTGCAAACGACGTTCCGCCTCTTGGTGCAACGTCTATTTACCAAGCAATTTCACGAACGTGACGTATTGTCGCGCCAGATTCCATCACCAATCATTCAAATACAGCTGAATTCGTATATTTTATTTATACGAATATTTGATAGAGTATTTCTTTGCAACTGAAATAAACATTCTGGCTTTTTTTTTTGTTTTTTAAATAAAATATTCGAAAATATTTCAACATACCATAAATGAAACAATGTACATACTAAATTGGTTATCTTGTTTTATTATTTATTTAAAATATTCTCTAATTTTTCATCAGTGGTATTTTTTCAATCATTTTATTTTATACTATCTCATATTAAAGATCTGAAAGTTTAATAATAAATCAATGTATCCATAATTATTTTAATGACTACTTGAAACATCTTATCAGTTATTGACTTATCGTTCATGATGTGATTAGCTTAGTTAGCCAAATTATTCATAATGTTTTACTACCTACTGGTGTACTCATGGTCACTTCGATAATGACCATTGATAATATAATTGAATATTCATTAGTTAACATGATACTCAATGTGTTAAAGAAATTTATTTAACAAAATATTATGAACAATTATTGAAATATTTATTGAATGTTAAGAAATTGATGGAATAAAGATATTTTATTTTTCATTACAGCCGGAACTGCTCCTGAAGAATCTAACCAAAGGTCTAGCTCAGCACATAATCGCCACTCTCTTACAAAGGGTAAGTATCCATTTAAGCTTGTGATCACGTTCGATTTTCCATTAACTCGATAATGATAAATTATTCAAATTTATTACTTGTAAATATTTGTTCACATATGTAAACAAGAAACACATTTAATATAGATATCTGTGTATTAATGCACTATTAAAATCATATAAATCATATCTTATTCATTTTACAAGATTAAAAGTCAAGGATGATAAGAAATATGGATTTTTTTGATAAAAAAAAAATATGTTCTCTTTTATAAAATCATTCAATTCACAATATTCAATATCAAAAAGAAGGTAATTCAACTGTCAGTAATACTGTCTGTAGGTAGATCACTTTTAATACGCAACATAGAATTGAATTTTATTCTCTTGCCAATCTATCAGGAACATTTATGTATAAGGATACAGGAAATAAAGCTTCCTCTCTTGATTCCTTTTCGTTATCCCCCTGTATTGCTTGTTGGGAAAATCAAATTATCATACACAACGTAAATACCTAGTAATCAATGTTTCTCTGATATTCTTGTGCTGATGAAGTAGCTTGTGTATGTCTATTCCATTAAATTAAATTTATATTTTATTAAAAAAAAACAAACTCCTCCTATCCCAGTAACTAGGAGTTTTCAATTCAATTATTTTCCAATTATTGGATTTCAAAATGTTATTTATTAATTGTAGAGTATAGACATTTTATACATTATTCAATTATATTGTTTCCTAAATTTTAATTCTAAATATGTCCATTTTTCATAGAGCAAACATTACACTGGTTTGCTAATATTGGGAATAATATCAACTTACATCAACATGGAGGTAATTTAAAATAAATGAATGAGAACAATAACTAGTTTTGGAGTAACATAAACAAATTCCAGAAAATTTATGACTACTAGAATTTGTTGAATTATTAATAATTCATGCATTCATTTGTAAGATGTTTATTTGTATGGTATATAATATACAATAACTAGAGTTAATTCAATTGTTACAATGTATTCGAGAGTCTGGATACAGCTGATAATTTTTTATTGAAAAAATATTCAAATATGAATATCAATATTTAAATTAAAGCTTAAAGCTTTTAACAGCTTAGAAAAATAAACCCAATTTCAAAATAGAAATTTACAAAAATTTTGGTTTTATTTGTTTTTACTAAAAAAAAAAAAAATAATAACATGTATGTAATGATTTCGTGTTTATACATATATTAACAAATATTACTTTAAATAATAATGAATCTATCAGACTTATTTCACATCTAAATGTGTTGAGAAATAAATAATATTACTTAGTACAAATATTAATAAAAATAATCATATTAAATTTAAAAATATTTATTATAAAAAATCAACAGATTCAAAGCGTCGCAGTTTCTACGATGAAGACTCTCTAGATGGTGATGACCTGCATGAAAAACAAGGTATCAATACATTGATTATGATTGAAATTGTGTCCTTATTCTTGAGTAGAAATATACATGTATATTCAATATTCATTTTGTCTTGATAGGCCATAGTATATCAATCATTTAAAATTCATCTCCATACATATTTTCCATTTTAAAGTTAATTTTATGTCGTTAAAATATTTTCACGTCACCCAAGTATTGAAATGTTTATAACGTTGAGATAAAAAATTTTGAAAATAAATAACGAAAAAAAAAAACAATGGTTTATTGTATGAAGGATGAAAATATGACTGAATATAATGTTCCAGGTCGAGAGTCTACGGGAAGTTTAAAGGACATAGACCGAGCGAAGCTTGTACGTGAGAGGCAAAACGAAGAACGACAGCGAAAATTAGAAGAACTTAAACAACAAGCACTTGCTGCTCAAAGATTTCGCGAGCAACGAGATGAGGAAAGAAGAAGACGTATTGAAGAATTAAGATTAAAAGATAATGATAGGTACTTTGATCATATAGCATACTCCATCTTTAAAACAGATAAATCTCAAACATTCAAACTTTCTTAGATTATTTATTTCTAATGTATTAAAGCTGTTTTTTTGTTCTAACTTTAGTTTAAGTAAATCAATAATATAATTACAAAAACATAACAATTTTTTCAGACGAAGTCAAGTAGAGGAAAGGAAACGTTTGATATGGGAAGCAGAAAGAGAACGACGAGAGGCTATTTTAAGAAAGAATCAAGAACGTGAAGCTCGAATTGAAGCAAAAAAGAAAAATGAACGTTCTCATATCGTTTTTGCATTTGGAAGCTCGACACCTCGAATGCTTGAACCTGCGGATACGGGTGGTTCATCTTTTTGGGGAACACGTAGAGCTACTTCAACAACCAATGTCATGATGTTCCCAAATGCTCAACCACTTACTAGAAGATCTTCTGAACGAGAGCTGGATGGTAGTAAAAAGCGTGCCACTTCAGCTGGAGGTCTTGATCGAAAACCTGGTGAAGGTATGAATATTTTTTTTGTTTTATCATTTGTAGTTTCTATGGTGTAGAGGATATTATCTCTAAACTCTGCTGCTGGGTCAAATTTAAATCTTGGCAACTTCAATACAGGTCGGAATTATTTATTCTTTATATTCTTCTGTAATTAAACTTCTGCAATTAGTTTCCTCTTTGAACGTTCTGACACCCTTGGTTTTAATTATTCATACTATTTTTTTTCTGATAATGTAGAAAGTTTCGTTTATTCCAATAAATATAGAAAACTAGCTTAGTTCGTTTCGACACAGTTGTTCAAATGAAATACCTGTATTTCTATTTAAATCACTATTTTGAAAACTTCCATCTATAAATTAGGCGAAAAATATGTATTTACTAATTTAAACAGGTATTTAACCTTAAAAGTTATTAGTTCTCCAAGAAAAGATCATACAAACCCGTAATAAAATTTGGGAACAAGAAGACAATTAAAGAATGTTAGAAATTGTAGTTTCAAAATATATTTTAAACAAATTTTCATAGTTCGCATTCATGAGTACATACCGTGGTGGCTAATAAATACTTAACAATGATAATCCGATTGGAAATTTGAGTTAGGTCTACATCCAGGATCTCCTCAGGTAGAGTCCTTTAAGCTTTAGTTAAGTTGACCTCAAGGAGCTAAACAATCAGGTAGCGAACTCAATATTGAGATTTCAATTGTCTCAATTGATAGTTTCTTCTAGGGTAGTGTCATATTATTACAATGAAGGTAGTGGTATGACGTAGTTGATGTCCTTGAAGATGCAGGTAGAGTTCTTCAAGGATTCTGGACACAGGGTAAGTCCCACAAGTCCCGTTGTATTTTAGTTACAGCCCCCTTGTTGCAAACTCCTCCCCCGGTTGCAGCAACACCTCTAATAGAAATAGTAGCCCACTACCCGTAAGTTTTCCAGACGCATTCGTTCGGGAGCTACAGACGCGCTCAGTTGACACTTCAGTCCTTAAAAATCTTTAAACTTTCTTTTTGGTGTATTTGCTTTTCAAGTTTCACGAGTTCTAAGTTAATTTGATTTCATCGATATTATCTATCATGATGACCCAGAACTGCAACATCATAACAGGTATGATTCTCTTAATTGTGGTTTTAACAAGTGAATAATTTTAGTCGTGATGAATTTTTGCTGTGTCCGGTACAATTTGACTCTAAATGTCTAATACTATCCAACTAGTAAGAAAAACTTTTACATTAAACATATTATTACTTTGCTAATTATTTAGTGTTTCGGGGAAATATTCTAATTTTTTTTTTTTTTTAATTCAAATCTATAGTTCATAATTAATGTTGTAAATTGATAACTTAAAAATAATTTCTAACTATTTTCAACCTTAATGAACTCATCGAGTAGATTGAAGTTTTCATCAACTTTTTAAATTTAAAATTTTTAAAAGGAATCAGTGTGAAAAAGTTTACTCTTCATGTGCACTTTTTTCTATATTGCTTTTTTTAGTTGCGCATCAAATCACACCAAACACATGTCACTACATTTTCATTTAATTTCCAGAAAGTGAACAATAAAATAGTTTATAAAAAATTGAAAATAATTAGTGAACAAAATATTCATTATTTTTATCGGACAAAGAAAAAAAAAAACCAATATAACTAGGGGGTGATTATAAATGAAAAAATATTTAATTTGGAAATTTGTTGGAAATAAATTACCTCAATACGGATAAAAATGAACCAGTGTTAAAAAGACTTTTCGTCGAATGATTTTTTTACAGATATGAGAATGTCCTCATCTATGTATGAAGTGTTTAATTGGAATTCTAGTCCCGATTCTTGTCTAACTTATGCAAAAAATAAGAGAGCCAGCCTCTCTCTGCCTCCCACAACTGACATCTTTGCCATTCATAAGTCGGATAATGACACGAAACGTACGACAATGCCGCGGGCGGCCAGTGGTGAGTCCCAAAGTGCGCCAAAAGAGCCTGATGCATCCGAGATACAATATTCGTTTTCACTTACTACTTTTTAATCACTTTTTTTTTATTCAACTTTGATTTATTAAACAAAATATATTTTCGCTTTTCTATGTTTTTGTCGTGATGAACAAACTTATGAATTTGTTCATTTCATTGGGTTATACTTGTCTTGATACATTCTTCTATCTATCATCTACATTTTTATCGAACATTATCATCATAAAATAGCATGTTTAAAATATTGAAATTTTTCTATTACACCGAAAATTGTTCGAGTCTAAACTCTGAAATGTTACATAAAAAATACTAACATTTTACAAATTTATAATCTCTATTCTATTTAACTAACACTCAGATATTGAAGCATCATACATAACTAATCATATCATTTTTATTACACTCACAACTTCATTTAATATCAAGAATAATATTGTTGTTGTCGATTGTTCTTGTTGATCATTTTGACTTTTTTGTGTTGTTGTTGCTTGCAGTGCATGCAGTTTAATTTGTTGTATTTTTGTTTGTTTTTTCATGCCTATGTATTTATTGAAAAAATATTTAGCATATTTCTAGTTTGAATAATTCTTGAGTTGTTGTAAGGCCCTTATTTTAGTATTTATTATATAATAATCCTTGAATGAACTAGTTCTTTAAATGGCCACAAAGATAACTATATTTAGTTAAAATCATTGAAATTCATTTTTTTTTAAACATTCAATTAATTTATTATGTTATCTATAACGCATAAATTAAAAAAAAAATTATATTCATGATAAAAAAATATCCTTATTGGCTTCATCATTTTTGTTTTTCTTCTGATCAAAATTTTAAGTAGATATAAATATAGAAAATTTATTTGGAGATTTAACTTTCATTTGAAAAAAATTATTAATAGTTGAATTTATTAGAAATTCAATAAAAAAAAAATATTCAAAGCTAAATAAAAGATGATTAAAAAATGGCCTAATAGAGAAAAAGTTGTATATTGGTATCGGTTTGATGTATCGCATTGATTGCTTGGTTGTAGCATTTTTAAGCAAAAAAAAATTACAGGTGAGGAGAGTGATGGAACGCCAGGAACACCGAATATAAATCTCCTGCGTGTAAATCGTCGACGAACAGATCTAATTCCAACGATACCATCACCCCGAGATGGACCACAGATGACGAGTCGTATTTTGAACTCCAAGGCCTTCACACGATCTCCAGGTAGGACTTACTCAATGTCCAGACTGGATCAGCTTTCACAACCGAGGAAGCCTCGCACGGGTGAGCTTCAAACTCTTGTTGAACAGCAGCATCCACACAGTCAACATTATCAAGACCGTCAGAGTGCTCAAACCCTGGGCGCTTCCAGCATGAGTCGAAGCATGTCGCATTTGGCTGCGCCTGGGGTTAAAAGTCTTAAGCGATCTGATAATTCGCGTAGCATGGGCACATTACCAGGTGCTGTCCTTCTTCCAAGGTCAACAAGAGCCGAGAAGTTACGCCGAAAAGCTCGCGAGTTGCAAGCTCAACAGCAACAACAAGGTATTGTGTATCTTGTGAACTCAACTCTTCTCATTTTTAAAAAAAATTTATGTAAATATTCATTTCATTATTATGGCCATTTATTACTATATGTAGGCTTGAAAAATACAGTAGTCCCTTTCGTAGGTCATTGAAACAAAAATAGTAGAAAACTATAGTTTAAATAATATATTTCTAATTTTAATATGGTGTAAATATTTCTGAAAAGTGTAGACATATGTTGAACATATTTACACAAAAAAATAATTCAAATCACAAATAAAAACTTCAATTTTTCATCCCGTGTTATGATTAAATGTTTAAATATAAAATGAGAGTAAATATTAATGATAACATAACATTTAAAACGTAAAAGCATTTGTAAATAACTGAACATTAACATTTAACTGAAATATAAAAGACATAGTATTTCAAATCATACTTTCTCTAATATCAATTTATATATTATTTTATATTTTTATAGATAAAGTAATTTTGTAAGATAAATTTATCATTAATCTTGCTAAAAATTTCACTGAGGAGTTGGGGCCACAAGTGCATGCATGTTGAGACTTTTAACTTCACAATACCAAAGTCAATCTCTTGTTAATCAATAGATATTATTAATTTTAATTTCAAGTAACATCAAATGACTAATAATAATTATCAATAACTAAAATAAATCATTCATTCATAATTATTTATTATATTTAAACTTATATTAACTAAATATAATTAATAATATTTTATTGATTAACAAAAATCCCGTGTCGATGGCAAACTTGAGCTTGGTGAATTATGCTTTTCTATAATATTATATCGGTGGTGGTATACAATAATAAACAAAACGACAAGTGGTTGGTAAGCTACACATTTTATTCTTTATAATTATATAAAACACTTAAAAAAATTATATGTACTTGTATTTAATGTGCAATTGAATATTTTATTAACACCTTTTTTTTTGTTAATTATCTTTTTTTATCTTCTTTTATCCAAATTATTGATTTGTTGCAATCTTATACAAGTATTATAATTTTGAGCTTTTTTTCTTTTTAATCATTTATTTATACTTTTTTTTCTCACCTTGGCTTTTCATAGCAACTGTAGTTGAAATCACTAGCAATAACAAAAAGATAATATAGTTTTTGAGCTTTGTTTTGAACTTTTAATATTTAAAAACTAGTCTTTTTATAAGGATAAATTAATGGTTGAACAAAGATAAGTATTGAAATTGTAAATGAATTCAATTCAAATAAAGTCAAATAAAAAAAAAAAATATAGATAAATAAATTTAAAAAGCACAAAAGAAAGAAACAGAAGTTGATTGGGGATGAAAAATGGGTTGTATAGGTATCCGGAGTGGTGAGGTGACACCAAGCAGCCCATCGCGACCCCACAGCTCCATGAGTCAACAGAGTAACAGCAGTGTGGCCAGTAGTAACGTCAATCTACGTTCTCGCACATCTACCCCGCGGCGTCCGCGACCTGCTTCTATTGCCGGAACTGGTGTAACTGCCACAGAGCGATACAGTGAGCATGGCTTTTAAAAATTTCCTTATTACATAAGCTGAAGCCATTTAAACTTTATCCATAAATTGCTATATAAATTTGGCTATTTCTCTAATAAATTTAATTTACAAATGATATTAACTAGTGATCACTGAAACAATATTTTATAGATTAATTTTAAATATTTGTCAAAAAAATCTTTATCATTTATGCTTCCATGTCATTCTAATTCAATGAGTTTCTAGTAAATTAAGTTGAATTATTTTACTTTAAAATTAATTTTAATTATCAATCATTTTTTTTTTACTCAGTTAAAATTATTGCACATGAAAATACAGTAAATTGAATGTTTAACTTTTTTTTCAAAAAAATTAACCCATTAATATTGTTTTTACATTTGATTTAGACATGTCAGCGGAGGCAAAGATAAAAGATTCGAAGCCACCACTGCCAAAGGTCCATACAACTCCAAAGAAACCGTCGTCAGCATCATCACGTTCAGGAAGTGCTGAGAAAGAAATGAAAAAGCCAAGTGACAAATTGATAAAGAGTGCAAGAGCATCACCTCGTATTACTCCAAAGGCAACTCCTCTACAGAGTCCTAGTGTTGAACAGCCGCCACTTATTCGCCAAGATACAACTGAGATAATCAAGAATAATAATAAAGAATCCCAAGAACCGACAGTTATTAAAACTGATGATAAACAAGATGAGAAAAAAGATTTAGGAAATGAAAAAAATACCATCGATATTGAAACAAATAATTCAAAATCCGAAGTCATTTCTCATTCAACGGATAACCGTTCAATTTCTCTTCAAAAAAGTGTTAAAGAGGAATCTTCAGTGATTACCAAAGAAGAAAAAAAAGATGAAAACGAGAAAAAACTATCAATATCTTCAGAAGTTAAAGGTGCTGATGAAGATACTGAAGAAGCTGTTGATATGTCAGCTTCAATGATTGCTAAGATTCGAATTACAACAGAAGAAGAAGCTAAAGCAGCTTTGGCAGAGCGTAGAAGACTTGCCCGAGAACAAGCAGAGCGAGAAGCTGAACTTGAACGCCAACGACTTGTAGAAGAGGCACGTCTTGAAGCAGAAAGACTCAAGGCTGAAGAAGAAGAGCAACGACGTCTTGAAGAAGAAACATTACGTTTAGCAAATGAAGCTAAAGAGGCTGAAGAACAAAGGTTACGCCTTGCTATTGAAGATGCTAAACGCCGAGAGGAAGAAGATAGAAAACGACGTGAAGAAGAAGTTCGGCAAAAATTAGAAAAAGAAGAGGCTGATCGAAAAGCACGAGAAGAAGCTGAGAGGTAATATTTTTTGAATAATTAATTTTTTTTAATCAATTCATTATGTATATTACTACATTGAAAATACATTTTTAATGTAAATATTATAAAAATATTTAATCTTTATTTTAGACAACGACTTGAGATGGCAGAACGACTGAAAAAAGAAGAAGAAGAAAGAATTGCTCGCCGTAAGCGGGTAGAAGCCATTATGAAGCGAACACGTGGAGGAAACAACCAATCTAATACACCTTCAAAGGTAATAAAAGCAAAAAAAATTTTCCAATAAGTGATTTACTTCATCACTATTATGTAATTTATTATTTAACTACTTTCCCATTTCTGTGAAACTTAATTTTTGGTGTAAATTTAGGGTGATGGTGATAAGTCAAAAGAGGAGAGTCCAAGTGAAGAAAATAAGCCAATGGCGAGTAACAAAGTGGATGATGTAATGACAACAAGTTTAATATCGGAAGCCACTCAACAATTTATTAATTCAGAGAAAGAAGATAATCATAATACTGCAAACAATAGTTCTACTACAGATATAATGCGTAATGGTACTCACAGTAATGGTATCAATCAAAATAGTAAAACGATTATTGAAAATAATTCAAGCCAAGATAATGGAGATGAGTTCAGCAGTCATCATGCAAATAATCAGAACAATCACAAAAATGGAATCACCAATCAAATTACATTGGACAATGCTACTGTGTAAGTATTTTAATTTAAAATAATTCAAATCACTTGAAAGAGCTATGAAAAATAAAAATAATTATTAACACAAAAAAAAAAAAAATGAAAAAAAAAAGATAATATGCTAATAATCATAACAACTATAATAGTAACATAGAAAAATTTGAAAATATAAAAACAATACAAACAAAAAAAAAAAAAAATTCTGTAATGTTAAACTATTTAAATTATGTAAATAATTTTTTTTAAGTTAAATTATTAATATGGAATTATACTGGCTAATAGTAGTTGTATATGATAGAAGAGATTTGTAAATGAGCCAATATTATACCACCGTCTTTTTTGTTAAATAAATTACTCATTTAAAAAAATTTTTGATTATTTTCTCGGCAATTATAAACATTTATTCTAAATTAAAATTGAGTTTGTAATCAGTAACAAAAAAATTCACCTTTTATTTAAAACATTAGTAGCATTATATCAATATATAACTTATTCATGAATACAAATTAAAAAAATTAATGAAGAATATTAAAGTTTACAAATGAATATTTGAAAAAATGACGCACAGATAAATCAATTCGACTTCAGATATAAATATTGTTACTCAATTTCTTTAATACAAAAAACAACACAGATTAAGATTTATTCAAATTTGAATATAAGTAATCGAAATAGATAATGATCAATTAAGGTGCTGACAACGGTCTTACATATAGATTAATTTTGACAAACATACTGCCTATATTTGAATTATTATACAAATAAAGATTTTTGTATAAGAACTCGTAATGGCTCATTGTAAAATTATTCAACTGCATCGCAAAAGTAGTCAGAGAATAGTGATTAGACAAGCATGAATGCGATTTCTGGTTCATGATAATGTCGACAGTGAGTGTTGATTAGCGATACTTATGCAAATTTCAAATCTACAGTCTATATCGATATTGTTGATATTGACAATGATTCTTGTTGTAAAGTCTATAATAATAATTAAGTAATTAAACAGTACGATTACTAATAAATCACTAGTGTCACAATGATATATATACATATATATATGTCCATATATATCCACATAAACGTATATATTTTATAATAAATATTTATTGGCGTTTCTGTCCAGCTATATATTAATGTTAAAAAATATAAAATAGGATTAATATAGAATATAAAAATATTGGAATAACAATAATAAATCAGTAAAGAGATGTTTAATGGAAGAAACGAAAAAAATATTTATAATAATAGCATTTATGGCTTTAAGTTTAAAATAAATCGTCATTAATATGCGCAGAGTTATTTAATGCACTAAAAATTGATTAATTTACGTTAATTGTTAAATATCATGACAAATAATAACAATGTAAATAATGTAAAGAAAGGTGAATAGCATAAACTTAATAATGAATTAACTATTATAAAAATTGTATATAATTTCAATAGTGTTTAGTAAAATGAATATACTTATTTTATTTAGAATTAAATAAAAAAACTAGAAAATGTCAAACAACAAATGAATGAACTTAAAATTTTACTAGACACTAATTCAATTTTTCCCACATGCTTTCATACCTTTATTAAATCACCTCTGCTTTAATCTTCTATTTATTACTAAACATTTTAATAGAGTGCATGTGTTTTAATTTATTTATTGCTGCCTCCTGATAGTCCAGTCGATATACTTCAAAAAACAGCCTAATTTTAAAGTTCGTTAAATATTAACCGATTTTGTTTATTAGGTTGTTTTTAGTGATGGCAGACATCAGTATGAATTTGTGACCACATTAGAAATGTGCTTTTTTGTTAACAATTAAATATCCCGTAGAGAGTTGAGATTTAATAAAACACAAGCTTATTTTTTATAAACAAAAAAGCACATTTCTAATGTGGTCACAAATTCATACTGATGTCTGCCGTCACTAAAAACAACCTAATGAACAAAATCGGTTAATGTTCAACGGACTTTCATTTCGAAAAACATATTGACTGGACTATGATACAATTTTTTATATTATTTTTAAATACTGTTTAATTATTTATTATTTTCGCTTTGTGCATACGTTAATTTTAAATGTACATTTGATTTTTGTCAACCTCTGTCTACTTTTGCCATGTATTTATTGATGTATACGAAATAGAAATACTTATAAAATATAATGATTATTATTACAATATTAAGTAAGAATAATTAATTAATTAACAAAATAGTTTTTTATTAGTTAATAAGCTTTTATTAACCAGTCTAGTTAATGTAAATAATAAAATATAAAAATTAATTTTAGTATATGGCTGTGTTATATTTAGCCGACTTTATGCTTTATTTGGCTGATTTTGTAGCAAACAAAACAACATGACCAACAACCTGTTAGATATCTCAGAGTGTGATACATTGAATAATAGCAGTCGAGGCCCTATCTATGATTTGTCGTCAAATTTTTCAAACGAAGATACCCTCAACTCCAATTTAAATCCAGCAGCAATGCCCTTCACTCCTATGGTCAACCCTTTCATGAATGTTACTGGAAACTCTAATTCTAATCCGTTCCATGATGCTTTCACCGCCAATAAAAATCAGGAAAATAATCCAGTACCAGGTACTTTTTTTACTGAATTATTATTCCATAGTTATAAATATCGCCTCACATAGTTGTAATTTTTTATTTTGTTTTAAAATATTTAATATCAGGATATTCTTTATTATCTAATGGCTTAATAAATACTTTCTTTTTGTTATAGATTTACTTTCATGAAGAAAGCATGAAATACTTTAATGATTGGGGAAGAAAGTCAAATAAAGAATTAATTAATTGCTCTTATAAGTGCAGGGTAAATGATAATTACCATCATCAGAATATAATAATAATATTCGCTTAAAAAAGCATGATAAAGAGTAAAAAATAATAAATCGAATAATAAATAACAATTACAAATAAATGAACGGAATAAGTACCGAAAGGACTATTGACAAGTGCTGATAATGAATGTAAATAAAAGATTGTTAGAATTTCTATAGGTAAATTAAGTCTAAATAGAGAATGAAAATAAAAAAAATTTATGAAGATAAAAAACAGTAGCCTTAGAAGGAACTGCCCTTCTTTGAAAATTCATTAACTTAATACTATAGTAACAATAATAATAAGTTACAGTAATAACATAATGATTACAAATGTGCAAGTACATTGAGAGATGAAAATAAACGTGGTGATAGAGAGTGAAATAATTTATAACATTGATTAGTAATTAATGATGATAATTCTATTAAAAACAATAATTAGATTATTCGTCTCATATACTTATTATTACTATTATTATTGTTATTATTATTTTTCTTTAGAAGAGAAAAAAAAATACTTTCATAAATTTTTCAAATTATATCTATAATGGTAATGATTCGAAATTGTACACATTATAATTTGTTTTAATATAATTAATGTAATAACCATAATAATAATAATGATATAATAATGGCTAAATTTATTCTTAATTTTAAAAAATTGGATTTCATTGTACAAAAAAATTATTATTCGAATTAGTTAATTGAATTTATTGTTATATTTTGAGATTTGTAGGTTGTCAAATGCAATTTTGTTTATTTATCGAATAATTTGTAATAATATCACTATTAATCCTATAACTATTGCACATGTAGTTCAATAGTTACATTCAGTAATCTATTAAAAGTTTTGATTAAAAAATTGTATAAAATTATGATGAAAAATTACTAAGTACATAACACTAAAAATTTATTCCGAATATGTCACTGTTTAAGCATACGAAATTATTATAATTGTGCTAATTTTACATAGTTTACGAAATAAAGAATTATAAAATAAAAAATTCTTCCGTATTATATGTACAGAGAACGTATGCTCACTAGTCAAATATTTTTACCCTTTTTTTTTTTATTATTCATTCGTAAACAGAAGTTGAATTGAGGTATATAAATTATTACTTATGATCACTCAATTATTTTTTAATACTATTTATCAAAGAAATAATTATTTATAAAGTAAATGAAAATATAAAAAAAAAAAAAAATGACGAATGATTTTAATAATAATCCTACATCATAGCTTTTTTAATTCTCTTTTAATCGACGTGAATAAATATTGATGAATCAATGGCCTAATTACTGACCTCATCTGATATGAACATTGGAATTCGAATGATACTGCAATCATAATAATTATCAAAATTAATAAAAATGATTTTATGAATAATAATAAATAAGTATTTATCATTGATCATTCATAAGTATGTAACAAATAAAATTTCATTGTAAAATATAATAATTATTATTATTATTACTATTATTATTAGTTATTAATATTATGATGTGAAAATGATATTTTTATTTTCATTGAGTTTATTTTGTTCAATAACAAAAATTTGTATAAAAATAAATTTGTCATGCAACTGTTTATTTTTTCATTGTACGGAAGAAATATAAGTCTACATATCTTTCATTGACTATTACAGCTGTATGGAACTTTAAAGTTTTAATGCTAATAAAGTTTATTATTATTCTTTCATTGACGATTGTATTAGGAATGATGAATTAATTAATTTTCATTATGTAAATTAATAAATTAATGTATTATTCTATACAAAGAATTAGTAAACAGACAAATTTTGTAAAAAAATCATTTTTGTTTTATTACGAAAATGTTTTGTTTATGTTTACTAGAATAATAATAGTTGCCTCCAACAAATAATGATTTATATAAATGTTATGCTTTGTAAATTACTCATAATATTCCTATAATAAACGAACTAAAACTTATTTTAATGCTTGTAATTTGAAAAATATAGCAACATACTGATAATGAACACGACATTAATTAAGTGTAATATGAATAGTCAAAAACGGTAATAAAGTATAATATTGACAAAATGATAAGCACGTAAAAGAAGTTAATTTATAAGGCTGAACCGAGAGTTTTAAAAAAAAACTTTAACCTATCCATTTGCATCATTTAAATAATATAGGTTATATATGAATAAATTAATGAATAAACTTATTTCAAGTCCACATTCTATAAAAATTTTATTTGATTCAAATTTTTGACTTTTTTTTAGGAATAACCTGTATTTAAATACATGCAAATTGCTATAGATCAACAATAAGCTGTAAAATACACATAGTTTTTTAAAAAAAATGCAAAAAGCATCCAGATCATTAAACATAGCCGGCGATAATGGTTAATATTTTTACTATTTTTTCATTTACTCTTTATCAATTAAAAATTAACTTTATTTTTACATTACTTATTTCTATAATTATCTTTTTCAGTGATTAAAAATTTATTTATCGCAATATTAAAATTTGACATATGGCTATTTGTGAATATTGAATATTATGTGTCAAGAGCATTTTATTTTTGTAAGCCTATTTTAGAAATTTTATTAACAATGAGTATTGGAGCTGGTTTGTTAATAATTTGTGGAGGTTTATTAATGACAAATAATGAAAGTTTTGATGATAATGATCATCATGGATCAACATACTCTCATGATGAGTATTTAGCCGTTCCCGATGATTCAGTATTTTATATGCCTTTACTTCAGAAAGAAATATTACGATTAAAAGAAAAATTGCATCATTTAGAATTGACTGTAAAGAGAATGGTAATACTAAAATATCATAACCACTTTATAACTATCATCTTATGTGTACATGAGTAATTACTGCTATTCTACAATATGTTTTATAATCTAGAATTCACAGTTACAAGCTTATTGCAATAATAAGAAATCGGTTGAGGTTTTACCCGATTTCGCATCAGAAACTGTTGGTGGATCCATAGTTGGAATTCCTGATACTGAATCGTTTCATGAACCAAACGTTCGAATATCCTTATTTGGGATTCCTATTCCTCTATGGAATCCTAATTATCGTTCTCCACGTACAATTCTTCAAGTACCATTTTTTTTTTATGTATAATAGGATTTATATATTTCATAATTAGCAATATCATATTATGTAATTTCAGCCATGGACAGAAGCCGGAGAATGTTGGCCTTTTCGTGGATCCCAGGGAAATGTTATCATTGAATTAGCACAATTAGCTCTAGTGGATCATGTAACTTTAGAACACATTCCAGCATCCGCTTCATTAACAGGATCAATCACTTCCGCGCCCAAAGAATTTCGAGTACTTGTAGGGCTATGCAAATAATAATAATAATCTACTCATTATTGGCAACTCATCGAATTTCGTTACTACTATTAATTAATAACTCTACGTTTTGATAAATTAATGAATAATTATTGTAAATTGCAGGGTGAACATCAGAATGAATATTTACTTTTGGGATCATTTATCTATCATTATAATGGGCCTATTTCTCAAACATTTGAAATAACTGTGCGTAATCACTAAGCATGATAATTCAATTTCCCATCAAAATAAATTATTAGTTTATTTACAAATATTATTCTTTAATTTGTAGAGCCTAGATATAAAAAAAATTCCAATAAAAATAGTGATGCTCCAAATCGTATCGAATTGGGGAAATCCTACCTACACTTGCATATATAGATTTAGAGTTCACGGAAGAGCGTATAACCAATTTGACGATCAATCTTCAGTAAATGAAAATTAGTTAGCTTAAATAATTAACCAATAACCATATTTAGAATAAAGAAGTAAAAATAATTGTAGTCTTTTATTAAAATTTGTATTCAATGTTTTATTTTGTACCACTTAAATACAATCACTGTAATAAGTGTAGTCTTGACAATAGTTCAATTCATTTTACGTCCACTTATCAGCAGCAGATCCTCCCCAGTTTTGTGTAGCAGGTGCTTGTTGGTTATTTGCTGACCATTCATCCTGGACTTGAGTAGCCCAATCACCTGATGCAGCAAATGCAACAGGAGCTCCTGCTACTGGTACATTGGGAGCTGTTGGAACATCATCTGCCCAGTTTTCTGGAGCAGAATTGACGTTGTCGACTTCATTGCCCCATCCACCATCAGCTGTAGCATCAGCAGCAACAAAGTCTTTAGGAGCTGGAGCGATTTCTTTCGCTGCTTGTTCTTCTTTTTCAGCCTGAAATAAATATATTCAATGGATTAATAATGAAAACACATAATGTAGAATATTAATACATCATATTATGATAAAACAAACCTCTTCAGGATCTCTCCAGAAGAATAAGTCAACAACAACATCCCATTTAACTTCACGTGGAATAGATCCACGAAGACGAAGGACCTCACGTGCTAACAGCCACCACATTAAACCAATGCTATGAATGCTCTTAATATTGCAAGGAATTGCAATATCAACAAACCGCAATGGTGAATCTGTATTACAGAAAGCGATAACAGGAATGTTGACATAACTGGCTTCAGTGATGGGTTGATGATCAGCTGCTGGGTCAGTAACTACCAATAAACGTGGTTCACGGAAAGCAGCCTGTAAATAAAACAAAATTTTTTTTAAATAAATTGAAAATAAGAAAAAATATACTTGTATATATAATAGCCTTTATCAGAAAAGATTAAGCCTTGATATTCAACATGATTATTTCTATCAAAAAATGTCATCATCATTCAAAATAATTAGTTTGCAAATAAATTAATAATAACAATAAAATCATACTTGAATTTGATTAGTAAATGCTCCAGGAGTAAATCTTCCAGCAATTGGAGTAGCGCCAGTATGAGCTGCGAATTTCAAAACAGCTCTTTGTCCATGGAATCGAGAACTGATAACGAAAACTTCACTAGGATGTTCAATTGCTACAATAGCTCGGGCAGCTAGGAGAAGTTTTTCCCAGGTACGACGTAAGTTAATAACAGTCACTCCGGCTCCTGTAAATTAGTTGAGCATAAATTACATTGAGCTATAAATAATGATAAAACATTGAAATTATAAGTTATGATAGCTACCATCAACTCGTCGTTTGTAGACATACTGTTCCATTTGGAAGTTAACATTTTCACTTCCCAAATGGGTACATGCAGCCAACATTTTGGTTACATCTTCCTCTTTAAGAGCTAATACATCTAATCCTCCCGACATCGTAACGTTGTGGTTGAACTACGAATCAACCTAAAATTGAAAAAAAAATAAATATATAACATATTATTAAAAAATAAATAAAATTTTGTAGGTTCATGAACCACGTGTTCTCATCCGGCAATCAATGAACTTAATTTTTTAATTTTACTGGAAAAAAATAATAAATTCAATATAAATTTATAAATATAAAGTAAATTTATATTTAAAAGATTCTTTGTATGATATAGAAAATAATTAAAAACTAATAAAATATCGAAAACTAGAAGATTACTTACGTTGTATAATGCCACTTGGAGGTATCCAGTGTAAAAAGAGAGAACGCCATTTTGTTCCTGCTTAGGAAGTACTTTGTGATCAATTTCATTTCTTTATTGAATTAAATAAAGCAATAATTATTCTCAATACATATGAAAAAATTAATTTTATAATTCATATATAAAATTAAGTTTATGTATTGATTCTAAATAATTATTATTTGTATGAAATTCCAAAATAATAGAAGGTACTGATTAACGTAGTAAAATCTCGTATCTCTAACCTCAAAAGCGAAATATAAAATGTTATTTGTGTAAAATGCACCGACTAAGAATTTTTAAATAATTTTAATTGATGAAAATTATTAATATTTTAATTAAAGTGCGATATATAGAATTCTAGTAATACGCTCTTTTTTTTATTATTCATAATAACAAACATAAATTTATTTATGAAAAACAATTATTAAATTAAATGTGTTTACAAAAATTGGATGTAATTTGATAAGAAAACAATTTTCATATATAAACTATAAAAAATGTTTCCGGCAAATCATAAAACAGTTTTTGTATTAGACCATACTCCCTATTTTGGAATATCAACAGAAAGTCCTCTTGAATTTGAATGTTTAAAAAGTCGTGGTCCTAATCACATACCTTTAGCACCAATATGTAAATCTCTATGGACTACAAGTGTTGAATCATCAATGGAATACTGTAGAATCGTTTGGGATCTTTTTCCTTCTGGAAAATTGGTACTTTTGTCTTTTATTAAATCGTATATTTATGTTACTCGAATCTAATGTAAAACTATTTATTTAGGTGAGATTTGTTGCCAGTGATCACGCAGCACATATTTTAAATACTTGGAATCCACTTCAACAAAATTTATCTCATGTAAAGTTACATAAATTTTTCAATCGATTAAAGAAAATATAGGCAAAAGTTAACTCCTAAAATAATTTATTCTTTACTAAATCATAGATTATGAATGGAATGTCTATTATTGGAGTTCCACCTAGAGCTCACCAACCTGGAGTTGACTTTTCAGTAATACATGGATTACGAGTTGCAATTGAAGCTTTAACTGAATGTACTGAAGTTCAACACACTCATCGAACTTCTTTGAATGAAACTACTAAAATACTCAATCGAGGCCGGGTCATTTGTATTACTAGTGCTAGAGATAATATTAATATGAAAAGTTTAGAGAATATATTTTTAAATCAACTTACACTACAAAATAAAATAGCCCTTGGATCAGATCAGTAAGTAAAAATATTATGTTTAAATCATTACAAGTATTTACTTGCAATATTAATTGATTATTGTTTTTTTTTTAGTTTGATGCCAATACATCATTGCCATTTAGTCATATTAAACATTTTTCCAGTCAATATTGAATCTCAAGTAACCAACCAAAACCCCCGTGAGGTTTGAAAGAATTATATAAAAAATATTTAAACTTAAAATAAAAATGATAATAGTTATTTTCAATCTAAAAATAAAATATTAATTAAATATATTTCTCTACCACAGATATCGCCGGTTCTCACGATGGAAGTACATTCAATGAAAGCCACAGCCTTACATTCCAAGTTATCACATCTAATATTATCTCACTATGATCTTGCGAGCACGACTGTTACTGGAATACCAATGAAAGAAGAACAAAATGCTAGTTCTTCTGCTAATTACGATGTAGAAATTTTTCATTCACTTAATGCTCATTCCTCTATTTTAAATGGTAACTAAAATGTTTGAACACATTATAATTCTCAATTGATCTAAAGTTTAATCAGCATAAAATAATTTTCATCATCTAGGGAATCCTCAAGACTCAGCATTATTGAAAACATTCAGGAGGTTTGAGGAAGGTTCAGAATATGAAACTGTCACTTTAAAATGGTGCACACCTAGAGGTTGCAGTGCATCTGAAATGCAAAATTGCACCGCAATGCACAGAATAACACCAGTAGATGTTAACAGCCGACCATCTTCATGCCTCATAAATTTTCTTCTTAATGGTAGGTCTGTTATGTTGGAGATGGTACGTAAAAGTGGAGGCAAAACAATATCTCATCTGCTAGCTTCTCATGGTGGAGAAATTTTTATTCACACTCTTTCTACTGCACGAAGTGTTCTTGAAGATCCACCGTCAATTAGCGAGGGCTGTGGTGGCCGACTTACTGACTATAGAATTACCGTAAGTGTTTAATTTTTTTTAATGTTATTACAAAAGATAAAAATTATCATTCCATAAATTCATTTCACTTGGATGATTCTCCTTTTTAGGATTTTGGTACACTTATGCAAGCTAATATTTTAGTACCTTTAAAGCGTTCTTCTAATGATGATAGTAATGAATCAATTAACAAAATGCGAGCGAGATTAGAAAGACACACAAGATATTGGCCAATTACTATTTCAAGTACTTTGATCTTCAATTTAAAGCAGGTAAATATTTTATGTTTGTGAATCTTTTAAATTCAAATATCTGTGTAATTTAAAATCATTCTGATATTTTTTTTTTAGATTATGAGTCCGTTACCCGAATTGATGATTAAAGAAGAGCTTACCAAAGATGAACATTTAAAATGTAAGCAGTTAATATTTAAGTTACTTCAACTAGAATCAAAACATGAACCTTTACCTCTACCAAATCTGGCTGGAGTACGAGGTGGAAAAGGTGGAGTTCGTCGAGAGCATTACCGGTTGTTGTGGGAAGAGCTGGAAGCGTTTCTGAAAGTTCATGCTAATAACTCTTCGATGCATGCTGAAATACTTAATTGTTTTCTCGAAGTTCGAAAAGAAGATGATAAAGACAAGATGGAGATCGATCAACCTTTACGAAAATCAGAAAAGTATGTATTTTACTTGATTATAAAATGATTTTCTATACTAAAAATCTCTTTTTACAGTGTCAATAAAGATGAAACTTTACGTGCAAGTGTAATCCGAGCAACAACTGACTCTCCAATGTCTCCTCCGCCTTCTTGTCCGTCAACACCCCTCACCAAGCAAGCGCAAAAAAATTCAACATCTAAGACGTTACTTGAAATTTGGCTTCAAAGAATGACACCCAAAGAACGTCGACCTGATTTTCATGGTCGTATTAATAGTGATGGACCCAAAGCAAAATTGTATCCAAATTTAAAAGAAACTGGAAGAGAACCTCGAGAACCTATTTTGGAAGGTTAATAAAAAATTTGCCGTACTGAAGAATTTCTTCAACTTTGTAATCTATTCAATTTAACGATTCATGACATGACAAAAAATTGAGAAAAAAATCCATTGACATATGACACTAAACAGAATGAGGATAGTCTAGCAAATGACGAGAAGTGAAGAAAAGCATGGGGTAGTAATTTTTATTCCTCAACTATCGCGTGTGTCTAGTCGCTGTCTGCACCTACAATACGTTGACCTCCATATCAAAACTATACGTAATGTAGTAGTTGATGACGTGATGTAGTAATCGATAGAAAGAGCAAGATACATAATATAATGCAAGCACATTGTGAAAAGTAGTAAAGGCGCAGGAAGACTTAGTAATAGAGAAAGAGGATGAAATGAGAAAGAGTGATAGAGCGAGAAAAGAGAGCCGACAATGACGAAGATATCAACGACGACGACAACGGCAACGACGGGAGGACGCGGGAGCATTGAGAGTGCAAGTGCGTGACGTAACGGTTCATTCATCCCGAGAGACAGACGATATCCCGGTCAATGGTAGGTATGTATTCACTTTATACACGCGTAGTCATACATTTATTTGTAGGTGTGTGTGTGTGTATCAACACTATGTAGTTACGTCGACTTTGGTGCAACCGTGCCGGCTATTCGGATTTATTTGCACTTTATGTAAAACAACAAAAAAATACTGTCAGGCTTATTTTTTTTTTTATACATAAACTTCAACAAATTGATGCATTCATATTTTAACAAAATCATAAATAGACATTTATAAGTTTCACGGTATTAACAAAAAATAAAGGGTGTTTATCATTCGAATTCTATCTTTATGTTTTCGAATTCAAATAAAAATGCGACTGAAAAAATTTTAAATCTCCAATAATTAATATCATTCAGAAACTATTTTTGAAAATCACGGAAAGAGGGAAGATAATTTATTAATGATAATTAATTAATATTAACATTGTAAATAAAGTGTAGAGATGGAGAAAAAATTTATTTTCTATTAATATAGCTCAATCTGTAAATATGTATCATAAGTGATAAATAATTAGATGAATAATTATTAAAGATTAAAAAAAAAAAAAAAGTTTTTTATAATATGCCCTTGAAGTAAAGGAATACGTTGCAGGTGTATTGGATGAGCAATAGCTCAAACGATGACTTTCAAGGCAGCTATTTTGAGCACCTGCCTTCCAAGCAGCTGCTTTGAACACACTGCCAGGAATATGACATTGTAAAGTGTTAGTGTGCTAGCATTTATCTAAAGATTTCTCAAAAATGTGAAAATAACAACATTTTGTTTATATCATACCCCAATACTGGAATAATATTTATAAAAAATATTTTAATAAAAGTATTTTTAATAAAAATTTTACTGAGTGTAGTTATTTTAAATCATTAATATCTTTTTCAATTACAAACTCAAATTTATCAGATCATTATTGTGATATTGAAATAGAAATATTATTATATGAAATACCAATAACACAGTAATTTAAGACATCAATAAACGTACATTACCTAACGATAACATTAAAATATCATAATATTGAATAACAATGATTAATATCGTAAATAAAGTCATATTGAACATTTTTAAATACTCTTTGATGCTATAAATTATCTTTACTAAGCCAGTGTAGAATATTTCAACATAAAAAACTAGAAAAATGAAGAATCATCATTTTCATTAATTTTTTTTCAATATTCTCGTTTGAAAGAGGAAGAAAAAAAGTATGATTAAAGCTTGGGGAATTAAAAAAGATTGATATAATGGCTTCATTACTTATAACAATCATACTTCTGGCTCTGAAATTCTACAAAGTCGTTAGTAAAGACAGAAAAGAAATTCTCGAAAAGCTCAAGCCAAGCGAGTCATGCACAGCAGTGTTACAGTCATCAACCAGCTGCCGTGGCAACACTGCCATGGGTACTGTTCAGAACTGGCAGGAAGTTCTTGGGGCTTACGGTATACTTACTAATACATTCTTATAAATGAGAAAACTAATATATCCACATTCAACCAACCTACACAAGGGGCTGTTCAAAAATGACAAAGGGAAATTTCAATCCTTCCAATCTTTCAAAGATATCCTTATGTTTCATATACCATCATGCTGGCATATAGGTTTTCCACTTACTCCTACTTATTACTTGGTCTCTACCTCTACTATAGAATGCACTAAGTAAGCACATAAATATGTGTATCTTTTTCAGCTATCTAAAATGAGTCTCATCCCTTCTTTTCTCATTTTCTCTTTTTCAATAGAATACATCAGACGCTTTATCAAGAATTTATCCTATCATACCGAGAAAATATTTTTTTAGGATTATACCATGGAGACTACTATGACGTTATAGCAAACGTGCATGAATGCAGTGAAATACTACGATGAACAGCAATAAATATAAAATACAAAAATGAGCAGAAAAAAACTAAAAAATCTCTTCTAGAAAGTAATGACAAGAAGACATGAAATGCAATCTATGAAGGTATTTTAATGAACAAAATAAAAGAATTGCAATAATTGGAGTGAAATGTATATGAACATGTAGATGAATACTTGAATAAACTAATGGGAAAATATTGGTGACAGTATTGATAGTAAATGATAAAAGGAAAATGAAAGCTCAAATCAAAAGGTATAAGAATGTGATCCCTTTAGCCATTCTCAAATGTCCTATTCACATTAAAGTCGCATGTGCTACGTCACTCAATGTTTACAGATACCCACGTACACACACGTAAAACCTTACTCGTGACCTTGTGTTTTGTATATATCATCCCGCCCGCACGTCGCAAGTCTTCTTCTCCTTCTAATACTCATTCTTTCTCTCTTACTATTCTGCAGTCCTCCGATTTCGTCCCGCGAACCTCGGGAAACCCCCATCGAATATCCCCCGACTTCCCCGGCCCCTTGACTGGCAACCAGTTGTTCCGTCTGTGACGTAATCCAAAGTATCACACGACCTGTCGGCATTTGCCCGATCACCATCTCTCTCTTTCTTCATCTCCGTTTTTCATCTTCCTTTGACTACAACAGTACTCAATATTTTTATCTTTTTTATTCTACTTTGATATCACATACATCGCTCGATCTCATACTTTGATTACTTCATCTTTCAGTCTTCAGACCTACTCTATAGTACATTGATCTTTCGTCTGATCATATTAGAATTGTTTACTAATATTATCCATTTAAGTGGGCATGCATACATGCACATGCACTTATGTCTGAATGATCTTTTTATATCATAAACTCCATCCATAAGTCTTGTATGCAATTTGATGTCTTCAAAACTGTTGCTCATAGATTTTGAAATGAGGAATCCGAAGTCGTTGGTTATTTTTTTTTAAAGTAATCAGTTTTTTTATTATAAACAATTGAATGATTAAATACAATTTACGACTTATCTATTAGTGATATCAAAAAAATAATGACAAGAAAATATTCCTCAACTCAAAATCTGTAAATTTTATGAGCAGAGAAAACAGCACGACAACTTAGTGCTAATTATTTTTACACGGCTTATGAATGGCCAATGGATCACATACTTTTTTCTTATTATACAGAAAACAATAGACAGCAAGAGCATATTGTTATTACGAAAAATGTATTTAGTTGTTAATAAATTAGTTTTTAATTGAGATGATTAACTAATGTTTGAATGAAGAATAAGTGAAATATTATGTGGAGATTCACTGTATATTTTTATTTATTTTTTAAATAATCATTCACTACAGTATTATTCACTCCGATAATTACAATCATTTGTGTTTAACTGAATTTTTCCATCAATCACCTTGTTATCTTTTATATTATTTAAATCGTAATCATAGGTATAGTGGTCGTTATAATAATAGTTCAATAGCATCGTTATTTATTAATTATTCACTATTTATTATTAAAATTTGTATGTATATATTTAATTATATACGAATGTGCCCACAATCACTATTACGACCCTACCACCAGATGCATTTGCACGAATAGAATGCATTTCATTATTCGTACATTTTTGTCTTGTATACTCATACTCAGCTTTTCAATTTCTCATCCCAGCTATTGTTCATTTCTTTTACACTTTTATTTATTACAAATTATGATTTATATTTATACTATACCGTACAATTGATTATAATCATACACATCAAATAAATTATCAATATTAGTTATAAGTATAAATCATAAAAAAAAATTGTAAATCGATTTCATTTTTACTGCATGTTAAGGCCATAAGTGAAATACCTAAATTTATATATTTTTGTATCCAGCACTAAGATTATAATTTTTATTTTATTATATATAAATTTTCCAGAATCCTATATGACGAGGTACAATATAAAAAGTCTTTTTTTTTTCATTATTTTATTATTCTTTTAATTTATTATGTTGATTAATTTTACATTTAAAGAAAACTTTATTTGTTGTATCTATTAAATTAATAAGAAATCAAAATTTTATAAATTTTCTTTTAAATATTTATTCAATTGTTTATTAATTAAACAGCCAGCTTTTATTGAAATAATAATATTATCTATTAAATAGTATTTAAAATACATCTGTTAGAAAAAACCATAAATATCTTTTTTAATTTAAATAATTATCTATAGATTCTTTAAGAGGATTCTATTTAAAAATTCATCAGAAATCTTCTTTTAATTTATCTTGGTCAGAATAGTATTTCTAATGTAAAGTAATATTGATAATCATTTTCAATAGATATTGATTGATTAACAAGCTTAGATAATATATTTTTCCATTATTTTCCTCTCAGCGTAGAACTACACATATTTATCATACTTCGTATGAGTATATAATATTAGTAGTGCTCTACATCTCTACTTATAAGTTTTTACTAACGAAAAAATTTAATCGGCGAATCGCTCCATGGCAGTGCTCCGCACATCTTCTTTATTTTTCTCCAGTGATAAACGTATGTGCAATTTTTTTTTTTAAATTTATTTCCTTTTAATTACCATTTATTTTATCTCAGCTAACTTTATATTATCATTATTAATATCATAAAAATTTTTTAATAAAATTTATTTCTTAATATTGTTACTTTTCAAAATACTATTTTTACGTTTAGATTTATATATTGATAATTATATAAAATTAACGTGTTGAACAATCATCACTGTATAGTACATCAGTATAATAAACATATTTATATCATCACTTAAATTATTTTATTATTCGTGACAGTGCAAGTTTATTTTTTGAATTGTGATCTTATTAAAGTGAATTTTGTATAATTTATATCACTTTTTGAAGATTTTTTATTCAGTGGAATATTAATAAAAAAATATCATTGCCTGATTAATATTAAGGTTACTTTAATTAACATAATTATTTCTACCAATATTATAGAAGAAGATGTTTTATCAATTAATTAAATTTTTCGTTTATTCTACAATAGAAAAAAAATATTAAAGCAATTAGTTAGATAAATACAAAAATAAAATATAAAATAATTCAATTAATCAATTCATGATTTATTAATCATTAATGACAGTGAACTTGAAAATATTTTTACTAATGATAATTTATAATCTACATTATAATGCGCCCCTATTTATGCACAATCATTTGAAACTATACAGTCAATCATAATTGTATTCATTAATGTATAATAATAATATAAAGAATAATAATGATAATAATAATAATAATAATCATTTTTATTTAATGATTTTATGTAGTATGACATGTAGATTATTGTTATTTCAAATAACTTGAAATAATATGGAATGTTTGCGCCTAGGACCCCCACGAAAATAAACACTTCTCAAGATTGAGATTAATGAAAAAAATAAATGATGATATGATTAAAAGTTTCAAGTAGACAATCATTTAAGTATCAGCATGAAACAACGAAAATGATAATTATTATCATTCGTCGTGATAATAAACTACTATTATACTTGGCATTCATTGAATTAATGAAAAGTGACTAAAAGAAAAAAATAAAATGCCAGCATATTAATTGAACACTTGATTATATTTAGTCAATATCGAGAATGATATTAAATAAGAAAAAGAAGAGAAATAGTAATAAGTGTTATAATTACATAGAAAATTGTTTGCTTCTAAATGTAAGATTAGATTTTTTATAATTTTTATTTTCATCATTCTAATTACATTCTATATAAGATGCAAAAACATATTTAAAATAACGAAATATTCGCACTATCATTAATTAATTACTTATCGATATCATAATTGATTAAAAAGTGTTAATGATTAATAATTACGAGCGAAGCTTATTTTAATATTTACTGAATTTTTTATCAGCATTAATTCACATAACTATTCACTAATCACAAATCATTCGTTCAGTTATTCAGATAAATTCAAAATACATACATCCAACACTTTCATATTACTATCATTCTTTTAACGTTCTCTTCATCTATTCTTGCTGAGTTTTTTTCACCAATATTCTATTTCTGTGTGTAATGTCTTTTATGATTTATTATTTTTCTTGTTTAATTCTGATGCAAAAATATTAGTAATATTCCTGTACAAAGAAATCTCGACGTAATTATTTCTTTTACAAGACCACAATCTTTTTTCTTGCATTTCTTTTCCATCGATAGATTTCAAGGGTTACATGATTAGTTGTTATTGTTTTATTAAGAGGATATTTGCAAATTTTTGGTTTGCTTTGTATGTCACTCATTAAACATGTAATTTTTTGTAATATATATCTATGTATATATATATATCTATATATATATAAATTATTATCATCTTCATTATCATTATTATTATTATTACCATTGTTATTAATACAAGTTATTATAATTATTTATCTTTATTGTTAACTAACAGCATCATTGTCATTATCATAACACTCTAGTGTAATGTCTTAATCATGAAAATCATTTTTTTTGTGTTTACTTTCTATATTCATATAGCTACATACGGATTTATATCTGTTTCGCGTACATTCTATTGCAATTTTTTAATTCATGTTGTAAGGTACATCACACTATATTATCAAATTTACACCAAAAGAAATTCATTAACCACCAATATAGGGAAAAGATGGAATTTACAATTAAAAATGATTATTAATGAGACATTGCTAATAAAGAATAATTCATAGCAAAAACCAATTGATTAGAATAACTTACTGAAAGTAAAAGTTTTTTTTTTTAATTCATCAAAAAATTTGTCAAGTTTTCTCACTGACACTTATCTTTACGACAACTCTTTATTGTAAATTTTTCCATTCTTTCTAAAATTGCATTGACTTTAAATATATATTGGGTAGTGAAGATAATAAAGGGCGCATTGATCTGTTGCTTTCTTAAGAAATAAAATGAAATAATAATGAAAACTATTATTAAGCTCGTCAGCTGGATCATTGAAACAAAAATTAACAATAAATATTATATTACGCATTATTATTTGTTCGTGCTTCGATTTACAACAAATCTCAACGTATCCTCCGATCACGCAAGAATCACATATTTCAAAGCCAAACTTTCATTAATATTTAAGAAGAAAGATTACTATCAACAAAAAGAGTAGACTTCAAAAGTATATCTTTTTTCTTTCATTATTTTTCTTTATTTATAAATATAAATACTACTAAATGAGATATTGGTTTTTTTTACAATTGTATTTCATGTATCTATGTATACCCAATATTTTCTGTTAATCTTGAATCAATTATGAGCTCAGAATAGGCACGGAGCACAAGCCACTGAAGTCGCTTTTTAAAGAGTTGGCCTTTACACAATATTATCCTACATTGTGTACATAATATACGATGAGAAAAACGAATTATCTTTCAGTATAAAGCTTAAAATAATTCATTCAAAATTATTTGCACAATTTTATCGTTTTAATTTACTTGTTTTCTTTTATTAAAACAATCAATATAAGTTTTAACAAAAGATTCATGATGAAAAATAATTTTTTTTTCTACTTAAAGTAGGATGAGAAAATGAAAGAGACTAAATGTGAAACAGAGATTGAACTGGTGTTCTTTTTCACGACTTTCCTGAGGTGTTGTAATGATGATCAGTTAGTTATTATATTTATTTTGTTATTTTTGCTAATTTAGTTGCATTGGTGGTAACTCCTGCGATTTAAAAACGTCTCGCTGTGATCGGAGTCATGTTGGTGGCCAACACAAGGCTGTGGACATGGTTTAAAGAAGTACAGCTTTGTGGTCACTTTTTCGTCTTTTTAGTTGGGGGTTCCTGAACATCTTGCGAATCTTCTGTATCCTCACTGTCAGTCGGTCGTGGTGTATTGCTACAGTCATCATTTTCATTAGTGGTTATTGAATCATTTGTGTCTTCACTTGGTACTACTGCAGTGATTGGCGTTGCTGGTTTATCCATTGAATCTTCAGTGAACGAGGTGGTAGTGCTATTCTCATCAATAGCTGCTGGGTCAATTGTTGAAGATTCTTTGCCGTTTACAACTGCTGCATCTTGATTGCTATCATCCGATGGTTCGGTGGCTTCACCATTGGTTGGTGCATGAGTCTTACCATTTTCTATGAGTCCCGGGATCCCATCCAACAATTCTGGCTTTAATTCTGATGCTACATAGTGAGTCCATAGGGCCAACTCTACTCTATGTGGACTCCATGATTTTCCATTTGTAGCTGTAATTTGACATTAATCGATGGTCACGGTCAGGCCGAATCAATAAACTGTCGCAATCAAGTAGTGACTAAGATGGACTCAGTTTTTTCTTTCATCTTATGTATATAATATAATTTTAAACTATATATTCATATATTAATATTTTATGCAATAATGTGTGAAAGTATAAAATAAAAATTGAAATAGAAATTCTTTTCAATTTACATATTTTTGCATAACTTGATCTATTTCGGCTTTAAAAATATTATCTAAATTAACAGTAATAAAATATTTTAAACTATTTATCTTTTTTTGTTCTAGAAGATCTAATATTGAAAAAAAGAATTTAAAAATACTCACTCTGTTTGTTAAGCCTTTCAACAGTGTTCTGAATATGTTGAACAAAATTTAGGTACTCCTTGGTAGTGTAATCTATGCCTTCAATTTCTGGTATTGCCATTAGACATTCATCAGCCATGAATGGAGCGTTTTCCGGTGATGCTGCGGCTAAGAGAGCTGATGCCATAGTTGTTCCAACACCTTTGAGATTCGAGAGAGCTGTGATAGCTTGTTCTAAGTTTGGCAGCTTTTTGAAAGCTTTCTTCGTTTCTGCCATTACGGCTCGTGGAGTGTTAACTTTCACCAAGTAAGAGAGTTGAGGGTAAAACTTGCCACGCTGAAAGTTTCCAAATTACCAACAAGCAAATTAATAGACTAAATAATTATCAAATACTAAGGTAAGATAAACTTTCTTCAACAGCTCTTTATCATCAAGTTTTCCAATGACACTTACCGTTTGTTTCCATTTCATTGTCTGCACCAATTCTTCATGATTGAGATGAGCATCTTTTCCACGAGATTTTATCCTTTTTGGCAGTTCATTTTGATACCTTAAAAACAAACAAAAAATAACAACGATTAATTATGTGTTTAATGAGTTTTTTACCCTAAATTATCCAATAATTAAGAAATCTTGCTTTCTATAGTTATAATTAAAAATAATTTTATTTCTAATATTGATAAATGAAACCCGTGTGGAATATTTTGTGTGATAAACGTTTGAAAAAGTACGTGAATATTAGAGAGTATAAAGAGAACAACATAAAATTTAAGGGAATAAAAAAATAGAAAAAAAAAGAGGCAAGCAAAAAAGTTTTAACAGTTGAAACCATTATTTTAAGTTAAACCATTATTTCGCTTCAACATGATCTTTGGTGGGGAAATTTCAGTACACGCTGACGCAGCGTGCTTGCGTCCATTTTGAGAGGCGCTCCCGGCACGCAACACACTCCAACAAAAACAGCCTTGACACAATCGCCGCGTAGTCCATGCTTTTATAAAATCTTGCCATAAAATTTTGTAAGTTATGAACAAAAAAGATATTTATAAAATATTTTATAAATAATTAAAATGTTATTTACTATTACTAATTATTTTTCCAACTTTTCAATAAATTATAAATATAAAAACAAATGTAAACTGACATAATTATAACTTATCACAATTTAATCTGCACAAAATAACAATCAATTAAAAACAGTAGTAATAAAAAAAAAATGAAACAATGACGGCACGAAATGAATGAAAATTTAGACATAAATAACACGATTTTTAGTATAAATATCTGAATAATTCGTTAAAATAGCATACATAATAGAAGTATGGGACTTTGTGCCATTACATTGGTTTTCAAAAAACACTTATGTAGTTAGTTGACAGAGTAGTGAAACAGCTTCGTGTAGTAGTAACTCAATGACTGACACTTACCACACAAACGATGTTTTACAAATGCCAAGTACTACAGTTTTAAAAAATAATTCTAAATATTTTTATAACTATTATTACAAAAAACAAATAATTAATTTCATAATTCAAAAAATAAACTAAAGGTATTTAGCTGGATAAATATCATGAAAACGCATTATGAACGATAATTAACAGAATTTTCATCCCACTTTATATTATTACGGTTTCTAAAAATAATTTTATATACAATAAAGAATAAATATATCAATTAAATCTATAAGTTATAATTATTAGCTTCAATGGAAAATAATATTTCTGGAATCATTCAAAATGTGAAATAGGATAGAAAATAGTTTCCAAGAGATGGATCAATATTGGAGCCTACATATATAAAAACAATTTATCAAAACTGTAGTAATAATGAATTAAGAATTATTTCATTAAAACAATAAAGAAATTTAAAATTTATAGAACGATATTGAACGGCAAAAGCTTTTGCGTTACCGACGGAAAACTATACGATTCAAAAGCTTCTGATCAATACATGTCTCTGCTTGTTATCGCCAGTGTTGCAGGAGAAACCTTGTGGGAATTATATACAATATAAAATAAGGGAAAAAATAAAAAACAAGTAACAAATGTATTAAATTAAGAAACAAAAAAATGTTCAAAGGAAATCCATAAATACTTGATAAGTGAATTGCACGAGAAATAAAAAAGTTCAATTATTGCATACAATATGTATTAATATCAACTACTTTTCCATATTGAAAACGATTAATTTTGAATAATTTAAACAATTTTTACTGTATTAATAATAATACGATTTTCTATTAATAAATAAAGTTACTACATACTATTAACAAACTAATTTACAAAATTTTCATTCAGTAAAATAATAAATAATTCACCATTTAACGTGTTAATTTGTTTAAATGTAATCTTAATGATAGCAGTCCATTTAAAAGTCATTAGTTATTTCTGGCATTTGATTTGCTCCATTAGAACCTAATTAAAGATTTTTGAGACTTCAAGATGTCTATAATTAAGAAATTTTCGCTCATATACTTTTCAGAAGGAATGAATATTTAAATAATACCGTAAAAAAATTTAATGAATCATATTATGAAAACTATTGTAATAAAGAATAATAGAATTACCAAGCCAAATTTATTTTTCATTAAGCAGCTAATATTCAAGTAGTGATAAATTTCTACTGAAAAAAAATTCTCAAGAATGAATTTAGATGTGAATTATTACTCAGTGAGCTGATTTTAAAATGGAATTTTTTCATTTAAATTGAGCGGAAAGATTTTGGAGCCATGAAATTTTTAAACTATCAACATACTTTATCGTCTTAATTTAAAATTAATAGTATAAACGTATAATAACAATTAAAAATCTAATTAAAAAAATAATCATCTTCATGAAGGCTTTAATAATAAGACATCCAATCGATTGAGAGAAAGGAAATAATCAAAAAATGAAGGAAATCCGATAATCGAACGAAACTGATGCAGTTAAAAGTTGCCACGTGACACATAACGTGATGAGTTGGTAGTATCAATAGAAATAAAACAAAGTAGTAAAAGTATGTTGCCAAATAGTTGATTGATGTAAGCAGTAAGTGCTAATAGAGGGCATTAAGAGAAAGACACATTTAGTACACGAGGGGAATCGAGAGATTGTAAGTTGTGCGTTCGAACACACGGGCAGTATGCTACGTGCTGGCAAGTAGTAAAAGCACGGGTTCATTGTCCCGTGTGTGCTGTGTAAGCCCCTTTTCGAATGGGCAAACAAACCAAAGTGTTGCTGAAACACCGCGACAGTCATCGAAGTCGTGAAAGACGATTTATCATCAACTTACCAGTTATCCAATTTAATAAGTTCTTCAGGTTTCTTGGTTTTTCGATCGGCTTTTAATCTGAGGGCCTGTGGATAAAGTTTGAGTACGTGTTCAAATTGAGAAGCAGTACCCTCGGCGAAGAAAGTCGCCGTGTCTTTCACGGAAGCCATTGTGAAGACTATAATCAGTAGTTTGGACACCAGATGGCGAACACGGCAATATTCCTTCTCTGTCACTCCGTATTAACCCTCCTCTTCTTCCTTCCAATAGTCTCCCTCTCTTCACCGTGCGCGCGTCTCGCGAGATATTCTATTTCACCCTCTGTCTCGTTTGAACTCCCTTGATTTTGCCGGTGACGGCACGAACAGCGTGTACATACGCGGCTAATCCACTGGATGATGATTATTATTAAAAATGTATGATAAATAATACAAAAATTGTTAGTTTACACTTTGTAATATTCCGTTGTTTGTTCTTGGAGCTCTCACGAGGCCGTCCTCGACTCGACTGGTTTCTCCTACGGCTCTTTAGGCCACTGTTATATTCCCCAATAACGGCGTTGTGAAAAACGCCTTATTGCTGTCTTCTTTTTCTTTCGATTCACTAAACAATGCTGAATTTTAACTGATCCTGAATTCAGTTACAAGCTCCACTGATCACACTACAGGCTCTATCAGGCTACAACTCATGGGGCGCGATACACTCCGTCAGAATGCTTGCGAAATTTCAGTTTCTGGTGGGGAAAAATCGTGCGATCAAGCCCCTCGCTTGGACCCCGTCCCGTCCTTTTCTCAAATAGTGGGGATAACTTAACCAATAGGGGGCAGCACTGCACGGCTAGATATACCGCCTCTTTCACTTTCTCAATCCTTCTCTCTCTCTTACTCGAGTGCTACTCTTTTTCGCTATTTTCCTCTCTCTTGCTCACTTGTTCTTCTCTCTTCTTGCTCACGCTCCTCGCTTTAACTTCCCCTCTCTTCTCTGTCCCGTTGTTAACGCACACACAGTAACGTCCTTATATATTCCCTATTGCCTGTAGGTATATGTATAAAATTTTCGACCGTGTCACTCGCCGCAACTACCACCAGCCTCGACCGAACGATTTAGTTGCACGTCCGGGAAAATTCAAAAATGATTGAATGCGGATACTGCAAAATTGCGGCACTTGGATCGTATTCGCTTAATGATGTGAATTTCGAATACACTTTGTTCTCACTCAATGGATACCTCCCTGAGTTACTTTATAAAACTAATTTTCATTAGATTTATAATAATATTGAAAAAATTGATTGATGAAATAAACACTTATTCTTCGCTCCAAAAAACTCCTAAGTAATCAGTCTTCATTACACTACAGCTACTTTTCTTTACTCGACGTTGTCCTTGTCTGTCGATGTCACTCGTTCCATTTACGCTCCACTTGAAGTAATGTCAGCACTCCCACGGGTAGCTTTATTGTTCAAGAAAAATATGAAAAATAAAATAAAATAAATAAAAAAATCACATAATATTACAATAATAATAAATAATGATAATAACAATAATTAATAATAAAACGCGTAAAATTTTCAATACAATTAATACTCTTTATTTCACGTTCCCATCGCCACTACACCATGCATCAAGTATATAAAGAAATGTGTATATGTACGAGTAATGACGAAGTGAACGATAGAGAGTGAGAGAAAGAACTCAACTCCCTTGCGATTGCTCACCAGTACAGTTTTCCTACTTGAAACCACGATGCACTTTGAGGCCTCTCCGCTCGTCTCTCAACCTCAGCCACAACCGACGGGTCGAACACACACTTTGTATTTTGTGCGCGCAGAGGATATACACCTCGCGAAACGGGAACACAGAGTGTGTATCTCTCGAATAGAGTCGATTTGTTCCTGCATTAATATTAGTGAATTAGTTAGCCGTCTGAGGGCAGCATTTTCGCTTTAACATTCCCCTACCACTAAACTTAGAACGGCTCACGTTGCTCGCGCAACCGACCTTCCACGCCAACTGTCCCTCGGTACTTCCCCCTGTTCCCTCTTGACGTTATACTCATCTTCTAAAACTACTTTGCACCCTTATGTCTAGGCATCAATTGAAAATTTCTAGCCTGCCTTCGGGCTCTTTATTGCTCAAATACCTAAAGATCTTTTTGAAAGTATAAACCGGACTCTCACAGTCAGTTTATATTCTTTTCGCTCGATTATATTGCTGGCCAGCCAGACTGGAAATCGATTCTAAGCCTGGGAGGCACGCCAGTGCCGTATACAACAACGGCTGGCACTTGGTTCGGTCCTCTCATGGTCGTTATGCTGTCAACTTTCTCTATTTGTGTGGGACGTGCGCGCGCACATTTTATATACGAATAGTACCAACACATACACGTATATATGTATTGACCAGAGCAGCAAACAGTCACACATTAATACGAAACCAAGATAACGTGTACGTATACATTGACAGTACACAAAAGCTTTCGCTTGTAACCTCATTCGCACACTAGGGATTCATCAGCGCCCATATACCCAGTTGGATTCACGACAGGAGGGTGAATATAGTACCTAAAATTCACAAACTCGACTCATGCTTGCTAACAATCACTTGCTTATGTATACCTGGCTGTTACATACACTAATCTCTTATATTTCAATCATTTATAGCATTACATACCTATGTTATATCCTTGATTTAATAAATTTATATAGCATCATTCTGCAACATCATTACAGTGTGTTGACAAGTCAAGAAGCGTCGCCATTCTTACAATTAATAGTGCCAAGTCTACCTACGAAAAGCAACATTTACTGATAATGTCATTGTGAAAGTATACATCTGTACATGCGCATACACTGTTAATTTTCTCTATATACAACATACATACCAATGCACAAAATACTTGTAGTTGTCCATGAACATTGATGTAGTGGTGATCCCACTTCGACTTTAGTACATTATGTCCCCACTCTGGCTTCCTGCAAACCTTCTCTCTTATTCCCACTCATACCAACCAACTCCTATGTCATATCTATCGTTCACTGTCTCTCTTGTTCTAACAGGCTGCATGGAAGACCAACATAGCATTTTACTTGCCTCACCGCTTAGCCTGTGAGCTAGACATAGTGTTGGAAAGTGCTGAGCGAATCATGCTTTACACTCAAGCAACTTTACGCTTTTAGAATAGATAAATCCGTGGGCTAGCAATATTCATTTTTATATCCAACAATATAGCAATTTTTTTTTAAATATTTTCGGAAAATTCCCTATGATAAATGGTGTATTTAAATATCTCCAAATGATGTTTGACTATTATTATGTTCTTTGAAAATTCAGGTATAAGAACCTTTCGAAGATTCCAAGGCTCGATATCAGAAAGGTTATACATAGATCAGAGGTCATCATTTATTATTTTAATCCCTAAGTTGACTTGAACCTTTAGCTTCTTAGAAGTATATCAGTAATGACCATAATTTCAAGTTATACTTGAAGGTTTAATAAAACCATCAACTGTATGTGATTTAATTTAGATTACATACTTCATATATTGAATTTTGTTAAATATTTTTTGGTGATGGAATATTCGTGCGATGGTAAAACGTGGCGGAACTTGAACCTAACCCGGCAAGGAAGGGGCCGTTGGTTTTCCACTCTGTTTGTCCGCCTACCAGGCGGCCATAAGTCCACAGCATGGCCGTCAATGCACCGTTATGTTCTATAGCATCAGCAACAGCAGTGAAGCCCTCATATCGTGTCCCCTCTATACAAAGAAATCCAAGCCCCTCATTCCTGCAAGTGTTTGAAATTCAACCCCGCCGTTCAGGCGCAGGGTTGCCAGGTATTCGTTCAAACATGTCGATTTTCCGTTGTTAAACGAATAAAATACTGTAATGTACTTCTTTCTTGATATTCATATCACTCCAGCTGTACCTGATAAAATAAAACAATGGTTCTCAACTTGTTTTTATTATATCAAGTCATTTAAATTTAATTTTACTCAAATGAAAAACTTTTGATGTTTTTTATCGATAAATAAAAAACATGAATAGTTTATTAGCTGAATAATTACTAAATGATATGATTTAAACTACTTTGAAATATGAATAAAAAAATGTCTATTTTATCAATGATAATCAAATTGGTCAGAAGAATAATATCTTTATACTTCCATGCGGCTGCACGCACATATGTTTTCAAAAGCTTATGTTTTAAATGAGATATTTAATTAGCTGTCATATTAGAGGAACACTATTTAGCAACAGGTCATCTATATTCTGACATTTCTACTCTTTCAAAAGTATTTTAAAAGAATTAAAGTATTCTCGTCTATTTAAAACATTTTTATTCAACTACATTTAATATTTATTCTCCTAATTATATTTCCATTATCAAGTAAATTTCATTTTTCAATCCCTTTAGACTTTTTAATAGCAATTGTGGTTTCCAGATTTACCACTTTCTTTTTATGTATTATTATTATTGGTAAATTTAAGCTGCATAGCTTTGATAAGATTAGGGATTGCAAAAATATATCCCCATTTAATTTCAAATAACATTTTTTTCTTCATGTTAAATTATTTTTAACTTTTCTTTCATAATTCATTTTAAATTGCTCGATCAATTTATTATTTATTATTGCATTTTACTTTCTCGATGTTATCAAACGATCGTGAAGCATAAAATTTTTTTTTCTATGTAATGAAAGAGACTTTTTAAGGTTTTTCATACGTGACATCTAACAACAAGTATAATGAGAAACTGGAGAAATATTAGATTCACACAGAAGGAATATCGAACATCAATTTAACGAGATTCTCTTGGGGAAGGGAACCTGCGTGTAGAGTAAGCGTCCGGGAAATGTTTTTATCGGATGATCCGCCCCTGTCACGTTGAGCTATACTCACGAAGGGGATTCTGATGAGATCGATATCTCGGCTTCAACGACACTAAAGCATTTACCATAGAAAAAATTTGAAAAATTATTTTTTTGCTCAGATGAAAGTATGAATCATATTTTTAGTTTTCTCTTTATTCAATACCATCTTTTGGTTTATTTTAATTTTTTATATTCTATCTAAATATAAAATTATATTAAAATGGAATAATCAATAAATAATAAATTTGAAGGTATAAATAAAAGACTGCCCTAATAATTGATTTTTAGACAATTTCAGGGTCAATTCAGTGGAGAAAGAGGGCAAATCGATGATAGAGAAAAGGAAAATCCGATTCCCAGACAATTTGTACGTCCTTCCATTCCCTTCGTCTCAATTGTCATTCATGCGTTGTGAATCGGTAACTTATTTTTAGAATGACTGAATGAAAGTGGAGTACTCAAATAGTATTTACTGTCATACTACTGACTAAAGATAAATAATGTCCTCTGTAATTTCTATTTATGCATTTAAATGAAGAAGATTCTTAGCATATAATTCAAATGTCTACATCAAGTGTCATTATACGAAAAATGTAATTAACAAATAGAGAACAATGATGTTCTCATTTGAAAAGATTATTCATTAACTTCACTATTATTTAAAATTATTACAATATTTGATTAAGTAAATGATGGTTTAAATGACAATAAGTTCATTAATCAAACATATGTGAGTGTTATTATTTTCGAACGTAATCTCATCGACAAATAAAGAGCGAATAGTTGGAAAGAATATGTTATCTAAATCGAAGATTACGAAAGCCATTGGGGCAACCTTGACCCAGGTCAGCAACACCACTTGACTCGGTGTAAACACAAGAGAGCACGTGACGTCTCAAATCATTCGAGCTCGCATGTACTCTCAATGCTATTATATACATCAATCTATCCACATCGTACATTCTTACAAACTTTAATGTATATACATATAATACAAATACATATCTATGTTTAACTCAAAACAATGACTTGCCCACTATATTTTTCTATCGGTAACTTTATAAAAGCCAGATAAGAATTTATGAATGAATGAAAATTACGATTATTCGTGTAGTTGTATAGTTGCGTATACACATTGTAGGTGAATGGCCGTGAAAGACATTAAATTAATGACCTCATGGTCTGCCGATACTGGTTGGAGTATTGAGTCAGAGAGTAGGGATAACTTCTCAGTTGTTATGTTCTTGGCAACTCCGAGTAGTATTATTATATAGTAGGACCTATTCGCGCGCAAACCAACACCCATGGACTGAGTGCACGTGCTGCTCTCGATTGTCGACTGTGTGTCGCATCAGCCACGCGTGCTCTCAGTTATATGGGTCGAGTCTGCGACAACAACTCTCCTCATCCCCTCTCAATTCCCATGAAATAGCGGGATCTGCGAGAGGATAAACGGTACGGCGCCATTCACCTATATACACTCTACACACGAGCCACATAAATACATTATTCTTATTCTGACTTGACTCCAATCTTACCACCGAGTTGCATCCATCGTCTCAACATGCTTGCTACTTCCAAGCCTCTTACTTCTTTCACTTGGATACCTTTCTTTCGGTTTTTTGTCATTAATCGAATTATGTATCATCATGAACTCGGGTTAATTAAAATTAACTTCAATTGCTTTATAATAAGTAAATAGCATATTTATTAGCCAAACTTAGTATGATGAGACTTGGATGATGTAAATTTAACACTAATTTTAGAGTGATAAGTCAAATTCATTTTTCATGGATTTTATCATCATTGGAAGATTGTTTGATAACATTGATATCAATATGTTGTTATTAATTATTGCTGAATTTTGTATGTTATAAATAATAAAATAATTACATTTGGCAATTGATAATTCAATTTTCCCTTCCAGTTTTCTCATTTAATTTTCAATCTACTATATCATATCAATATTTTGCTGCATAGATTGGATGTTCATCCACTCATTAACGTATCACATTTTACGTTTGTCAATTTATCCTCTTTATTTATTTTCGTTAAATGATATGATCATTTATTATAAAAATTATTGAATATCATAATAGTGTATGGATATTTTCCAAAAAGAAATTACCATAAGGATGAGATTAATGAATTGATGATATTGATACAGATTCACCAATAACTGTCATTAATATCCTTGCTGGCTTGGACAGAATAGAGTACGTATAGATACGTACGTTACATTATTGTATATATGTATTTTGTGTCTAACCGTGTATCGTTCAATGACACGGGAATGTACTTGATTAATTGTTCATTGGATCTGCTAATTGCCTTTTCTTGTTTCAATTGAGCATCAATGCATGCAATGCATTTCGTATCTGAATTTGACAGGTTATATTCATATGCTGAGTTTTACGTCTTTCAATTTATTTAATCGAATTTAAAACGCTCAAACTTATATTTTTCATCAGTATTGATGTTCAATTTATTTAAAACTTGCTATGAAATCCAAGTAACACACATGATGTAGTAAAATCGACAAATAACTTCTTAATTTAATTAAGAATTTTTTTTTTGGACTTCTAAAAAAAAGTTGGAATAAAATAAATTTTTATTTATATGCTGCATGCTCTATTCTGATATATATCAAGTTTATTATAAGAAATCGTTCATTTTCATATATTTCTTGAGCATAAACGTTACTTACAAAGCATCCACTTCAAGAACACGTGTGAATTCTTATTTATTGCAGAAAACACCTGTTATAACAATTTATTGACGACGAAGACTTTGGCCTCTGTAGTGATTTTATGCTTCTGATCATGTGTTTAAATATACATGCGGTTTCAATAGTTTCCGTTTATGTCGACTGCATTGATTATTGCAGATGGCAGCAGCTCCTGCTCATCAAATCGACTACCTTTGTATTGAACCAAATTCTATTATATCATCTCCAATTTTGCAATCATATTGAATCTTTATTCAACAATATTAAAAATAATTTTTAAAAACGATGAAGGCTACAAAATCTTGATAATTTCTTTTTTTTTTTAACATTCAACTTGGTTGGCTCCAAATACTAAAGAAACAAACCAACTATATAAATATTTATAAATTTAATAATGGTAATTTTTTTAATTCAAGCAAAAATAGTGAATACGCTGTTTACATTAAATTGTTGTGCTTTTCAAATAACATTATACGATGAGCTGTACAATCACTTGCTACGTCAGAAAATGACGTCAAGATCTGGCACATATTTTTCTCTCTTTTCTCTTTTTCTCAGGTTATCTCTTTTACACTTATTCCCTCCATGTATGTATCTCAGGAGGTTTTAAGAATTTTTACCAATAAACAGTAAAATCACACGGTAAGAAACATTGTATCTTATTTATATTTTAAAATATCAATTTATAATTTTCTGATTAGTTGTTGTGAAATATAACAAAGATAATTGAACATTGTAAACATCTTTTTCATTTACATTAAAAAAGTAGCTTCATTAATTTAAATGAATTAATAGTAAATCTTCTTCACAGCTTATTCATTTTCAAATAATTTAAAAAGTAGTGACGATGCTTAATTTTCTTTAATACAATATTACTGTACAGTTTCATTGTAGAAATTTTTTTATTAAATTCCAAGTCTGAGAGTTGCATGACACTCCACTCTCTCTCATAAAAATACTGAGAGATACATGAGTCATCTAAATATCCTAGAACGATTATCTGTTGAACAAAAACAAGTCAATATTACTGTACTGTACCCGATCTAATAACATTATATCAAACTATATCAACAAGTCTTAATGTTATTTATCTTATTAATTTGTGGAGTAGATTACTCCAAATGTATATATAATTTATAATCAAATAAATTCAGTGGCTTAAAATTAAGCTCTTACCTTGGGTATATAGTATATTTATTGTAATTTTTTGCACGTTCAGTACACATTGTTTGAGAAACATACTTCTGCAATAATTCCAAAAACAGTATGGATATTATTTATCTTTAAATATTCCGCTTTTCTCTTCTTTCTACACGAGGTCAATTTTTTTCAACAGTATTATAATATGCACGTGTATATTTTGTTTTTATTTAAATGTTGTTAAGTCATTGAATGCAAAAAATAGCCACGGCGGAAATTCTATGGTAATTGCAATCATGATTGTGTCGTAATGCCAACATCAAGGGCAATTTTCTGTTTTTATTTTTCTTTTATTGTTTCCGCAATTCATGACAATGACAAAGAATTGAATTTCAAAATTTTGAAAGTGTTGTCATAAAGAATAACTTTATGATTAACTGAACTAATTATTATTACATTAAAAAAAAAAATAAAATATTACTTTCCAACTATGATTCCATGTCAGCATTAAATCATCAACAACTCTGACAAGCTTTCAATGTTTAAAAAATTAATCAAAATGCTATTAATTAAAATGATAAATTTCGAAAACAAGACATTATCCACAATTTTTGATTTTATTGAGTGTGGGCGGAAGAAGGCAGCTAACAGTAGAGTATAGCGGATACAGGGAACAGGAAGTGAATACGCAATTATTCATGGAGTCATAGGGGAGTCAAATAGTAAAAAATATTTATATTGATAATAAACTATGGATTGAATCATTAAATAATTCAAAAATCGGTCTATGTATAAAAAATTGGACTGATAAGTATATTTTTTACTATTAATATTTCTTTTATATTAACAGATCATAAACAAATAGATATTAATGAAAAAAAAATCATAATAATAAGCACGTGTATGATTTAGAAAAAATTCTGTTGTCAATCAGGATTGATTATCGACCCTTGTTTATGCAAACATCTTTTATAACTGCAAAACTGCTATCGGTATTACTCAAGTAATTTAATTTCCGCGCTACTGCACGGGTATTACTACGCCACTATTTTGCGTTCATATAATATCTCGTATTGAAAGCATTCAGACATGTCTCATACACATTCTTAGCTATTGTGAACGTGTATATATTTGTCTTTATATAATATCTATATATAAATTGTATATTGCCAAGTATACATACCTATACAGCAGAGTTCAGTGTATTAAGATTCTAGGGCACACTCGATGTAGTTGGCAAATAAATCAAAGAAAAAATAAACAATAAATTTTTTCCCCACTTGTCAATACTATAGTCTTCGAAAACTTTCACTATTTTGAGACAAAAAGTATTAGTCTACAATATTAGTTGGCTCTTTACTTCTGAAATTTTGAAAAAACACTTTTTTAGTATTTTTATCTTTTTAGAAAATATTTTTCGAAAAATAAATTATTTTTTTTACGTAATAACAAAATTTATTTATTTACATCTAACGTCAATGAATATAAATAAATGAGGGAAATATTTAAAATTGGAATTTCAAACATTTCAAGTACTTGTGTCTTTTTTTAATTAAAAAAAAAAACTAATTTTTTTATAACATAAATATGACTGAAAGTAATAATAGAGTACTTGAACTGTTGTTAGGCAAACTGAAAGTTTGTTTTCGTACTAAAAATACAAATATAGAAAAGTAAATACTTACAATCATCAATAAATTAAAAGAAAGATCAAAGAAAAATTGTTTAGCTATGAAAAATCATAACCTAAGGGTCTTCTCATTGAATCTTATATGAATTTTTTTATATCAGCATCTTACAATACAGTATATAATTCATCTTATAACAGGAATTCTTCTGAAATTTCAACTTATATCATAAATTGTTAAGCTGAATATAGTGTTATTGGAATTTATTTCTTGCCTGAAAAAGAAAACGACAGTAAAAAGATATACTGTTAATTATTAAATAAATGTGATTATTCGAATTGATTATAATAAAAATAATAGGCAATCGGTATGGAACTAAATAATACATAAAATGGCGATAAAAGAAAACATTATGCGCATGCGCGATAATACGCCAGTGAAAAGTAGATCCATATTTATAAATCTGTCATAAGAGAATTTTAATAGCCTCAAAAAAATTTTTATTAATAAAATAATAAATTGATTAAAGCAAACATTGATACAAATAACATGACAAATTTCCGCGTCTAAGAGATTTATGATCCGCTAGTGTATTGTGTTAAACGGAATAATCGAGAATCTGACGTCAGTCAGTATATGCTCAAAGATGTCTGCGCATGAATATACAATTTTAGGTGGTGGTCGAAGCATCCGTCCACTGGGATAGCCTCGAGAGTATAACGTCTGATAAGACAAGCGATGGGTGTCTGTAATTGTTCAAGTAATGCATGACTAATTATTCGTAAACCTTTGACAGTTTTAAAAATAATTTATTCAACCAAAAAACGTATTTAATCAACAGTTGAATATCCAGATTTCATGAAATCAACGACTATAAAGCTGAAATTTACATGTGTAAAGTGAAACACAAGGAAGATCGCTAAGGAGTATACTTGAAGAAGACTGAGGGGCATTCCGGGGGCAAGGAAACAAGAAAGTAGTCGCTTCGCGTTATATTACGTATTGTGCATGGACACTACTCTAAAATTAAAATTTCGATTTTAAACCTAGCCAAGAAACAGTTCAACATCATTTCAGTAAATTCATTGAGAATTTATTTGAAACAAAAGAAGTAAAATCAACATTTAGAATACTTTCAAAGTTTTTTTTGCTGCAAATCAATTGATAGAAAGAAAATTTCGGTAAGATTGAAAGGATATATCACCAAGGGTATCAATTACATGAAAACATAATAGGTGTATGTAAATTGTGATTTTAGAAGCGTGCTAAGACCATCTGATTAATGAAAAACCAGTATCAAAACTAAGTGGTTAAACTTTTGTTATCAGTGAAAGAAAACGGTGGTCGTTTTAGTTATACTTGACTCGAAAGAGACCAGACTGTGATATACTATACAGCTATTTTAAAATCTAAAACAGAATGGAGGCGATTGCGAAGCACGATTTCACTGCTACAGCTGAAGATGAACTCAGTTTTCGAAGGAATCAAGTTTTAAAGGTTTTTATATATATATATGTTCATTTTAAGATAAAATTATAAATGAAATATCAAGTCACAAAGTGTCATATTATACATCTTAGTTAAAGTTCTGAAGTGTTTTATATTGTTGTTTAGCACTTATTGAAACTATCTATTGTTCGATTATTTTCATTCTCGTCAATGATACGCTTTATCAAGTAATTTATTGGTACATTAAGTTAATGTATTTATGGTTTCAGATATTACTTGAAGATTTTCCTTTTATTAATTATGATTATTTTTAGAATTTAATGGATCCAAAACATCATTTATTTATTTATTTTTATTTTTTCATATAGATTCTCAATATGGAGGCTGATATGAATTGGTACAGAGCAGAGTTAGATTCCAGAGAAGGATTAATTCCCAGTAATTACATTGAAATGAAAAATCACGAGTAAGAAGTTCGTTTTGATTATGATTTTTTGTGTGATTTAAAAAGAGAAATCATTGGAAATTTTTTAAATGTATAACTAAATGTTTTGAATAATTTTTTAATATTTTATTTAAAGCACCATAAAGTATGTTTCATTTACAGTTTCTGTAAAACTCAATTTATATCTTGTAATTTTCTTATTATTTTGTGATTACTATTTATTGTATCTGCTTTTAGTTGGTACTATGGAAGAATAACGAGAGCAGATGCGGAGAGATTATTATCAAATAAGCACGAGGGTGCCTTTTTGATCAGAATTAGTGAAAGTTCCCCTGGAGATTTTTCTTTATCAGTAAAGTGAGTAATACTAAGTAAACAGGCATTCAATATATTTCATTATAATATGTTTTCCTCATTTTTTGTTTGTTTTTCATGGTATTGATGGAATATATATTTTATCTAAATGTTTTTAGATGCTCGGATGGCGTTCAACATTTCAAAGTGTTGAGAGATGCACAAGGAAAGTTTTTCCTCTGGGTAGTCAAGTTTAGTAGCCTCAATGAATTAGTAGAGTATCATCGTACAGCGTCAGTTTCACGTTCACAAGACGTAAAATTACGTGATATGGTTCCTGAAGAGGTAATATTCAATATAATAACATTTTATCATTATGTATCTATTTGGAGATAGGACTAAAATCTCCAATCAAATTGTTTTTGTTCTGTTATATCAAATTAATGTTCGTATATTATGTAATTTGCAGTACTTAGTGCAAGCTTTATATGATTTTACGCCACAAGAACCAGGTGAATTAGAATTTAGAAGAGGCGACGTTATTACTGTAACAGATCATACAGACAAGAACTGGTGGCATGGAGCAATTGGAAATAGACGGGGATTGTTTCCATCAGCTTATGTTACGCCTTATCATTCTTAGGTACATTTTCATTCTTTTTTACTACTTTGAGATTTAAATTTCTGATTGAATCCAATAATTTTGTAATTTATTAAAATCTTATTTATTTTTTCGCTGATATTATTCATAATTATTTATAAATAGATTGATAAAAATTATCATTTTTGTTATATTTTCGAGAACAAATTAAGATTTATTTGATAAAAAAATATGATTATTATTTTGATTAAAATTTTTACACCTAAAGAATATTTAATTTATTTTTTAATCATTTTTTTACAAAGATAGTACTGATAGAAATGTTATTGGTACATTTATCTAAAACAACAATAATTAATAATAATTTTTTTTTTTTTTAGATTATTTTTTATATTCGTAAAGGACCACGTTAATTACTATTAACATGTACAAAATCAAGTAAATCTGAAATTATTGGAAGATATTAATTTCTCATTGAGTGGGCTACTTGAATGTATATCAGTAAATATCATTCACAACAAAAAATACTAAAAGATTCACATTTCATTGCCATTCTGTTGCCATTTTATTTCATTTTTAACGCAATGCATATGTATAATATCTAATTATTGTTTTTATTATAATTATAATTATCATTATTATTAAATAATCGTTATCCTTATCAATATCGTCATTATTATCATTATTACTATCAACATCAATAAGATGATCATTATTATTGATCATTTAATGAACTACTCAATCAATAATTAAAACTAGCTTATATGAATAATTTTTTCTTCCAACTTTTGTTCATATTCAATTCTGTGGTTATTATTATCCTAACGTTGAATTTCTTAATTATTGTAATATATGTATACGAAGTAATTTTGTACTTTTTTATGTGTGAACAACCCATGTTCCATAGTAAATTTTAATCGTTGTGTCACACAAGACATTAAAGCGTTCGAAATGTTTTTTTTTTCAATCTTTATTATGATTATGATTATATAGAACAATTAATTGTAGCCCACCATGAGTGTGAATCGAGTTGAAAGATTTTATTTTAAAATTTTATATTAATACATGTAAGTGTTGTACTTTGAATAGAAGAGCATTTGTTTGTATTTGGGAATTAAAATAGGTATTAGACCAAGAAAAGGCCTAGTATTTCTTAAAATTTATTAATTTGGAACAATTAATAATACTTTAGAGAAATGCGAAAATATATTAGCATGTTTTTTAAATGTATGTTAAAAAGCAGTCATAAATATTAAAATACAATAGCACTTCATTTAACATCAGTCATTATTAATTAAATATTATATAATTATTTTTTTCACGTGATTATTATGTATAAATGTCTGAAAGATAAAGAATAAACATTATTACAAATAAATTTGTTAAAAATTAGTCACGAATAGTTATGATTTAATATGATGATTTTTACTGATTAATCTATAGAATTTAACAAAATTTTGTTACTACAGATATTTAAAGAAATACATTGAATAATGAAACTGATGAACAATTCATATGCGATAAGTTTAGGGTTATTGTAAAATTATGAATAAATAATTTATATAATCAATGTAATATTAGTTAGAATTATTTTTCCTTTTCAATTTAAGATATATCAATAAAAAAAAATTTGTGATCTTATTATGTTTCTTTATACAGATTGTTCAATTACTTTTATTAAAAAAGTATAACGAAAACAATATGATTAATCGTTATACTGTTATGATTTCTTAATTATAATATTGAATTGTTAGTATGCAATATATTATATCAATAATATATTGCATATGTTATTATTATTATTATATATTGCAATATATTATATTAATAATCGAATGCGAAAGCTTATTTTCTCGAATATAAAAGTAAAAAGTGTATAAAAAAATGAACAATTATGAGTGTGTCAACGAAAAAATTTCAACAAATAAAGAAATCATTTCCATAAATTCTTAACGTGTCAAGTTATTCCTTAGAAATAGCAATATATTAAAAAAATTATTACAACGTCGTTATATGTTAAATAATTGAAGATTTATTTAGATATCTTATTTATTTTAATACAAAAGTAAATAATTTATATATAATTATGTATACAAACTTAATATATCAACAAACAAGCCTATAAGAAATGTATCGACCTGCAGTTTCCGATGGACGAATAATCTTAACTACTTGACCACGTTTTAATCCAAAGTATCGTGCTACCGGGTCACTAGCTTGAATCCTCATTAATTGATTTTCTTTCAACTTATATCTGGTAAGTAATTCATCCTTTTCATCAGGAGTTAGTACAATATGTTCTGGCACTAACTCATGTTCTGTTATATTAATCAATAATTCTGATTCTAAAAACTGTTCCAAAATATATTTTGGGGCCATGTCTACCAGCGACTGTTTGGCTGAAGGTGTCATTCCTTGTTGAACAACAATAATAGCCCTGAAAATAGCATCCAATAAATTAATTTTTATGAAATATTAAAAAAATCATGATGTAAAAATAATTCTTAATTAATTATAGAATAATAATTACTAGTCTAAAATGATATCAATAAAACCAAATACATAAATGAAAACTAAAAAGTAATCAGTGACAATTAAAAATAATATCTATTGAGGATTTAAATGACTAAATAAATATTTAATTAAATAATGAATTTAAATTGGAAATTTATGAATTTTAATAGTAGATCCAACAATGTTAAGTAATCAATTACCTGTGAATTTTTTCTTCCTGCATACGCTGACAATACGTTTTGATTGTTTTGATACCGATTTTTGGTTCATCAGGGAAAAATACAAACAATTGATCAGTCGGATCATCATTATGAGCTACTAAAACAATCAAATCACCTCTAGCTGGACGTTTTTCACTGGGTTTATCGCCAAATTGGTCTTTAAATTGTTCTAAAGTCTGATCCAACTCGTCTTGTGTTACAAGATAACCTCTATCGTGACAAAGTTGCATGACTGTTTTGCGTATTCTCCATAGTTTGTATGTTTCAGCTTCATCATCCATGGTGAATAATGAATATTAACTACTAATATACACTGTGTGATTCTTACTTTTTAACTAATGTGAAAAAAGTTTCTTTACAATACAACTTTTCGAAAATATTTCAACTATGCTCATGAATGCCAACGATAACTGAAGAAGCTCTCATGCAACAGGAAACAAGAACAAATGGCAGGCGACCATGTGTGCCAAAGCGACAACTGGACCGGAATTTTTGTACCCACACATTTGTACATTTGTACTTACCATTTTTGTGCCCATCTTCAAGATTGCCATCGGTAAGTTTTTCCGTCGATAAAGTAGGAATGACTTTAATTTATAGTTGTTAAGGTAAATTTCTATAATTTTTAATGATGAAATATCATCTAATCTTTTTTTTATTGAATAAAATTTAAATTTAAATTATACTTGCATTTACAACTTCTGGTGCCTATTTCAATAATAATAAAAATACAAATATTTTTAATGGAAGACATGCAGCTATAAAAGCGTATGTGTAATAATATTATAATGTTTTGAGTATAAAGAGAAAATAATGATAAGAGTACGTGAATTTTAATCAGAAAGAGAAAGAATACCATAACTCTTTTTTCAAGTTAAAAATGAAAATACTAATTCCCTGTGATTAGTAAAAGAAGTCAGTTTTAAATTGAAAATATTTACTAAATAAAATTTTTATTTATTTATAAATTTATAATAAATATTTATTGACGTTTTTGTCCAGCTATATATTAATGTTAAAAAATATAAAATAGGATTAATATAGAGTATAAAAATATTGGAAAACAATAATAAATCATATTGCGTTTTGTTTTTCTTCAATTAATCCGGTATAGAAGGTTCGTCTCTCCGTTTAATATGAATATTCCCTAAATTAGAGAAACGAACATTTTTCACCAGATTGGCATCATTTTCAAGTTGATCGTTCATACGTGAACAGAAAATAACAAAAATTCTTAAGTTAACGTGAAGTGAAACGGTGAAACGCGATTAAAGTATATATTTTTTCTCTTCTAAAGAAAAATAATAATAACAATAATAATAGTAATAATAAGTATATGAGACGAATAATCTAATTATTGTTTTTAATAGAATTATCATCATTAATTACTAATCAATGTTATAAATTATTTCACTCTCTATCACCACGTTTATTTTCATCTCTCAATGTACTTGCACATTTGTAATCATTATGTTATTACTGTAACTTATTATTATTGTTACTATAGTATTAAGTTAATGAATTTTCAAAGAAGGGCAGTTCCTTCTAAGGCTACTGTTTTTTATCTTCATAAATTTTTTTTATTTTCATTCCCTATTTAGACTTAATTTACCTATAGAAATTCTAACAATCTTTTATTTACATTCATTATCAGCACTTGTCAATAGTCCTTTCTGTACTTATTCCGTTCATTTATTAAATATTATATATTTTACTTCGACAGGTGTAGCTGTCTAGAATAGATGCTTGAGTGATCCATCTTTTTGCCTGACTCCCAGGGTTTTTTTCGTCTGCTTCAGGGCTGTACTTGAAATCTTTAAATTTGGCGCCCGAATCTTCGAAGCCATCATAATGGAATGTGGTGATAAGTCATCTTCTGTTGATCTATGTAATTTAATAGTGCATGTCGAATTAATAGATAAGAGGCGCTGATAAATTAAAAATTTTCAAAAAATTCGATTTTTTAATTTACGTTTTTACTTAGAGAGCCTTTTTTCTGTGATCAGCACATAAAAGCAACAAAAAGAATCTGTAGCTTCCAATCTATTTTATTACTTTGGTATTAAGCCAAAAAACACCTAAGTATTATTGATATCACTCGGAAGAACAATGATTTTTAATGGAATGAAAAAGTGATTACAACTTTTAACTTTTAAAAGGATAATATAATATCCGTACGTATTCATTATTACCTCCAATTTTTGACCGCTCATAAATCAGCGGTTTACCATGTAGTTATGCCGAAAAAAAATTCGAAATACGTTAAGACATTAGGAATAAATAAAACACTGAACAATGATACTGATGTGAATTCTAAAACAATTGTTGATCATTTACAAAGTGTTCAAATTGGTGTTAAAAATGCTAAGCGATGGTTTTTACTCAAAAAGCAAATGGGATTCGTTTCTGATGATGATCTCGTTGTTCATCTTCTTGACCTTGCCGATGCTGTCAGGTATTCTTACCAATATGATTTATTTCAGTCTAATGTTCATTTGTCAAGAGTTTTTAAAATGTTAGATAATTCATTGACAATACAAAATAATTCATTATTTTATAATGTTTTTCGTTTGATGTTACCTTGACAAATACACATCATGTTTGTTTATGGTTTTTAGTGTTGTTGATATTTTCATGATTGAATTATTTTTGTAGGAAAAATGAAAAACTTTACGTTGGAAATAAACAAGAAGAAGGCAAAAATGAAAAGAATGAATCACGTGATATTGAAAAATGTCATTTAAATTCACCCAAAAGTCGAAGTAATCAAATCCCCACAAATTCTAATAATGAGATGTCAGTAAGTAATGAAATAGATATAGAAAAATCCAATTATTTAGAAGAAAATTTGATAAATGATGGATCTGAAAAGCATAAATCTAAAACAAAACATCATAAGAATAAAACAAAACACAAAGATAAACGTAAAAAGAAAAAACATGTTAAAAAAGTTACAGCAAATATTGGAGTTATTGAGACCAGTAATAGTGTAACTATTAATTCTTCAGTTGAAAAAACTAACAACAAGAATCTTGATGATAGCTCTTCATCAGTAGATATTTTGGATGCTAATTCTCCAAAAGATTTGTCAAAATTTTTAAAAAAATCAAATCCTCGTGGATTAAGAGATGAATCTGTTATTCAAAAGACTGAGAAATTAGATTTAGTATTAGTAAGTAATTTAGATAGTAAAGAAAACATCAGTGAAAATTTACAAAATGATAATGATTTAATCGATGATCATACAAGTGTTCACGAAACTCCAGAATTTACAAAAAATTTATCATCTCAATGTTCAGTAGTCAAACATGTGAGCAAATCTCTACATGAAACAGAAAAAAATATTCAGAGCTATTCAAAAATATTTGAAAATTCTAATTCTCAAGAAGGAGAAGATAGAGAACAAAATAACTCTAACATTCAGGAAAAAGTAACGAATTTGGATGAAACAAGGACTTGCGAAAGTGAAAAAGATGATGACGTAGAGGGAAAGAAAGGAAGGAAAAGAAGAAAACATCTCAGAAGTGATTCTTGTTTGAAAGCGAATGTTGAAGTATCAAAAGAACTTGACGAAGAGTCATCAGTACATAAGCATCGAAAGAAAAAGCACAAACACACCACAGAATATAAAAATAAAAAGAATCATGATGTGAGGAAAGCTCCACAAAATGGAATGATACCTTCAGAAATACAAGAGTCTTTAGAATCATCTTCTGGTCCTTTGAATTCATCTCAAGCTGATTTTGAAAATGAAGGAAATAATTCTGAACCTCAAAGATTAGCCATAAAAATAAAATTATGTCAAGATTGTAATAATCGTCATATCCAAGGAGCTTGTCCATTAATTTCGGCATCTATTGAAATTACTGATAATCTTTCTTATGAACAGTGGTTAAATAAATATAACGATAATGTTGAAGTTATGCAAGCTGTTACTTCTGAGGATCCAATGTCTGAAGGATATAGAAAAGCAGTTGATGATGGCTTCGAATCAGACGAAGAGGCTTCTGAACAGAAAAATAAAGCTCAGACAGAAGAAAAAAGACTACAAGTTGATAAAGAAAGACCTTTATATGCTAGAGAATCATTACCTGAGTGTTTAGAATTAAAAATGACCAACTCAGAGCATGGTTTAGGAGTATTTGCCAAAACTTCTATATCATCTTACGTGAAATTTGGTCCTCTTATTGGAAAATTTGTGAAAGAAATGGACATTCCTGATGATTTTCCAATGAGACATATATGGGAGTTAGATATTGATGGAAAAACCTGTTATATCAGTACTACAAATCCACTCAAAAGTAATTGGATACGGTACATGAGACCTGCAGAAACGAGAGAAGAAAGGAGTGTTGCTGTGGTTATCCAAAACTCCCAATTATATTTTATTACAACGCAAATTATTCCACCTGGCAGTGAATTAACTTATTGGGCTGATTCTCAATCTTCAGCTTGGATGAGAAAAAATAAATCAGATAAAACAAACTGTGGTGGATGCAATTTGACATTCGCCCATTCCATTTATTATCGTCTTCATTGCTGTATCTTCCATGACACAAATTATAGCCTTACTATTAGAAAGTATCATTGTAAAGTTTGTGGTGCTGCAGTATTGGGCAAAGATAATATTATGAAACATGCTGCTGAATTACATGCAGGTCGAGGAGCTTATCAGTGTCAATACTGTCGTAAATTTTTCTTACGATTAAATTATTTAGAAATGCACAGAACTTACGGCTGTGCTCAAAATCCACAACGATCTAGACCACTTTGTGATTTTTGTGGTCGTAAATTTTGTCAGCCTCAAAAATTGAAGGTTCATATTAAACGTATGCATAGCGGTAAGTACTTATTTTACTTTAATTTAATTTGTATATATTCATAATTTGTTAATCAATTTATTTTTCAGATATGTCAGAAGTTCTCCGAGAATTTCAATGCAAATTATGTTTAAAATTATTGGGATCACGTGCTGCACTTCAACGTCACATGAAAGAAGTACATCATAAAGATGTTGTAGGTGCAGCAACTTGTGATCGATGTGGTAAAATGTTTCAAAATAAAAGTAACTTAAAAATTCATATGTTAACCCATAGTGGAGTAAAACCTTTCAAGTAAGAAAATATTCAATTTATTTCAATATAATAAATGTATGGTTACATTCGTTAACAAATTTATTTAATCAAATTTTATTAAAGGTGTAAAGAAGAGAATTGTAAAGCTGCATTTACAACAAAACAATGTCTTCAGTTCCATTATAAAAAAGTTCATGGTTTGACTGAAGAAATGATGCCGAAAATTGAGCGATCAGTTGCATATACATTTGATGCATACAGTGGAGGACTTATTGAAGATACTGGAAGGGGTAAAACACCACGATTAAACCGACAAAGTTCCGAGGTATATTAGAAAGAATGAAAATAGCGTATTTTATTTTATTAATGATATGAATAATAGTCAAAGTAATTAATTAAATTTTTCAGGAAAAATTACAAGAGTTATCAAGAGAAGAACTTTCTCAAAGTAGTTTAAAGAACAATTTATCATCCCCTTCTAACTATAATAACCTATCAAAAGAATTAGAAGCAGAGCCAACCGTAGTTAAACATCCTTTAGATCATGAGGTTGCAAGTAATCAATCACCACTATCTCAAGAAATTGCTACTCATGTTAATGTAAATGTATCGATGGATTCTTTATCTATTAATAATGCTCGTCAAGAACATGATACTTGTGGGCCTTCAAAATTGCAATCTAAAGGAAGTAAAAAATGGATGGGAGAATTTAATCCTCCAGTAACCACGAAAATTTCTGATCATTCTATGCATTCTTCTGTAACATCCAATCTACCGCCCGTAACATCAACAGATGTTTATGATTTCGAAGATACTATAAAAAAAGATGAACAACGATCTCCTCCATTACCTACATCATCATTAATAGATGATGGCAAGCTCTCCTTAAGTGTTTATCGAAGGACAGAAAGCACAAATGCTAGTTTACTTGTAGAAGCAGCATTAGATGCTGCAGAAAGAGATATTGGAGCAGTTTCCAGCCCAATACTTGATGATTCCGACAGAGATGGTAATTTATATACCATTTCAAATCAGTTACAATCTCCACTCCCTTCCAGATCTCCAGATCCTCATTTGGAGTCTTACATTCAACAGCAAGAAGATTTAATGTCTCCAGTACCTACTCCAGACAACAGAAATTCATCTCCAACTCACATTCATTCAGATTATCATCTTCATCGGTCAATAGAATATGTAAATACTAATAGGACCCACAACATTGAACAATATCTTCATCACGAAGAACCTCCACGTAGTTCACCATCTTCAAATAATTGTATACATATGATACAAGATTTGAATTCACTTTCTACAAATAATAATTCTAGATATCTTGAAGTTCATCATCACCATCATCATCAAGTTCCAACAGAAAATTTATCAAGTGATGAAGGAGATTCTGTCGCACAAAATCTTAGTATTTCTGTTAAAGAAAAAGCATTACAGCTTGATTTATCTACATCATACAAATATGATCCACTTGATTTGGAATTTGGAAATCGAGAAAGAGGAAATTTCGAACCTCTTTCATTTAATAATGGAGAATTGCAAGGATTAGATATGTCTGCAAGAGGATTCCACAGTTTTGGATCTCAAATACAAAGTGGCAGGTACCATCATCATCATTTGTATGAAATTTCTGAAAGTCAAAGTGTTGATCTCAGTAGAACTAGTGCTTATACTATTTCATCTCCGCCTCCATATTCTCATAGTGATGTATTAAGAGTCGTTAGTTTAGATCTTACCCCTGGTGGAAGACATAGTGTTGATTTAAGCCTTTCAAGATCTCACCATCTTCATGGTACTAGTACGAGGATGATTACTAGTCCTAGACCTCCAGCTTCAACTACTCCACATATTGTTCCAGACATCGTTGAAAATCGAATGGTTTCTTCACCACCACCTCCATTAACTAGCTATAATTCAGCTTATCCTGTCAGTCCTACACCTTATCATCCACCAAGGCCTGGTTATCATCATTATTCAGGTTATTATTAAATTTTAATATTTTTTCTTTTTTTACTTCACGTTTATTTATTATTGGCACATTGATTCATTAGAAAAAAAAAGACTTCAAAATCAAACTTAAAATAGTTTTTTTTATATCTGTTGATTGAAAACCCATGTGTCAATATTATAAAAATAGTTTTTAATAGTTATTTTATTTACTTTTTAAATTTGATATTCAAAAATTTTAAAGCACAAATTTTATCTTAGAATGATTTTTAAGTAAAGTAATTAAGTTAGCTTTCTAGATTATTATATTTGTTTTATTATATTAATATTAATAATAGCTTTTATTAGATTATACTACTTCGAGTTTCTCTAAAAAACAGAAGTATTCTATATAATGAAGAAGACATTGACAAATAATTATTGTCAAGTTTTAAAACAAACCAATTTTTATTTATAGAATGATTTATGATTACAAAAATCATTATTTTTTTAAAAACTATTTTAAAACAACTGACTTAATTACTTTATTAAAGTATTATTGATTGTAGATCATTTATAATTATAATTAAACCGATTGAGATAATATTCACTTTATATAATAATATATACCATATATTTTTCAATTATATTTGAGATAAATATGATAAAAATTTAACTTTGGAAAAAAATTGCCTAATAATGTCAATGAAAAAACAAAATAACTAAATCATCAAAAAAAATTTTTTATCACGTGATATAAGTTTTGATGACAGTTACTCATATTCTAGTCACAATAATAAATAAAATTATGAATATTCAATATAATATCTTGGAAAATTTACAAGATATTTTATTGAATGAAGGACGACTGTAAATATATATTTTCTTTTTATTAATTTATTCTTAGAAACATTTTTTTATTTGTTACTTGGACGATTAATAACCAAGAAACAAAGTTTTTTTGATAGAAATGTACAAGTAGCTTAATGTAATATGCGTAGAAGATATTTGTGATTTTAGTAAACATTCTTAATCTATTACTAAGCTGAAACCAAAGGTATATAAAATACAGTGACTTTTTGTGCCAAATTACGGGGCTTTGAAATATTATTATACTATTATCTAATTATCAGTAGACATTTTCCGGCAATTTTAGATTGTAGAATTTCTATTTAATAATTATCAAAAAATTTAATATCTATTTTTTTATTTTCAAACGTAACTTCATATGTATATATAGAAAAATACTTAGTATATAAATTATGATTATTTGATTTATTGTAGTTATCGGAAAAAAATTTCATCAAAAATCTTGTTTAAAAAATTATATTGAAATTATTAGTTATAATTATTATTCATTTGTATTGTCTAATAATTTAACAAAAAAAAATTTTTAACCAATAGTCTTCATAAAAGACTGTGCACAAAGTTTTTTATGATAGCATTGTGTTTTTATGATAATTTTTTTTATCGATTTAAGTGTGATATTACGATTATTTTTAGATAAATATAAATTTAAATTTATAATTATAAAAAATTTATTTAACTATCAGTACATAGTATTAAATGATTGTCAACTTCATAATATTAATTATTATAATTATATTAATGGTAAACGTGTAGCGTAAAATAAAACAAAAATATGAAAAGAAAAAAAATAAGATGTAAAAGTATTAAATAATTAATGAGACGAAATGCTTTTGGATGAAGATTAAAAGAACTATAGCAAATTGTCATATAAATTACTCATATTATTAAGTACAAATTGAAAAGCGGCCCTCATACTATATTTGTACCAGGTTTATTATTATAATTTGAATCATTAAAATATTTAACAAATACTAAAAGTATAAAAAATTAATTTCTTTAATTAACTTAACATAATAATGTTTTCTTCATTTTCGTTTTGATTATTTATGTTTTTTTAACAATTAAATATAAATATTTGTCTTTTATTTTTCAATAAAAAAAGTACTTTTTTATATTGCTTGATTAAACAGTCGATGAGTTTTTCAGTCGTTATGTAAATGTAAATGATTATTGAGTTGAAGAATGCAAATTCTTTTAATACAAAAATGAATCAATGAATAAATGGATTCAGTCCATTGTTCACTAATTATGTTAAACATCGTGAAATTGACATTAAAGCTATTAAACCCAGAATCATAGACGCAGCACAAACTACAGCTAAAGTGTCTCTATTATAGTTGGGACAAAGCTTCTCGTCAATACACCTCCTGTAATATTTAATTATTCATTAGCACGTTATTTAATGACTTCATTGAATTTTCCATAAAATCTATCACTATATTATTTGTTTCTTTATTAAGTTTAATAAAAATTTCTAAACAAATTTCATTCAATATCTTCTTACCATTTTTCAATAAATATAACAATTAAACCAGTTACTACTTTATCTAAAAATGTAACAATTGAATATACAAGTGCGCTTGTTTCAGTTCTTGATCCAATAAAATCAGCAGTAATACTCAATGCAGTTACCATCGTTATAGAGCTAGCTGCTCCAATAAAGATAGCTATTACATACATCAAAATTTCATAATTTCCAGCAAATTCTATAATTCCCGCTGCTATTATCCCAATGAGAATACCCAGTAAATAACAGATCTGTTGAAATTACATTAGTTATTTAAAGGTGATATCCAGTAATGTTTCAAACTACTTCCATAAATCATTTTTTTTTTTTCAGTACTGCAGGAACTTTGAGATAATTAAATTTTTCATTCCATGATTGAAAGAAAAAAATTAATAATAAAACTAATTACCTTAGAGCCGCATGATCTATTAATGTATTTAAATAACAATGAAGTAATTAGTGATGCCAAGTATGAAACTAATGGTACAGTTGCCAAGGCCTGTTTTCCACCAACGTCTGTTTCTTCAATGTACAGAGGCAAATATACAGTAGCTAAAGTAATAAATAATCGACTTGCTACGTACAACAATGCTACTCTTAATAAAAATGTAATACTGAGCCATGTTGTTGAATGATAATTAGTATGATAATTATTATGATTATTATTATTTTCAATCATTAAACTATTTGATATACTATCACGATCAATTTTTGATGATATTGATCTACTTTCCAACAAATGTGATTTCAAAAAAGCATGAAATGCAATTGTTGTTGCTACTCCGCATGTCGTTATAATCAGCACGATATTCTAAATAAATTAATGCAACGAATAATAAATTATTTTTTTATTTTTTACTATCTCATCACTTACTCGAAATTTGTAATCGTCTTCTGCATTCAATCGAGCAACAGAGCTTTCATTCGTGGGTAAAATAATCCAAGTGACGATGAAAACAGCTATTGCTGCACCTACTTGGGCCGAATATCTATCAGAAATCATTATTGATCATTTGAAATAAAATTATTGAGGAATAAATTTATTATAGAATTGAAGAGAATTTTAGTTTTCATGTGAAAATCATCAAGACAAAGTCTAAAAGATAATTTACCGTATTGCTGTTAATTCTGCTCGCACTAATGGCAAGTCTGTTAATAATGGAATCATAGATAAATGAGAAATTTGAACTGCTGCCCATCCTGTTTGAAAAATCGTTATACCTATTACATCAACAACCATTGACGTAGAGTTAGAAGTATCAATAAAACTTCCAAAGATAATAGGAAATGATAGAGTCACTAGAACTGATCCAATTATATGCCATACTTTTTTCTTGCTATATTTATCAACTAGTATTCCAAAGATTGGCGTCATAAGTGCATCCACCAACTGACCTTCAAATAAAATTTTTATAATAATTAATCAGTGTTCATATCACTCTTTTATTTTATGAGATATTCATAAATAAAGTATCCATTAAAACATAAATAATAGTAAAAGTAATTACTTACCAAGGAGTAGAAGTGCACCAGCAGTAATTGGTGCAAGCAATGCAATTCTTTGTAAATAAATTAAAATATACGAAAACCACATTGCTGCAGTAAGATCATTGAAAATATGACCTAGAGAATAAGCTAGTCTGGTCCTCCAAGAAACTTTACCAGAGATAATTGGAATTCTTTCTGATACTATTGGCATTGTAGCACAATTTACATCAAAAACTTTTACCAAAGTCTTTTTATAAATTTTTCTGATTAATTTCACAATTAAAAACATCCGTATATTTTTTATACCTATATTAATATTACTTGAAAACTAAAGAAAAGAAAAATATACAAGACAATGAGCTGATAATATTTAATTATTAACAACGCATGCAAAGTAATTTCAATTATATTATTTATTTTTATTTCTTAAAAAAGATATACGTGAGGAAATCATCAACTTAAAACTTCAATATTAAAAAAAAAATAACAAATTTGATTTTTTGTTCAATATTTAATTAAATTTTAATTGAAAAAAATGGTCTATATATCTATTCTAATACTATTCCTTTAGGTTTTATGGTGAATAGAAATAGAAAATTTTTGTCATATTTATCTAATCACAATAGTTATCTGCACACTATCTTAAAAGGAACATTATAACAACTAAAAATTAATTATCAATGTTTAGATATCAGCATTATGATTACAGATCGAAAAAATAAATCAATGGGCTGGTCGAACATATCATAATAAATTAAGAATCACATTAGATACATGATGGATTTCGCTATTACTATTACTTACTTTGATTTTACAGACAATAATAATTTGTTTTAAATAAAATTACAATAGAAAATATTCGTAACAATTTCATTGATTTGTTAAAATAAATTCCGCTGTTGTGAGAAAAAACTTTCACTGACTGCGGTTTTATGTTATATTCCGTACTGATGTGTTAGTTGTCTCTTCACTTATAACTCTTACACTTTAACTACCTAGTATAACGTCTGGATTCGTTGACTGGTAACCCGAGATCGCAAAGAGGCATACAAGTGACCACTCTGTACAATCGATACTTTTACGTTTTTGTACGGTCTCTCATATTGAAAATACCTTTGATTGAAGGTTCAATAACTGTTGGACATTTGATTTTATTTTCACTAGTTGTTCAATGAGAAAAGAACATATAAAATTTATTATAAGATAATAAAAAAAATACATGACTATAAAAGTCTAACTCAAGAATCAGAAATAAAAGAAAATAATTTATCAGAACCTAGTTTTTTATGTTTATTATATTCGTAATAAATCAATGTGTTTCTACAAATAATTGTTTATAATATTATAATTATTTACAAATTTGGCACAATTTACAATCAATCACTTTCTTTAAGAAGAATATTCTAATAATAATTTAACAATAGAATTTTCTTTTTGTCATGGCAAAATTTGGTATTGTCAAAGACTTTAGAGTATTTAATAAGTTTCTCTGTTCGCAATCACACTTCTTCTACTGGTTCTGTTAGTACTGATCTATTCATTCTAATTTTACATAAGTTATCAATTATTGCCTATAACATTGAAATAAAACTGAATAAAATTCATTAAAAAAATTTATGCTTTTATTAATATCACCACGAACTATAATAAATCTAAAAAAGTGTAAATATATTCTTTGTAATGACAAAAATAGTCTAAATTATTTATGTAATAATCATAATCGTAAAAAAATAAAAATTAATTGATTATATCAATATTTATCGCAATTTATTTGGTTACCGTCACTGATAAACTTTTTTGTATATCAGTAATTCACGAATAGAGTCATTTATTTTCCTTTTATATTTAATGAAGGAAAATTTTCTGATAAAATTAAAGAATAAATCTTGACTTATTCTGTATTTTCATTGTTTTGAACAGTTGTGCTTATGTGGGTAGCTGTTAAATCAGTTCCCTCGAATTGTCTCAAATGAATCTGTACAAATATAATGATTAAACAGACAATTTATTGTCTGACAAATATTTCAAGTATCTGATTAATTACCTGTAGATGTAAATTAACTTCGGCAGAGCGACTTAAATATGGAAAATTTCCTCCGCTTTTTAAATGAGCTAATTTTGCACTTGGATAACATTTATACATTTCTTCTCTTACAATATTGGAAAGTGCATATTCATCAAAAACATCAATGATTGTGACTGGCAAATCACCCATTTTGTGCGGTTCTACATAGCAATTAATACAGTTCAATGTTAGTCGAGAGGCTAACTCAGCTTGACTTAATGTCTCCAGCTAAAACAAACAATTAATCATTTTATTATAATTTGTTCAATTTAATACATGACATAATTATTGATTAAATGATAAAACAATTGTTTTATATATCAACAAAATAATTTATCGATAAAAGTTATCTTACCCTTTCAACCATAAAGTCGATGGCATCAATCATATCATTGTCAACTTTATTCGTTGTGAAATTACCCATTACCATTTTTTTCAGAAGCAAAGATGGTAAAACCCAAAATCTAATTACCAATAAATCATGATTATTACAATTGATCATAGAGTAATTTGTCAATAGAGATAAATTGAAACATGTGATGCATTATAAAGAAACAATAATAAACGTACAATGCAGCTGATTCATTATAACTAAAAACAGATGTATCACTGAAAGTATTACACAAAACTAATGAAGCAACACGTGGGCAGTGAGCATTTATTTCTGCAAACTTTTGGATTAAAAAACCTCCTGTAAGTGGAAAAATATTCTTGCTTATTAATGTTTATATAAAATTTGATTTATTGAGATTTGTTATTGTGAAGAAGAATTAGTATCATTCAAATATGATAAGCTTGTTTAAAAATGCAATATATATTAATGGAGAATATATTTAGACCTAGAGAAGCTCCAAACAAGTGAACTCTATCCAATTCCATGTAATCTATAAGTCTTTTGAATCCATCACACCATTCCTTTACATTCCAGTACACTGGAGGTTCTGCCTAATCAAAAATTCGTTTTTACATGTACTGTTATATAAAGTCTCAAATCAATTGGTTTATTCATATTGCAATAAACATGAAAGGATTCTCAACGTATTTAATAATAACAATAATAATTAAACATATACCATGCATTTAGAATAGTAAAATTCTATTCATAGCAATTTCATTATTATATGATAATAACGATCTTACTGATATGATCCTATATCCTTTTGCTGTGAGGCTTAATATCTGTTTAAAAAATATATCTGCAGTACCACTAACAGGTGGAAGACAAATTAATGGACATTTAATAGTTTTAGGACCAGAATCATATATTTTCCATCCCTGAAAAGTAAATTAATGTATCAATTTTATAAATGAATAGTTAAATATAGAATATTCATATTCGAAAGTTTTTCAAATATTCTTTTAACCTATAAGAACATTCTGATAAATCCATTAAGCTTACTTGATGGAGCAGAAAGGATCAAAGGATATAATGAGGATGTTTTTCATTTTTACCTTTGTTCCATCTGTGTCAACAACAATTTTTCTTAAAGGCACAGAACTACGAAAACTTTGGTATTCTTTAGAACGAGACAATTCACTCGTATACGACATTTTAATTAATGTGTTATTTTATCTATCATTCTCTCACAATTTCCAATAAAAAAATAAAAAATACTCTCAACAACTAAGTGCTTGGTAATAATGAAATGATAAGAACAATTATCATGTATTGTTATGATTACGAGAAAAAATGTATACGTAAATATGGGAAAACGTATACGGTTGAATTTCTATGGTAGTCTTCTCTTCTCTGGTCTCAGTCTTCTTTCTGCTTCAATATTGCTATCGGTAAGTTCTTTCCGTCGATAAAGTAGGAATGACTTTAATTTGTCGTTGTTAAGGTAAATTTCTATAATTTTCAAAGATGGAATCATCTGATCTTTTCTTTATCAGATAAAGTTTGCATTTTTATGCAAACTCTTCGTTGCCGATCCACAGACTTTGCCCTAAAGAGTACGCATTTGCTTAGCCTTCTTCTTTTACATCAATGTGTTGATGAATACCTTCAGTTACTTTCGATGTCACAGTAAGGTGGTCCGAACCTTTACTACTAGGTCTTACGATTACTTCTTCTAGTAGGTTCATCTTCTTCCAGATCAACATCTTCTATAAAATCAACTTCCTCTCTATTTTTTTCAGCTCCCAGTAACTGCGGTCTTCTTTTTTGAATTTTTTCTTGTATCCGAGCCTCTTTTTCTCTTATTCATTAAAAAATTTTCATTTCTATCTGTTTGGTAGAATATGATACAACTAATACTGTAATAAGACTAAGTAATTCTTACGTCTCCTGAACCTTCTTCAAATAGCTTATTGGCTATTGCTTCTCTTTCTTTACTGACCCCTTGTTCTTCATCATCATCTGATTCCACAACTTTCATTCGTTTTAATAATTTAAAACGTTTCTGCAATTATAAAAATTTATCATTGTCCACAGTAATACCAAGATTCTCTTTTCAATTTTATTTTCTATTTCTATCTTCATTAATATTGAGTCTTTCTTCCTTTATTTTTACCCCCAAAAATCAGTGACCATAAGCTTCATGTCTTTCTGCTATTTATCTATAGTCTATTAATTGATAGTCTATTACACAGTATTGGTCCGTCTGAAAAGTGATCTAATAGTCGTTACTCTTAGACTTTTTATCAGCACAAAACATAATTCACTTTGTTTTTAAGCAACTTGCTATTTTAAATGTCAATAGCCCAGGTATAATTATATTGTAAACTGTGATTATACGATGTCTTCACCAATGAATCAATTGTAAATAAGTTGTATCCAATGTTTATGCTGAATAACTCTTCTAAAGAAGAAGTTAAGACCTTAATAAATAAAAATAAAAAAATGTAAAATAGTGTGAATACTAGATTTACATTTTTATTTTGTTTTATTTATTGTTAATTTATATTTTTCCAGATGGACAAAGTACACCTATTGGTTCTTGAAATTCGAGCATTGTGTGTGGCATATCTTACAGAGAGATTAGATGAATTCCTAATTATAATTCTGGAGATAATTGTAAGAAGATGGAATCCAACCATCGTAAGAAAAATAGTTGAAATAATATGTATATGTCCTTCTACTTTTAGTGAACACTTTCCCATAAATAATTGAAAAAAACAATAGTTAATATTTTCTTCATCAATATTTTTTGTTCTTTAACGTCTAACGAAGATTTCTGTCACCTCACTTTTCTTTTTTTCCGCCTATTTTTTGAGATATTCGATTTCAAAAAATAAAAAAGATCGTACTAACTATTTTACAGTTATCATACCAATTTTTCGGTATTACAGAATTTTTTCCAATCGATTTCAAAACGATTTCTCAGCGTTTTTTTCCCATGTTTTACATAAACAATTGTAAAAGACTTTTACTCGACATTTTTTTCAGATTTTGTCAAGTTTGTACTATCGGTTGTCTTCGGGTGTATTCGTAATCACCATATGCACCAAATAAATTGAAATACTATTTCTAAGTACAAGAATTGATGAACAATTTATTACATTGTAACAATCAGCAATGGTGATAGCTATATTGTAAGAAGATGGCCATAATATTCAAGATGTTATGTGCAGTAAATCAATAAAAATTAAATAACTTATTCATGATTTCAAATTAAATCTAAGTTATTCTTTTTGAAAAAAAACCTTTTCATCAATTGCTTCTAATCCTTTTCCTTCTATACAAGAAAATTCTTTTTTTTTATTATAATAGAAAAAAATCATCTAACAGAAATTTTAATTAATTATGTAATTTATTTATTATAATTAAGGTGAACAAAACGTATTACAAATATTTTTTTGTTTCATGAAAATTCATATATCAAGTTTTTATACTTTTTCAATTTATAAATAATCTACATTTGGTGAATATTATTCGTTTAGTATTCAAATTTGACACCAGGGGTAAATTTTACCCTGCATACCGAGTAATATTTATCCTAGCAGAATGTAAAAATTACCACTGTCCCAGCATTACGCTGCATAGAACAATTTTTACCCTGTTTTTCAGTGTAAATTTTACTCGATCCTTCTCTCCGTGTAGTGGGAAAAAATTGTTTATAACAAAAAAACTCAATAACTCTTAAACTTCTTTTGCCTGCGAATAGTTTTTTTTAGAATCCTCGTGCAATTTTACATAAAAATAACCTTGATTCAAAGTGGGAGGTTAGATTTGCTAATACCCCTATTTTTAATTGCACCGTTACTGGACTAAAAATAAAAGAAATAAAATAGTTACTCTTCAGCACTATCATCATTAATAAATATAAAAACATCATCATAATTATACAAAAATAAATTTTAAAATTAAAATAAAATTTAATAAAACAAACAATATTTTTATTTTAAATGATTTTCAATGATTTGATGACCAATCAAAAATAATTATAATCCACATGCTGAATTAATTTCTCTTGTCAATTGTCTGATACTATTTATTATTCGTACATTCATTAGCAACTGTTAGAAAATGGTTATTCTGACACGTTTCGATAATTCAAATCCAAAGTCATTAATATTCTCAAAACTAAATTCCATTAAAGTTAAGCATACTTTGTCGAATCGAATCGTATGTCCAATGATCTTACATCATTAATCTTATTAGTCAATATACGTAAAACAATTAAAGTATCTATGTATCAACATTCTTTTTATCACGGTACATACATTGTACATTGCGAGGGTAAATAATGATAAAAATGGTAATAATGAAATAATATATTTTTTTCATAATAACATTTATTTTAAATAAGCATTCATTTTCAGGAAATAAAGAATAATTGTATCCAGTAATCCTTTGAAATAAATTACGTATATGCTAAAGCAATACAGAAAAATATAATAGATAAAACAACATCAATGCATATGAGCAAAGAAAAAAGTACAAGCGTTCCTGACGGTCAATCTAACGGATTTTCACTAATTTACTGTAAAGAGAGTGAATCCATTATTGTGTAAATCATTGACGAGCAGATTGACACCCATGGTATTGGCAAGGACAATAAGATGGGAATAGTATATATGTATGTACATCGTATGAGCTCCCTATTCTCGCCCCTAAGGATAGACAGAGTTTACCCCCATCGTTAGTGCGCCGAATCAACCGGAAATTCCAGCTTTCGTTGCTTCTTTATTCATCCGAGATAAAACTGTACGCCCGGACGATTGGTTCTCCAAGTTTAGCTGAGATAATGCTTATACCAATCCATTGTTATATCTACTCGATTGTCATAACAATATCGACAAGTTATAATAATCGTTAAGTGACAATTCGTACATGTCATTAAAGACTCTCTTAGGTACATTCAAGACAGCTGACACTTGGATCTTCTCACTTATGTATAACTCTTTCAAGGCTCCACATGTTGGATAATGAATGAAAGATTATTTTAGGGCATTTTAATGATTTAAAAAAAATTTATGTATTCAGTAGAGGCAGTGGAAAAATACTGCACTAAACTATTAAAAAATATACATAATAGCAGTGGAGAAGTTGGTAAAATATTTAAAAGGCCATGATTAATTATTGTTTGAAGGGTGGTAAAGGAATGAGTGAAAAAGTGAAGAAGTTCGAGAAAATGGTTGAGAGGTTGGTGTAGGAAAAAAGATAAACTTGGCAGAGTATAGTGGAGGTATGAGAAAAAATTATGTCTGAATGTAGAAGAAGTTTCGATGTTATCATGGTAATAACTTTAAAGTTTGATATTCTAAAAAAATGTTGGTAAATAATATTCTTAGATTTTAAAATAAATTGAATTTAGGTTATAGTTTATCTTTTATTTAATTAGAATTTGTACGTGATATGAGAAATAATTACTATTCCATCTCGTGAAAGTTTATAATGTGAAACAACATTGAGTAAAATTATTACTCGTCGACAAATATTTAAACACATATGGTCAATGAAATGAAGATAACACCAAGGTGCGATTGCTGCGATAGATTTTTATATAGCTTTGTAAATGTGTATTCATTGGATAGTCCAGCTTTTATATTAGCTTAGTTACCTTTTACGAACATTAATATATAAATGTGACTCTGATGAACATTATGAATGTGAACAGAGCATGAGAATTGTCAATCAAAAGTGCCAAGAGACTTTCAGAAATTTATATAGTAAACCAGGTGTGGCTCCACAAACATCCTTCCTTTACTTAACATCACGTACTTTTTAATTATTATGATCTTACGTACATTTTTTTTTTCGTGAAAATTCTCGAGAATCGGTGAAATCATCTATGATTACTTATTATAACTTTAAGTTTATCGATAAATATTGTAAAATAAAAGAATGAGAACAACTAATATTAAAAGTAAGTTTATTAAAAGTGACAGAATCAAAGACAAGACTGGAGATAAACAAACTCTCCCCTCGTTGCTATAAACAATCTAATCGTCAAGCAATCGTCGTTAACTAACAAACTGTCGTTAATCAATCAATCTATAGATGGAGACATTCATACATTTTATAATATATATTTTAATCCTATTATCAATATTCCATTCAAGTTATTATATTTAAATTTTGATAACAAGAGAAATTGGATTTTCTTGAGCAATAAATCAGTAGCAAATATGCAACAATTTATGACGATTGCTTGGTGATGCTGGTTTAGAAAACTTTCTATTATTTATTCAAATCAGTTGAGCTGTGGATGAAATAAAACTGATTGTTATGATGTTGGAAAAAAATATAACAAAGTTAGTAAATCATAAAATCGAAAATTTTATATGTACATTCATGAGTTGATTGATCCTTCAGATGTATTTATGTTGTTCTCCAAGTTCAGAGCCTGCAATTATATGTAATTTGTTAGATGCTGGTAATAACTACACTGTCCTAACTATCTACACACATACACATCAATATTTATTTGCATAAAATGTATCATGACAAATGATGGGAAATACCATGTCTGATCTATAAATATTTCATTTGAATTGTAAAATTATATGAAGTATGCTATTGGGATGATGACATTGTTCCATTGGAACTGTACTATTAGAACAATAAAAATTTTGGTGGCGCCCTTATGTTTCGGGTCTTCAAATATTGCCCAGGAAGTTTAACAACAATCTATTCGGTTCCTAACTGCGAGAATAAATCACAGGAGGTCAATTTTTAAGAAAGGTGCAAATACAAGGTAAAATGTAGCAGGCATTAAGCTTTGCAGCTTGTTACCCAAGATACCAAATGAGAAGATGACCATATTGAACTGTAAATATGGTGACTACGGTCCCAAACCCAGAACGATTTAGATTAAAATTAAGAATTGTTGAATTTTAAGACTCTTACTTCCTAAAAGACAGGTAGAAATGTTCGTTTACTTACCTTAGATTTGTGTCAGGATCAATTGTTCTTATTATAAAACGATGGAAAAATTTCCATTTTAGGGAAATTTAATTCACTTAAAATTTAAATATCAATATGAAAAATAAAATTAACAATTCTATTGATGATCAGAAAAACGAAAAATTATACAATACATCAAAAGCTAGATTTTTTTTTGTATCTTTAAACTTGATTATTTATATTGATAGATTATTTGATATCAAATCTGACATATAATCATGACTGGTTTAATCTCTAAAGTATTTGATATCAAAGAGTTATTTACAAACATGAGAGGCAATGTGAATAGCAGCAAGAGAAAAATTCTAGTCAGATGATTATAAGAAAGAGAAATAATAATGTAACTTGAATATTTATAAAATGATTAAATTGCAGGTATAAAAAAGATAGAAGAAATTTTCGTGGGAGCCAAGTGAAGAGGTTATTGTAATGCTACAGAAGCTTGCGGTGGATGCTAAAGAGAAAGAAGGGCGTGACGGGATAAGCAACCTCCCACCCACGATGATGTACAATAGCTCCACCTCCTTAATGCATCAAAGAAGTGGGGAGAATGCTGGTAGCTCGATCTTCTACAGTTCAGATCGAAAGAGAACGCGAACGCGCGTGCATCACCTTTACAGTGACTTAAAGCGTTCCGGTAATTTGTGTCGTGTTTTCGGCTGTTTCGCGGGATTTTTCATCTACACCGGCGTCAATAGAAATAGTTTTTATGACGGACGGTTTATCTTTTGATCGGTATCGTTATTAATTAATCGGTCCGAGTATTTAATCGAATATCATTGATAATTACAACTTGGTGAAGTGATTTCTAAACTCAAGGTGGAAAACGCGCGCGCGATATTTCTACACATCAAAATAGTGTTTATAATTCGTTGAGAAATTATTCAATGATTATTGTTATACGTTGTGAATCATAAACAGTCATATTTTTCATTTACATTCAAGTGGAGCACCATTTATTTTCAATTTAAATTACTAAGAATTTCATGAGTGTAATAAATAGATGAAAAATTTATATAAGTTATTGAAAAGTCTTTAATGACATATCAGTGTTACACGGAATTTGTTTCATTACGATCTGATCGACGGGATACGTATTTTCATCGACAAAACTTTTGACAAGTTTGATATCAACGAATTGTACTTGAGTGTGTACAAAACTCAAAACTAATCCTCACATAAACAAGTGGGATTCAATTAATTGTAGGATATTATTGGGACCGCAGCGCGGAAAAATCAGCCAAAATTCGGGTAAAGAACAGAGAACCGTTGCCATCCTACGCGATGGAAATGAGTGATGATTACCAGGACATAGGTACCCCTGGAGGAGGGGCTACCATGGCTAACCTTCCTTTACCTCATCACGGACACACTCCAGACAGTCCTTTGGTAAGTATTTACCTTTTAAACCTTTCAATCTACGGCTATTGCGATTAAAATTTCCCAAGAATATTCTTATTTTATCCATCAGTAAATAGTCTTATAATAAATTCTTTAAATAAATAGAGTAATACTTTCTAACAAAACTAAATAAGAAAATAATTTTAAAATTACTTTTAGTCAGTCATTAAAAGCAATTGAAATTCTTTAATAAATATTTTATTTCAAAAAGTAAAGATAATTAAAAAAATCAATTGAATAAATTGATAACATTTATAAATCATAACTCTGAATGTAAATAATTAGAAAAAAAAAATTCTTTAAATTTCTATAACAACGTAAATACCATGTAATATTTACTCTCAACGAAGATAACACAATTATGGTTAATAATAGAAATTTATGTTGAAAATAAAATGATTAGTGTTAATATATTTGTCAAAATAGAATTGTATCATAATATTTACTGATGGAAATACTAGAACCGATTAAATGTGTATCTCGCGAAGATATATGAGAGTATAAAATTAATAAAAAAAACTAAATAGAAGATCAATGATCTGACATGCGCCTCGTGACCGCGCTTATTATCAGTAGAAACTTGCCAGATCGTCAAGGGATTGGTTGAATTGAATCCCCGTCTATTCGTCGTGTTCGCGAGATGTTTGTTGTGGCGCAAAGGCGGGGATTTCCCGTTCGGCCAATCCGATCGGTCAGTCAAGTCCGATCACCTAGGGATTCTTGTGTGGTTGTATTTTATTTCAGCGGTGCATTACCTGTGCAACGACGCCATATCATGACGTCACATCCACTTCATGTTTGATGTGTGGCGCTATTCTCAAGTATCATTTATCTCATTAGCTATCATATGCACTTTTTTGTGAACTACTTTGTTATTTAATCCAAGTGTCTTCATCTTAATTAATTCTTTTCCATCAATTATTATTTATTTTAACACTTAAACAAATTCTTATTATCATAATAATAATTTAAATTTTCAATTTAAATGCCACCATTATTATTTTTTTTTTATTTTAATTATTTTTCAATTATAAACAATGATCGAAATGAACTAGAATATTTTACCTTGTAATAACCGTGAATATTACTGCAAACTGATTCAAAGAATTACTTAATATGATATCATCATAATTATTGTCACATTTATTTTTGACTCGACAATTACTTTAGAATAAAAATTAAAAATCCATATCCAAGTATTAAATGTTATGATAAAAAATTAACATATTCAATTTTTAAAAAATTTTTGCATGGATTATATAGCCTTTACAATATTCTTAATGGGTATATTTTATACCTACATCGTCTGAAAAGCGATTATAATTGTCCAGTCCGTGCGGTCTTCAACAAAACGGTTGAGGATAATATTTGGGCGTTTTACGATAGCCCTATAAAACTTTTATAATTAGATTCCAAAGGTAATTTGCGGCCGGGACGGTTTATTGGAATTGAGGGACCACCTTAAAATTGCAAAACACTTTCTTTATGCATTTTTATCCTCCAAAAAATAAATGAAGATAAAAAAAAAAAATAATAATAATATTATCTTCTGTTTCTAACAAATTCATCCTCGCCCTTGAACAGTTAAATCGATCTTTTAAATTGATGTTCTGTCACGACTTGCATTTCATCTATGCAGATTATATGAATATTTAAATGTTTACATATGTAATTTACTCCAATTTTATACAGTATCAGTTGTAAATATAACCAAATAATCAATTAATATAACATTTTCATTAAGTTCACATGATCATTGCTTTCTATCAATGTATTATATATTTTTTATGATGCGTGCAAATCTATTTTACATCAGTATTCATAATTATTTATATATCATACAGTGTTTTTACATGACTATCCGCTGACCATAAAATTCACATCTTATGGACAATTAAGTCAAAATCGTGACGCGATATATCATACACTCGATGCGATTTTAATCGGATAAGATGTGAAGAGCATGAAAAAAGTTACTCGGGGTTGATGTATTGCGTGTTCAAAATTACCTATATGTAATTTTTCAGCCTGCACACAATGTATATGTGACAATGAATTAATGCAGTATATAATATTCTATAATATACTTGTTTTTGTTCTGTTTTACATCCATTTCTTATCTATGTTTACTTATTTTATTGTTCACTCTAAAATAAATAATCATCTCGACTCACAGAAATTCACTTCAAGTATTAAAAGCTTTCCAATTCAATTAATTTCATTTTCAATTTATAAAAGAATAGATGGTTTCATTTATTGTTATTAATTTGAAAAAGACTCAACTATTTTTTGTCATGATTGTAAATCCAACTATGAGACTCAATTATTAATTTTTTCGAATGTACATCACATTAATTTTCAACATCATGATGTTGAAATAATTTATTTTACATTACATATTGTTGGTGGGATTGTAATAATTAATTATGTGAACTAAATATACCGAAATAAATCAATTGATTCATTCAATTGATAATACTTATGTTTTTTAACTATGCGTTAAGTATTTATTAATAACATTAATTAATAATTACCAAATACTTGGATAAATCTTTCAACTAAATCCGTTTAGTTATTATAACTAAACTCTTCTCTCCGTGCAGTTCTTTGATGTATTGGAATTTTAAATTAAATTATTGCCTTTAGTTTGAATAAAACAATCATTATTTATGCACTCTTGTGGTCTTGCTATTCGTTGATCCAAGATGATAGATGTGGTTGAGCATCAGATAGAAAATTTTCCATCTCCTTTCTGGCGTTAAAGTTATAAAGCAAAGAGAATAATGATGACGAATTAATTAATGAAGTAGTTAAAAACTAGTGATAAGGATGTAAAATCAAGGAAAGCTTATTGGTCAAAAGGAATATTGACGATAAGTGGGGGATCACGACTCAAGTGATGACTTTGGTGGGAGTCGAATAAAAAACGAAGCAAGTATCGTTGGGGATTGGCTCAACGACGATCTAACATCACGCCCACTTTTATTTCTCTTCAAGAGCATATCGTTGGCGCAATCTCGAACCACAGGTTTCCATGGTATCCCTCGTAAAAAGTGCAATTACACATTTACCGATATCGATCGTACTTGGAATAAGAGAAAAAAATAAAATAAACGGGGAAATAAAAAAAATAATAAATACTGCTTTTTTTAGAAATAACGAAACATTGGTTGAATGAAACAAAACCCGGAAACACACTGTGTTTGTTGTGTTGAAGTTTAAGTCAAGTGGGAAACTCCACTATGCTTTAGCGACCCAATTGGTTTCCACCCCTGCCTGAAAAAAGGTATACCGTCAAGTATTAAAAGAAGCTTATATTACAGAACGACTGCTGTACCACGTCAACACACTGTGGTCGGCTTTTTCCTTCTTTATTTGCTCCTTTCTCTCTCTCTCGCTCTTTTTCTTTTCTTCTTCAATGCTAGAAAAAGAAGCGGCGTGATGTAAACCGTGCAACTCCAAATCCGACGTTCCAGGTAGATGTACCTACATACCTAATATAATAATAGGACCCAATCGGCACGAGCCAGTTGTATTTCTCGTTAACGTGTCGCCTGTGTTCAACCGATTTTTCGCTCTTAAGATGTTTTACAAAACTTTTCATCAAAATTAAGACCTATCATCTCATTTTTTTTTTCTTCTTCTTTTCTTCAGAATTTTTCCTTTAGAAAAAAAATGGTATCTTCATCTGTTGATACTTTTTGTGCTTCTAACAAGATGTAAACATTTAACAAACTTTCACTCACTATTCACTGTAAATCTACGTATTTAAAAACTAAACATTTAAAGTGTTTACAACATTGAATTACATAAACAAATTATAGTAATTTTGTCGACGAATTTTAAACGTTTCTTGCCGTTTACCAAAATACTATAGTTTGTTTATAGCGTTCAATATTGTAAACATTTAGATGTTTTATTATTAAACACTTTAAGCGTTTTACTAATAAATATTTTAATTTTTTCTGGATTTGCGGTGATTGAAATTTATAAATTTAAGATGAATAAATAATTTTTAAGAGATTGTCGGTAATGATTAAAAGAAACTTGCTTGATGATTTTAGGAATTAATATCAATAATATTTTTTTTTTTGGTTAATATTGATTTTAGTAAATAATAATAAATGAGATGATAATATTTAATGGATGATAAATGATGATGTGAAGAGGAAACAAGGTAGTGATGGCTAATGGAATTGAGACAAAATCTGCGCGTACTTTAGGTTGAATATTTAATTTGAGCCTGCATCTCATATATATTCTCCGTATGGTACTGTCATATCGCGTCCTAAGTAAACTGGCGTGATGGCCAATGGTCCGGTGAAAAGATGGAACGGGTTTCTTCGAAGTCGTGCAAACAAGTTAAAAAAAAAATGAGAAAAGATGCTTCCACACGGCCAGCCCTTGTTGACTTATTAACTTTACTCGCTTTACTCCAATGTTGTTCTTCGACCAGTCAAGTCATAGTCTCGCACATCATACACACTTCATACTCATATATGTACATTTAATATACATAGAAATGTTGGTATGTATATATATACCATGTCGTCAGGGTCATCGGACTCTATATGTATAATATACCTGTATGCTCATATGTTTCTCGGAATCACGCGAGCCGTTTAATTTAATTTCATATGTTTGACTAGGCGCACTTTTTAACTTCTAGATCATAAAAATATACTCCGTTTCTCAATCATTTTATCCTCATTGCTGAGTTAATAAATTTTTTCTCCTCTTTAGCAACTCAGTCATTTTTGTAGATGTACGCTTTATTTTTATATTGATAGAAGAGATTTATTATTGCACTGTAAATTTTAGTGTTTTATTTTAAAACATTAAAAGTGTATTAATAAGACGTCACCCATTTGATTAATATTATATTATATTATATTAATATATTATATAAAATAATATAAAGAACAATTTTTAATTTTTAAAATCAATGTTTTTTGACTGATAATAAATATAACAATATTTATTATTATTATATAACAATAAAAAAGCCTTATTTATGAACATATTAGTTGTTTTATCATGAATAAGTCTCATTTTATTATAAGAAATATTTTTTAACAATTAATGAACCGGTGTTTTTAACGCCACCTAATTTTATAACAATCAAAACTGTCATATTTATCAATTTACTTTTTAAAACCTCACTTTTTGCCTTATGCTTATCTTTTATTAATATAAATATGCATAAAATAAAGCCAAATCCTAATCTCATTCAAATTTTATGTCATTTTATAGTAAAAAAAAACCATATAATCCGCAATAAAATATGGATTATATTGATTACATTAGATTCCTTAATAATTAAAAAGATTTAATTACTGTTAAAAAATATTTTTCAACACTTGAAAAGCCTCCTTTACTATTAAAAATCTCTTCTATCAGAACACTGAGAAAAAAATTTTGTTAAATGAAAAAAATTTTTATTCAATCAATAAAAGAAACTTGGAATATTCTCAAGATAATATTTTATTCAGACTAATAGTAGTGTTATCAAAAACACATTTTGTCATTTGTTTCAATGTTGCGACAAGTTTGAAAACAAATGACATTTTATTCATTTGAGTAAATAAAATGATTTCAATCAAATATTCATAATTTCGAAGAAATAATTCATTGCGACTATTTGAAATTTCGATGTTAATGATCGAATGAAATATTTTTTGTATAAAGTAAATTTTTTTCTCAGTTTATATTTATAATTGACACTGTTGAACATGATGTTGAATGTAATTCATTCGAACTAAAAAATCGTTGCACTCGAGTATACAATATATTATTGTATTTAATGGAGTCGCAGTAGAACTTTCTATAATTTTAGTTTCAAATAATCCGCTTAAGTGTCCATTTTTGAATATTGTTACGGTTCAATTGAAAATGCCGAAATTCAGTCTGATCCGATGTTTCACTTCCTGTCGGCAATTTCATAGAAATATTTGTTTTCCAAGTATTTATTCTTTTGTATCAAGATTCGGTTTTAATTTCAATTTTTTTTTTCTTCCATTGTTACGTGAAGAAAGGAAAACAGTGAATGACGAATAAATAAATTTTTTCTTTCCTTTCTTCTCTTTGTTTTATTAAGAAATAATTATTACTCTTTCGCGTTATTTAAAATTAACTTTTCACAACCTAATGAATTTTTTTTTGTTGTAATCCAGATACTCATTTGTCGGATATTAAGTCTGTTACTTGTGTCCAGTCATGAACGAAATTTCATCATTTAATTGTTCTCAAACGTATTAAATGTCAGTAAAATATACATTTTTTTTCCTCTTAGAATTTTTTAATTAAAGTAAAAATTGTTGGTATAAAAAACAAAAAAGGGGAAATATTTTCTTTAATTTGAGAATATTTAAAAAAAAAAAATTAAATAGACTTTAAATAATTGAGATTACAGTAAAACTATAAATAACTATTTATCATAAAATGGTTTAATTACATATCATTATTTTTATTAAAATAAAACTATCGATAATAATGAATTATCGATTCGTAGAAATTTTAAATAAATGAAAGAAAAATTTAATATAAATTAATTGAAACAAAGGAAAAAAATCGAACGTTGTTAAAACTTATGAATAAATAAATAAATTACAATAAAAGTCAGCAATCTAGGACAGGGTAATTTCAACGAGACATAAAAAAGTAACTGTTATTATTAATTTTACGGTTAATAATTAGTCTGATTATAGCTTTAGACTATATATTGTATATAATCTGTGCAGTGTTGTATGTAGATGAAATATGTACTAACGTTGTTGTGGTATATTATGTATAGAAATGAATAGATATATATATATATATACATATAAAAGTATACGCACACGTTTATTCACACCGGTACTAGACCTGTAATATGCGTATTGAGTTTTAATACAACGAAATGGATTCCCAACTATAATACGTCGACAGCTGGAACAACTATACGTTCATGTATTATTATCTCTACCGGTGTCTAGATAACATTGTTGCAATCGTTGCAATTATTTTTTTACGATCTACACCGAGCCTTGTATATTCCCTGACTATTAATCTATATGAATATACATATACATCCTTCAATCCTTTACTTTGCCTCTGAATTAAGCCATATAAACAGAAATTATTCTCTTTTATACTCATGCATAAAAAATTATATCTCTCTTTCAATTTTAATTTTACTGAATTACATTTTTTTGGTAATTATATCAATAGTTTAGGGTAGACTGGACCAATATAGAGATGAAAAAAATTTTATTTACTCCAATGTTTTCAATGAAGACTTTTAAAAACCTTTATAAATTATTTAATTTATTAATTATTATTTATTGTTAATGATTTAATTATTTATGGAATAATTTTTTATTTTTTGAAGTACCACATGCTGAGTATCCCATCTTGCCCCGTTTTCCCTAACATTTATATTCAGATGAATATTTTTATTTACTTATGGAATAATTTTGGAGTTATTAGAGCAAATAAAAAACTCTCAATCAATTTCGTGGAAGAAAATAAATATAGTATTATTTGAGAAATTAATTAGTAAGGTTGATAAAGATATGAAAAAATTTAAAAATAGCCATTATGTTGAAGAAAAAAAACCCAAATTGTATTTTATGAGTTTACATTTAAGATTTTTTTTTTCTATTTGATTTAATGTTCAGTACACTAAATATTATATACTGTCTTTTTTTGTCCAATGTCACTGCTATCCAGTTAATATCGGATGTTTATTCTTATTACTTTATTTTCTCAGGTAACTCCATAAATTTATATTTTCTTCCGTACAAAATCATTGAAATAGTATATTCAGTGACTCTCAGATGAACAATCACCGAATCTAACATATTTACACATTTATTATCCTCTTTTTCTATTGACATTTTTATAAGTTTTTATTTTCATTTTATCCTGGTTTATTATTGTAAATAAAATTACCTAAATTTTTCTTGGCTTTTATCTAGCAATAAAAAAAAAAAACTGTTGTAAACTCTTCTGAAATTTTTTTTTCCTTCATTAAGGTTGTTCTATGCCTCGGAATATATTTCACAAGAATAAGAAAATTTATTTCCACATTATACAAATATTACTGAATAGATTGATTGAGTCTTGCAAGTATAAATTAAATAATTATTAATAATATGAAACTCATTTAATTTCATCTGACATTTGAAGATAAAAATTTTCTCACGAAAAAATGTCAAGTTTTTTCGAGTGAAAAAAATTCATACACTATTTTCTATCTATTATTTGTTTCATTTTGTTATTGATTTATGAGAAACTCCGAGATATAAAGAAGAAACGCAATTACTTTTGATTACATAGGTATTTTATAACTGATGTAGAAGTAATGTTTTTTTAACATAGTAACGAATATTTTGTTTAAAATTTACTTGGTTCTTGTCGGATACTAAATTACTACATGTGTAACATTTTTATGTTGTATTCATTAATTTTTATCTATATATACTTCTTCTAACAATACACTACAGATGTATTTTATATTGCTACTAAATAGAAAAAAATCAACTTAAACTTTACAACTGGAATGCTTGGTCAATTATATATCTCTTTATAATTTCTTAGTCATTTTTATCAAAGTAAAGTCACGTTTTATTTGACCTCTGTCAATCATTCAGTAGTTATATTGATATACTAATGTTGTCATTGCATGAGTAATAACCAATGGATAATTTTTTTCTACTTTATAAGAAAGTATTGAAATAATCTAAGTCATGGTTGATTATTATTTTATTTAGTTCTTCAAAAATATATTTATCTTTTTCTATATTTAATAATTGAATGTAATCAGTCTCAAGATGTAGAATTGAAATCTTAATAATGAGTGTATTTTGAGAATCACTGGTTAGATCTTAATAGATATTGAGGGGTGGTTAGCACGTGCCGACCGTATGTTTCCTCTATTACTGCTGATTTTTCAAAGAGGAAGGACACACTTTGGAGTATTTGAAAAATCTCAGCTGTAATAAGATTATCCTCGGTTCATCAGTGAGTTTATTTATAAACTACAAAGTCAAGGAATTTACACTGATAGAAGAGTATATAAATTTTAAAAAACAATTATTCAATCATTAAAATTAATATTTTTTAATAATTAATAAATATTTTATAATAATAAAAAAGCCTTAGTTATGAACACACTTGTGGTTTTATCATGAATAAGTCTTATTTAATCATGAAGATGATATTTTTTAACAGTTAAAAAATAATTTTAATAAAACGTCACTCATTTAATTGACATCGTCTCAAATGTTTTAAAATACAACACAAAAATTTACAGTGTGTTAGAGAACAATTTTTAATTTTTTAAAATCAATGTTTTTTGACTGCTGATAAATATTTTATGACAATAAAAAAGCCTTATTTATGAATATATCAGTTGTTTTATCATGAATAAGTCTCATTTTATTATAAGAAATATTTTTTAACAATTAATGAACCGGTGTTTTTAACGCCACCTAATTTTATAACAACCAAAACTGTCATATTTATCAATTTACTTTTTAAAACCTCACTTTTTGCCTTATGCTTATCTTTTATTAATATAAATATGCATAAAATAAAGCCAAATCCTAACCTCATTCAAATTTTATGTCATTTTATAGTAAAAAAAACCATATAATCCACAATAAAATATGGATTATATTGATTACATTAGATTCCTTAAGAATTAAAAAGATTTAATTACTGTTAAAAAATATTTTTCAACACTCAAAAAGCCTCCTTTACTATTAAAAATCTCTTCTATCAGTCCACAAATGACTTTTATTTCAAACTTATTTTTAATAATAATTATAAAAAAAAATTAATTCCAAAGTAAAACAATGGAAGAAATAAGAAATAATAGTTATTGAGAAATAAATAACTCACAGTAGTACTGTACACCACTAATACATACACACTCAAGAGTTTATACATATCTTCTAATAACTAAAGAGTTCTGTAACATCAAAAGAATAATCATCACTCTATACTAGAGAGTCATATCATTGTCGCAGGCGAATACAATTAGCAGTAAATTAGCATGCACTCCACAGACCGATAATAAAATGTTGAATATTATAATGATTGTATCGGATTTTACAATGGCGCTCCTGACCACAAATTATTCATTTAATGGTCACGTCTGAGTACGCATTCTTGTCCAGAAAGAGATTATTACTTTGAACAAAAATTTCTGAGTTTATTCTTTACTTTGCCCTCATGTACACATGAATCTAATCTTTATTACTCCAAGACTGTCATCTTGTTATTTTGTTTGAATATGTCTACATTATTGTTGCATTATTCAAGAATAAAAATATATACATACTCTTCATCAATTTAAGATAATATATTTAATCACAATAATACATAATTACAATTTATTTAATCACAAATATTATTGTTGACAAAAAAAAAAAAAATTATCTTGTGCTCCAAAATGAATCATGAAGATGAAATGTAGCATTACAATAGTATGTATATAACTTAAGTGAGAATAAATAACAAGATATTTTTGGAATAAAACTCAAAAGTGGTTTACTAATAACTGTCGAAATACTTGTCTGGAATGAAACGACGATAGAGGGGATATAAGGAAGAACTTGAGGCGAAGGACGATATAATAGTTGGGAATGGGTGGCCAACGTTAGCCTGTTCTCAACGTCCGGTTGAGAGACTTGCATTCGCTCGTAAACGTGTCTCGTATTTCGAAGCGTTATAGACATCGCTTAGGTATATAAACGTCTCATCTTATATCTATGTATATGTACATATGTATATATATATAATAATATTGCACACTTTGAACTGTTATGTATATCAAAGATGCTTTAGTTGTAATATTCGTTGTCAATGTTTTACAGTTTTTAAACATGTTAATAAATTATTACACAGGCCAGTCATGAAGTAATGACAAATTACTTATATATTGTCATTTCAATATGAGAAATTTAAATTAAAATAATTCTTTGCAAAATATATTATTGTTTTGTTATTTGACAAAGAGTATTAAATTTTCATTTCAAATAAAAGTTATAAATTATATCACTAATTTTTGAATAGAATAGCGTGGAGAAAAAAAAATGGATACAATAATAGCATTGGCATAAAAAATCTATTTATATTTTTTTTATATTTTTATGGTAAGATGCATTTTTATGTGCTTTAAACGCATATCCCTACCACTGTCTCACGACACCTGTAACCCACCAATCCTATATAACCACAGCTAAATGCACACTCGCAGACAACACGGGGCCAGACGAATTTTATAGGTCTTTCGAAGAGTTTGAGTTTTAATAGCCGAATTCTTCAGACACGCGGTAGGATATCGAGTTAATATTTCTTTTTTCTCAACCCATGTGCACTTCCATTGCATTCATTTCTACAGGTGTTAATATATATATATATATATATATAAAAAAATAGAATTTGTTGGTCAAGTCTTTTCATGATATATCAAAGAATATACTCAACAGCAACCTTTTCTGCAAATAAAAATATCGTTGATGCATGAAAGTATTGACGATGAATACATTCACTATCTAACCAGAATAATGTCGATATTTAATATAATATTTAATACTCCATATCAGCTTAAAGGGTTGGCTAACTTGATTAGTCGCATTATTGGTATCGGATAATATGCAGGCGAAGGGGTTCCCACAATGCAGCATATTACTAACAGAATCCATATGAAAACGTCTCGCGTTTGATATTACTTTACTTTTAAAAAATGAACATAAGTTAAATAAAATAGAGAACTTATAATCTATCACTATTATAACCAGCTTTCTTTTATTTCTTTATTCGTTGCGTGATGAATAAGTTTTTAATATTAATTCCCATGGAAATATTTAACATAAAAAATTTGAATTTCATTGGATAGTAAATTATTCGAATAATAATATTATTAAAAACAATATAAATTATTATTCTTCATTATTCGTGGTATATTTTCTAATAATAACACGAGAAAATAATTATAATTGTAGTATATATTATAATTATTATAAAAATCAACGTTTTTAACGGAAAATAATGAGTTTTAATGATATTAATTACAAACACACAATACAATCATCATTTAGAAAATTGAAAAAATTATTTCTTTATTAGTTTGATTCAATCAATTTAATTATTCACAAGTGGGAAATTTATTTAAAAGAAAAAAAAAGAAATTCTAATCTTTTACAATTTATTGCGTACATAAAAATGTAATAAACTGTAATTGTTTTTAATTTTCCATGTGTTGAATATCATGTATAAATTCTTGATAGGGGTAAAAATCAGTAAAAAAAAAAACATCATTTTTCACTCTATTTTATTTATTTTTAATATTTTTCTCATGATCGGAAGATAATTACAATTTATTTTACACTCACAGCGCATATGGTTTAATTTTTGATTTCCGGTTTGCATATATTTATGATATCAGTGTGTATTTGTTTCTTATACTTTATGAGGATTTTAATAAAATTTCTTTTCAGCTTAAACTTTTATGTTTTATCAAGATAATAGGCGATTATTTATTCAGCTTTAGTTTTTAATTTGAATTATATCCCGTGTTATACACATGTATGTATATTATACATGAGTATATAAAGACGCATAATGAACATAGTCATATTGTAATAGTAACAAGTGCGAGTATGATCACGCGAGCCTTCGTACATGAGGTCGCGTGCAGCCGACATCAACTCCTTTTCTTGATATACGTGATATTTTAGTTTGCGATCATCGTTGACTTGAATGTTTAAGGCAAGAAAGGAGAAGAAGAAGCCTCTATATGCTTACAGTATCTTATTTCTTATTGAGTGTTCGTACTTTTGACACAATATATCATCTCAATACCTCATTATTTTCTTCTGAAATTTAATTAAATCAGTAAACTATTTCTTTTTTTTTTTTTAAGCTTCTTTATGATTAATAAGAAAAAATATTTAAAAAGAAATTCATAAATAGATGAAAGGTAGAATTTTTTTATGTCAAGATTATGTGACTGTATTGAATGAGCAGTGAATAAGACCACCCAATTTTGATACACTTTGTTCACTCATTTTTTTAACGACTGAAAGGTCAGTGCGGAAGGTTACGGAAGTTGAGAAGGCCAAAGCGGCACTTTTGATATGATTGAAAAGCGACTAAGAGGTGAGTTTAGTTAGCCAACTGCTATGTGGGAGTTTAGTGACCACATTATTACCTCTCACCGGTGTCACTCATAATAAATATTAAAAAAAAAAAAAAGTACAATTTTTTATAACTTCAAAATGACACAAAAAGCAATATAATATGTCGATAAAAATTGTAACATTATACTTGCATATACAATTCTTTGATGCAGTCTTAGCGGTCATAAAAATTACACTTCATCATAATGAAGGCTCATTTTGTCACGGTGAGCAACAGAATTCAATTAAAAAATTCGATTCATGACGATTCAACGGCTCAATTTAAAAATAAAATAATTCAAATACAATTATATTTAACAATGTATTCTTTATTTCCAAATTTACTTGAAATGTTAATTGGAGAATTGAAAAATGTTTGACAGCTGTATTTAGGGAGTTTTCGATAACATTACATTGAGAAATAAATTTACTGAGAAATAGAAATATTTTTTTTTTTTTTAATTTAATCTGACAAATTTTTTATTGCATTGGTTTTGATATTTCGAGAACAGCTGGAGATTTAGACTTGGAGTAAATTTCATTTGAAAGATAATTCAATGAAGAAGATCTGAAAAGAGTTTAAACTAATTCGGTTCAATTTTTTTTTTTTTATAACAAAAAAAGTTGTGGAACGAATGAAGTAAAAAACAATTAAGAATTGACTTTATTTATTTTATGATCAGAATTGTTGGAAAATTTGGTTAATATTGATGAAATAGTTTTGTTAATGATTTTATATGAGTTATAACAATTGTATATTGTTTATAACAATCTTAACTTGTTATAGATAATTTTAAAGAACAAAATAACAATGATATGATCAAACTACGAATATTAATAAATATATAAAATGGAGATTGATAAAATTTTAATGAAATTGTAAAAAAAAACAATGTGCTCTAGAAAAAAAATAATTGATGATTCTTATACGAATTATAAATGGAAGATATACAAGTGATGGATAAACAACTTTTTTAATCTGAATTTTATGTGATTAATGCATGATAAATTTAATTTATCTGAAAAATTCTTTTCAAGAATTTCCATTGAAAGATGCTTGAGAAATACTCAATCGGAGTTAAATTAATCATGCATTAATCATACAAAATTCAGACTAAAAAAGTTGCTCATAAATGATTTTTTTATTCTCATATACAGTCCCTCATAGAAAAAAATATATTTTATTTCAGCAATTTATTAAAATATAATTATTCGGCTAAATTTTGTATAATTTAATTAATAGAAATACAATTAAATGTATTCATTTAATCAATTGTATAATTAAATATTTTTTTACATTCAATCGTACAAGATTGGGTTGAATAATCATATTTTAATGTATTCTTAAAATAAAATATATTTTAAAGAATTTATTTTCTTTACTAGAGTGGTTATAAACGATCAATGGGAATGCAAAGTTGGTCGTGTGAACCCAGAGTGCATCTAGACCCATTTTATTCTCAGATAAAATTGTCTAAAAAAATTAATTTATTATATTTTTTTTTGTTAAATTCATTATATATTTATTCCAAGTGAAATTTTTCTTAACATGAAAAAAAAATTAATTGAATGAATAATTATTTATTAAAACCCATAATGTCTTAAAAAATAAAAATCACATTTTTCAAACACAATATAATTAAATCAAATAAAATATTTTATTCCAAATATTAAGAATATTTTTCTCAGTGCATAAACATCAAGTATTGTAACGGCAAAATAATGTGAATCGATTATTTTCGGTGATTAATAGTCTGATCATAAATTCATCGAATGTCTTGAACAATTATCCAGCATTTACGTCAGAATCGAAGCGTGAATACATGTACGTTAGTGCAATGTACACTGTATATATAATAAACTCTCAATACTTGTAGTCATTGGGGCGCCGAGATTGCTTCTGTCTCGTAAGACTCGTGACTCTTACGTCTTACAAGCTTATGACGTATATGCTTTTACGTTCTACTATACCTGTTATGTACGTAATACGTAACTAAACAAATTATGTGGTGGGCATTTGGCACGCGTGTGTCTTCCAGTTAAAGCTAAACGTAAGTAGATGTGTCACGCGCTTTTAGCATCTAGTTCTACCGTGGAGATTTCCTTAATCATTCATCAGTTACTTCAAGCTTCACATTTAATTTCTATTTAAACTGACCTGACATATAGACATAATTATTAATAATTACAGCTACTTTCAAGTAAATAATCGTCATACACTACTCACTCATATTTTCAATATTTTATCCAAATTAGTGCTCCATCATTTTCACGAATACTCCAATGCTTCATCCATTCCTTCAGTCTTCAGACTGAAGCCAAGGATAAAATAGTGGATGATTATAATTGATATTAATTATAATTAACGAGTGGATGATAAGATGAAATTATGAAGAATATTGATCAAAGTAAAAGTTATTATCCACATATTTTAACTTAAAAAAAAGAAACAAAAAAAATTAAATTTCATAAATATAAACGTTCGTGGAAATTATTCCACGAATCATATCGAGATATCGCGTGACGCCAGGAATTCCCAAAATTCAGAAGAATATATAATAAGGGATACATAAGAGCAAAAGAAGCTGGAATAACTTGTTTATTTTTTAATATTTTTATTTCGTAAGACTGCGACTTGGTCGATAATTGGATTAATTAGCTAGCAGTCCTCGCGAATAAACCCTGTAATTTTATATTATTCCACATAATATACCAAGTTTAAAATTGCACATGCAACATCACAATTTTTAGATATTTCATTATTGGAAATTTATTTCTATACCTTTGAGAAATATTATATCATGTCGCGAATGTTTGTGATTATTTTTTTTTTTTTTACAAATTATTCATCTCATTGACAACAATTGTATTACTCAAATAACATTGCTAATACTGTGGTCATGATGCTCGACGAGTTTGACGAGTTTACGACGGAAATTCTTGGTGAGATGAGAAGAGATATATAAACTAAAAGCAATGAGAAGGACAAAAGTTGGATGGACATACAAATATATGTATATATAGAAGGACGGATCGGTCTCTTCTCAATGCGAACTCGTTGATTTATGTCCAACGTTATTTCTGCCAATGGATTTACATCCTGATATTTATTATTCGAATATTATCGTCATGCGTTTATTGCGTTAGTCAAATGTGCTTGTTTGCATTTTTATTCTCTTTTCATCTATATATTTACATCTAAGCTAAAATCGTGATCTCTTTTAGTACGAGCATCTTGAGACATAATAATTATTGATAAATTATTATTTATTGCCATCACTTTATTACCATAAAACTAAAGACCACTTCTTTGATATAAATTAATCCTGGTATCTATTTTTAAAAATAATAGTTCATCATTACATGACTCATCTAGGGGAATTATTTTACTCTAAAACCGTTTTTTAATTGAGAAAATAATTATTTTGGTGGAAGTTTCTGTGGTAAGATGGAGATATATCTGATAGAAGAATTGAATGATTAGTGATTATTAAATTCCAAAGGATTGATATAGGAAATTATTGATTTCCAATGCTCACAACTCGACTGATCAATAAATCAAAGTGTTAAGATCAATCTGAAATAGTTGATCTAGAGTCAGCATCTTCAGTTTATAAATACACTGATTTAAGCCTTATAGGGCGAGTGACTTATTGTTATTTTTATTTCTCTCTGACCTGAATGATATCGTAAATTATCTCTAAAAATGAATGTGATATTTCAACAGACAACTCGATGGGTAACAAAAAAAAAAAATTGAACAAAAATAATTTTAGGATGATAAAAGAAATTTTTTAAAAAATTTTCCATTTTTAACAACACGTATTTTTATCCATGTATTTATATATTATTTTATCCTTCCAATATAAGTATCTATTATAATAACTCTTGAAGAATTCACACGAGAAATCCTAGAAAAAATCCTGAAGGCAAGTTGAGGATTGACTTGGTCCTTCTGAGAACCTAAGTGCGGGAGAAAGATCGTTGTCAGTTTGTCTATCTATTATAAAGCAAGTATGTATCGTGACGAAGGCTTAGCTATGTTATTAAATAAATGCTAAATAAACGGTCACGTGGGGGCGTAATTTCTCAGGAGATAATCGGGCTTCTATATATTTCGCTTGAGCGGACGTAAATTTCAACGATTATTCATTCAAGGAGTCAGGCCAAAAAGCCACCGTCGGCTTCCGAATCTTCAAGACACGCGATCTTGCTCGAGTAGGCTAGTATTATTATCAAAATGTGAGAGAGAAGGAGAAAACAACTCAGATTGTCATGTCCTTGAAACATGCCACGATTGCAGCATCATTCTATGCCTTTTTCATTACTAATTTATGTATTTTACTTTAAACAAAGTCACAATTTGGGTACATTTTGTGAAACAATATAATAAAGTAAATGATACAAATTAAATAAAAATCAATAGGATTATTTTATAATTTAACGTATTATTATATCTTATTGGTATGCTGTAATTATCAATTTATGCATTGAGTATGGAGATTTTTTTATAAATACCATTTTACTCTGTCTTGTTATATCATCAATGACAGTTTCAATGTATGATCGAAAAATATTTGTTTCACTTATTATTAATCGTAAGCTATAGAATAATGTGGTAAATGGTCAGACAAATTGTTTTTCTATGTTTTTTTTTTGATTCATGAAAAATGAAATCAATTCAGTTTCTCACGTGATTCATTCAGTTAAGAAACCACTTGTATTTCCGGAGATACTAATAAATGTTACATTAAACCACAAGCTTCGTTCATGTGTGGTCGAAAAGAAATAAGACCACATAGTACAGAGAGACAATGACTACAAAGATAGAAAAAAAGAAATGGGGGGTGTTTTTTTTTTCTTTCTTTCACTCACTCCATTTTATTTTGCATACAACAAAATAATTTAGTTGTGAGAATTTTAAAATAGTAAAAATTGTGGGATCTCAGGAGAAAAATAGTAAGTAATGGTGGGTGTAGAAGAGTAAAAAGAAGGCGAGAGTGCACGAATGAGTGCTAGTGGTCTCAAGGGCAAACACGCGACCGCATGGTAGAAGATTTCAAGGCACGCGTCTTGTGGCACCCTTTGCCACTCTTTGATACTTCAAGGACAAGGTTATTTCCTCTTTTTCGTCAAAACTCTTATCCAATATAGACCACGTTTTCTATATTTCTAATATCAACTTTTTAATTGGTCCATTCACGTATATTATTATCATCTTATTTCTTGATAAAACATCAAACACAGCTGTGTTTACATCATTCACTAAAATTCCATACACTGTAAATCTCAGTTTTCCAAAATGCATTATTTTAATGCGGATAAGTGTGTTAAATATGACGTCATTCATTTGATTAACATTGTAGTCACTTTTAAGGCATTTATAAGTGTGTAAAAAATGACTACAATGTTAATCAAATGGGTGACGTCATATTTAACACACTTATCCGCATTAAAATAATGCATTTTGGAAAACTGAGATTTACAGTGTACTTATTTAACTAAATTATTCTCCGTTGAAGTTTATTATATGAATAATTTTTAGTTGGATAAATTTTACAAGTTTGATTTTGAATAGAATATAAAGAAATGCGGGTGGTATTGAGCTTTGGAAGTTTTTCTTGTCATCTGGTTGAAAGATGCATCAAATGTCATAAACTTCTATTTTTCTATGTTATTATTATGATGTACATCTTTCTACCATTCTTTATATTTCTCCAAAAATTTTATTCTAAAATACCTCCACTAAAAATTGATGCCACCAAGTGAACATCAACTTCAAAAAGAATATTCATATCTTTAAATTCCTTTAAAGTTTAGAAAGGATTATAAAACGATTAGTATTTCTTCAATTAATGATAACTAAACTCTTATGAATCATTGTTTATTTAGTAAAGTTAAGATATAAGCTGTTTTATAATTTAGAAAGTTTTATGCAACCTCATGCTGAATAGGGTGACTACTTACCAATTTTATGACAAATTCATCAAGATTTTAAGAAAGATGTGAATTGTAAATTATTTTCTCTACGACAGGACAAAATTTTCCAAATGTTGTATATTATAATACTTAGCCGATGAAAAGAGACAGTCTAGAAGTTAGAAAAGGATAGAAGAGAAAAAGGAAAAGAGAAAGAAAATAAGTAGTACAGAATGAGAGTAGAGTGAGAAATCAAATCATATGGCTAGCAGATGTCAAGAAAAATCCTAGGATCTTAAGTCGAGGTTTTTCCATCCACCTCGATCCTTAAAATCGATTGTCTGGCACGGATTATTGCTTGTTCAAGATCTTTCAAGGGATTTTATTGCAAACAAATGGAAATTGCTTTTAGCATTCCAAGTGACACATCAATCATTTAAAATATTACAGCTATCTAAATTGTCTAGTTGATTCAATTCAGTAGGAGAGAAGGAGTAGGGTGAAAGTTTAAAATGATTAAATAAACATGAAAGATTCTTACAAGTGACAAATTAAAAATAAAATCAAGTCAAGCTGAACATTAAAATTAGATTGTCTTCTTCACTCCCAAATATCATGTGTACAGCCTTATTTTAACATATATAGAATTCTTGATTTCCATATCCTGTCCTTAGAAATTGTTGGTATGGATAGTAAAGATAATTTTAGATTTTAGATTATTTTGAAGTGGTTGTCGAGATCCATGGATCGAATGTGACATAAATAAATGTATTTTTGATAAATCAGTGTATATTTTTAGAAAAGAGTTAAAAATGAAAAGACATTAGATTATTAAATGATAAAATACATGAAATTAGGTGAATAATAACTGTTGATTTAACGAGGTAAATAAATATCTATTCACAATTTGACAAAGTGAATATGACATTTCTTAAATGATTAACTAGTGGCATTAGTACATGCTAATGTTGTTGAGACAATTAAATAGAAAATATGATGCGTCGAATCAGAATTACATTAATGTCGACATTGCGTGATCACTGGGTGTTTTTTCAGCTGCTGCCATCCGGTTTTACAGAAGCTTGATACGTGAGTGGGCGTTGGTACATTTTGGCAGCGTACATAAGGTCTATGCCTATTTTAATTTGACGATTTCATTGTGTCGAGGATATGTCACGTTGTATTCGTCAAAATCTGACGCTTCTTGATGAAATGTAACTCACGACGAAAAAAGACCACGATAAATCACGTAATCTTATTTTCATTCTCTCTGAGATAATTTAACAATTCATGTATCATACTCTTATGATGAATCATCATGATAAATTTTTCCTGAATTATATTTTAGTAGTGTATGTTTTACATAAGATTCAACTTTATCGTATAAATTTAAATCTCTAATAAGACAAACAGATAATAAGTAAGCTCCATCTGTTAAGTTTTATCAAAGGAATCAAGATAAAATATTTGAAAATTTTTATTTACTTTAACGCTTTTAAATCTTTGCTATCAAATTTCGTTGATTTAGGTTTGTTTTCCAGATAAACTAACAGCTTTCTTTGTGATCAACATTTCAATTATTTTTGTTTAATATTCATTTTCAACTAATGCATTTTATCCTAACTTTCCCTAAAAAGTCTAACAGTAAAGTCTAATACTAACTAAATACCTAATTATTACACTACAAATCTTGGTGTTTTATTTTAATACATCAAAAGTGTTTTAATATGACGTCACCTATTTAATGAACATTGTGTTGTTTTAAAACACTTGGAAACGTTTTTAAAAGGACACAATATTAATCTAATGGTTGACGTCATATTAAAACACTTTTAATGTATTAAAATAAAACACTAAGATTTGTAGGGTTCATATTGAATAACATTTAAATAAAACTTGAGAATCCAACAATATTATTAATAAATAAAAAGATATTTTTTCTTCAAAATTGAAAAATATAATTGATTGTCTAGACACCTGGGATGATGGTTGCTGATGAGAACCTTGTGTAAATAATGAAACATTTTTAATAAGTTCAAGATGCAGACTATTTAATCACAAGTATAAATGGTTGATGCATACTAGTTGTTTTTTGAAAGTATTTGATAGACGGACAGCTGGCCATCATTAAAACCCCATTAGCAAAGGCAAAGTTTCGTCTCTTTCTTCATCTCTCCCTTGGTTGTCATTTAACACAGCACAAGTCAGTCCCAAAATTCTAACAATATCTTCCACGAAGACTCTATCCACCCGCGCTATTAATATTATGTCTTGTACCCCCGCAAGTATATAACATACGTACAGATATCTCAAATTCTTTCGTTTCTCTCTTTTTCTCGTTCATTTCCTCGGTTTTCCTTTTTTCTAGTTATATATTTAATATTTTAACCATTTTAGTGTGTGACATAAATTACATCCATCAATCTTTCTAAAACTAAAATCTCTTTTTTTCAGCTACTTTCTTTCCTACCATCAACATCATCATGTTCTTTTGATGATAGAAATATTCATTCGTTGAAAAAAAAAAATATATATATATATATATTAATAAAGCCTCCTACATGTGTTTTATCTAAAAATTAAAATAATTATCAATAAAAATGGTGCTTTTAATGTTGTATATTAGATAGATAGTTGATTTCCTCTCTTGATAAAAGTTCATCATCTTGTAGAACCTGTTTATATCAATCCTGTTGACTGATAAGAGTGAAAAATAAATGATCAAACGTACTTTTTACCGGATAATAAGTATAAATTTGGGTCAAGTTCAAAATAACTCAACGTGTCGGGGTCATTCGCGTGAACAAGACATTTGTCAGTCGTCAGAGACTGTATCTTTCTCTTTCTAAATTGGCTTTAAGTCTCATCAGTTGATCTCATCTCAGGGGAAATCCATGTACAATCGTTGTTTGTTTTATTTCGTCATGCGGGGTCAACCATCCTCTTCGTCTGTTATTATTATTATTATTATTGCAATTCAGTCTGCAAACTATTGTATGTATAATTGTCATCACAGAAAGAGTGAGACATTAGATGTCAACAGCTGATTTTTATTTGTTTTTTTTCCCTGAAATCAAGTCATATTGATATTTTTATTTTATTATATATCCAAAGATAAATCAAGCTGGTGCAAGAATAAAATAGAAAATGATGAAAGTTGAAATAAAAAGTATACTTGCATGGGGCGAAGGCATAAGCAACCCTAATAGTGGACAAAAATAACATGTATATATGTGGTACAAATACGAATGGGACATACGTTCGTTTTATATATGTACATACTGTTTTATGTAGCGGCAGATCAAACTCGCCGAGTCATTAATTAAATCTGGCGGAGCCAACCATCTTTTGCTGCTCGTTTCCACCCTGTATCTCGATTTATATTTTACACAAATCTACTCGCTCATCAGTTATAAATACTATACGTGATCGTGCATGGATAGGCTGGCATTTGCTCTTTTCTTAACTCTACAATATCAAGTATTAAAATGAACAGACGAATTATTTACGAATAATCTACACTGCAAGTTTTTACTTAATTGATCAACTACATAACTTCACTGACAATATTCCTAGATCAAGAATGAATTCATTCTTAAGAATATCATTCTTAATTGAAGCTATAATATAAAGAATTTTTTACCAGCAAATAATAAAACATGTTCAACATAACGTGGATAAAGACAGGATTATGATAGAATGATAGCAGAATGGATTCACCTTGTCAAAGATAGATTCATTCTTGATCTAAGAATCTTAACAGAGCACAACTGGATCCATAACTGGGTCATGGCTGGATGATAACACCATTTGGTGGTCAATGCTATCTCAATCATGAGCCTGTTGTTCATTTCTGTACCATTCATGTTCAGAAATTTTCCTTTTTCAGTTACTTATTCGCAAAAGCTTCTAGTAGACTTATTCCCTGCACATTCAGAAATATTTAAGTGTTTATGTTGGTAAATACAAGTCAAAGAGGAATTAATATGAAGTGAACAATAGTTGGGATACAAAGAAAAGAATATTTAGACCTTATTAAGACTGACTGATAATAGAAATATAAACAGGATCATCTTCTTAGAGAGGTTTACTTAGACTGACTGTCAGGCAAAGTCCAATCACAAATAGAGTGCATTTAATACATGGAAATAAAGTAGTTCCAACAGTTAACAATGTTGAACAAACTACAGTATTTTTATAAATGGCAAGAAACGTTTTAAATTCGTGGACAAATCTGCTGTAGGTTGTTGATGATGTTGAACATGGTAAACACTTCAATCACTTGAACTCTAAACACTTTGATTTATAGTAAATTATTGATCAATATCCAATTGAACAGGACTTGTATTATTTTTGGTATGTTCATTTCTGTATAAGATCACAAGAAGATCTTGTCTTTATTAAATTAGAAAAAAACAACGTACATCTTGTATTCGATAGCATATCTAAATCAATATCAATCATATAATTCGATTGGATCATCGTTGATAACAATAAATTAAATGCAGAATAAATGTTAAAAGAAAAGCATGAATAATCAATGCTAAAATTTTTTTGTCATGATTTATGAATTGATTATAAGAGAATAACTGTGTGGAGACGTAGCGATTAATCAGAAGGATATAGAAGACGGTATAAGAACGCGTGGACGGCATTAGAATAATCTGACGGATCTAAATCAATCTATCTACCTCCTGTGATTTGGATCGGAGACAGTTTATCATGAGACACCATTAAATTCATTTTGTAATCGTATGAGCAAGAACCGATACTGATTGTCAACATATATAAGTATATACAAGTATATATAAACAACTATGAAAAGTCGTATGAGATGAAGCCGTGATGTCTACGTGGGAACTCGGCAGGGGTTCCAACAGAACTCTTGTACGTACTTATATGCTTTCGTTTTATTATGTTGCGATAAAATGTACAAACCATTCATTCTCATGCCTCGCCCTTGTGCAATTTTTTTCAACGATAACAACCTGAACAAAACGATACATCCTTTTATTATTTTGTATAAAGTTGTCAAAAATATTTCAATTCAATAAAACCTACCATTTTGTTGGTTTTTTTTTTCATTTGATGATAGTTGGAATAGATTTAATGGTGTTCTTTATCACATCTAATAGATCTATTTATTAACTTTTCTATTTTTATTTGAAAATCAATCATTTTCTATGTTAATTATAGACAACAAATTTGCATTTTATGCAAATAAATTATTCAACTTTATTAAAACCTGAATGCAATTGGTTATGAAGGAAAAAAAAATTTTTTACATTTCATTTATTTAGATGTAAATTTTAATCAGTACTCATCATAATTATCTGTCATTCTGTTGCAATTTTGCAACATTTTAATCTTCAAATGGAATTTTAATTTCACTATTATTATTAAAATTAACATTTTCCAATATTCTTATAGATGTTTTTATAGCTCAATATGTTTATTTCCATTTATGAGTTAATGATTTTTTACTTATCATTATTATATAAACAAATAGATTGCATATCATGCAACAATTATTCTTAATAATCGATAAATAATTATTTTTCACCAAAGCGAATAATTATTATCTATAAGTATTTATACCGAACTTGGCTTGATACTTTGCTATATTTTTTTTTTCATGGCAATTAACGAGTTGAAACAAATGGTTACCTTAACACATCACATTTCCGTGTACCCGCATTTCCCGTATACTTGATAATATTAAATACATACCTGTTATATCTACTAAATAGATAAAACTTACGTATATAAAAGATAATACAGACATGTTATGTAGAATCGATTATTATTATTTTTCGCATAAATATTTGATTATATCTTTGCAGTGTTTTTTTTTTAAAACAACTTTTATTTTTATATTGAATAATAATAGGTTTAAGTATGATAAAAATGATGTGGTGTTAAATGTAGGTCAGTTAAGGTGTTGTATTTTCGTGTGAAAAATTTGAAAGAATTAATTGGACGTTTATTATAAACACGAATGAATTGTCGTGACTCGTTGGTTTAAGCACCCCTCTGTGCAGGCGCGTGCGTGCATACTTTTCTCTACACTTTGTCAGGAGGACATCCGCCAATCTCACGCAGCGAATGCGTGGGTGAACTATGCAACAGATTGGTCAACTAAATTTGCACTTGATCTGTTAATATTTACCTGCTAATTTTTATCTTGTTTGCTATTTCATTATTTATTTCCCTTTTTCTTTTTTTTTAATTAACGTCCATCCTAATTGATTTTAAACTTTGGAAACTAACCTATTCAATCCTCTAGAGTATTTGAATTATTTATAAACAAACACATAATTGAATATTTGGAAATTCATTTAAAGCAGACTACACAAAGTGTTCATTCTTAGAATATTACACCCGCACGAATAAATCTTGTCCAGAGGGATTATCATGTTCACAATGTGGAGTTAGGTTATATCGTGATTCGTGAATATTATATTTTAAGATATAAATTAAACGTAGATTTATATGTAGTTTATGACTACTGGATTCCATCTAAATATAGTGATTGTCTCGACTTATATTAAATCTTCTTCGCACCGTCTGTACATAAATATACAATGTAAACGATTCCGTGTTAGCCTGTTAGCTTGTCACGCCACACGTTAAACTCAAGGGTCACGAACCAGCGACAATAATGTCACTAAAGTTGACGGCTCTGTGTCACCACATTTCCGACACCCTTCGTAGACTTGAAAGAATCATGAGATCCACAAAGAAACAAATTAAATAAACCATTTAACTTAACTCAGTTTAGATTCTATAAATTATTTACAATTTATACTTATAACCACACTGGGACTCTGTGTCAAAACACAAGTCTACTTTTGTTTTCATTTTTTAAAATTTCAGTCTGTTTATTATTTTCACAACAGATTATTTGCTATTTTATTTATACCAAGTTTTTTATTTATTGCAAAATAAAGAAGGAAGGATTAATTTATCAATTATTATTGTTATTATAACAAAATACATATTTATGGTTAGGATAATTTTATTTAAACCTTTTAGACACAAATCTCGTACACGATTGACTAGAAACTTCTACAACAATCCAATGACAGGTATTTTTCATCTCCATTAAACGATTGTTTCCTACAGTCAAAACATTGGAAGAGTAGAATTTGAGGTTATACGGAGAATTATTATATTTCAAGCTATTATGTTTTTTTTATTTATCATATATTATTTCAAGTTATTTTAAGCTGTTATTTATCAGACATTATCATACAGGCAATTATTTTATACGGGAAATTAATTATTTTGAGTTGTGGACAGTTCAGAAATAATTTGTGCGCATGCGCCAAAATAATTTCCCGGTATAACCTCCGATTCTACTCTTTCAGTATTTCGACTCTAGTGAGATAGGGGTAAGATAGATAACAAATGTTCTATAGATCTGATCTAACAAAAAATATGTTGATGTCATCTGGTAAGTTTCGTTATTACTATAAAATGTTTAATAAACAAATAAACCTATGTGAATAAAATTTCTTCATAAACATATTGTGCACAAGACAAAAAATATCAAATTAATTTTTATATAAATAAAAAATAAATTTATTTATTTTGCAAATATTCCAAAACATTTATTGATGTTTTTATAGTATCTATCTTGTTTGCACTTTGATGCTGATGTTCAGCTATTGTTGGTGCAGAGATAATAAACTGTTACTATCAGATGCTGTCGCATTCCTCTAGCATAATTAATGGCAGTTGTTGGCTCTTGTCTTATAAATTTTCTATCAAAGCAGTAGTGGCTTTATCATGTGATACATGTCAGCCAGAATACAAAGCACCTGGTAGCCAGCAATCTTTATTTCAAGAAATAGTTACTTTGATAAATTATTATTTAACCATGGAAAATCATGGATTATTTGGTTATTGATGGAAAAGAATTAATTGAAAATAAATGAGAAATAAATGAGAGAAAAATCCAGCCTCATCATCAACATTGTTAGACGTAGGTTTACTTTAGTACAATAATCAGTGGAGATTGAAATGTATAGATTCAGGTGTGCCTAATGTGGGTGTGATTTTTTCCCTGTGGTTTGGAAGACGTGCCGCGCCCATTTGTTTGCTGAAGGTGACACGCTTTTACCTGGTCATCGAGCACCGCTGTGGTCTCCCTTGTCTCTCGTTTAGGTTTACATTCTGAATTGATTTATTCAGTCTTTAAGGATCTTTAATCAGATGAATATTAAATCGATACATTCTATTTGTCATTCTTATAAATTTCGTTTTATTTTAACCAATCATTTGCAACTTTTATTTCATTTTTTTTTTACCTTTAAATATTCGTTGGAGGTCTGGGAAGTTGATTTTTTTTTTTATACAAGATTGATCCGTCTGATCTTTTGTGTAAGACCGGATCTTTTAGGATACGACCTGTCGTTTGTTTAAATAGGATTCTCTTTTATGCAGATCATCTTATAGTCCTCAAAAAAGTAAATATTATTGCACGTGCTTGAAATATGCTAAAGTGTTTAAAAAATTGATAGGCAGTTGACTAAAATTTGACTTAGATATTTTCCATCAGTTAGAAAATAAGACCCTGACAATACAAAGTAGTAAAATATTTGACTTATTTCATTCATTTAATATCTGTTTTTTTTTATGCTTCCAGTCACACCAAGAGGAAGATTCAGACCCTGATCTCCAAGATGAAGAGAGTGGTGAAGAATTACTGGCACAGCCTCGTGAAACAAATACTCACACTTCAACTGATAAAGCATTAACTCCTACCGGCACTCCTGCTCCAATGTATGACCGAATGAATTTTTTATCACAGACCAATGACATGGATGTGTTGAACAATAAATCAGGATTAGAAGCTCTCCAAGCTGCTATGGGCAGTGGATTCACATTACCATTTCCGTTTCCACCACCAGCTGCATTTCTACCACCACAGCATCGCACCAATAATAATAATACACAGACGTCAAGTACTGCTGGAACGGTAATCCTAGAATAACGAAATTATATCTTATATTTTTATTATAAAAACAAAACATACATTCCTGCTGAATATTTTTCTAACTTTATATCTGTTTTATTTTTTAGACAAAAACAACTTCATATTCAACATTTACTAGTGGAAATAATAATATAGTACCATCATCTGCAAGCTCCCATTCCAGTGAATCGTCACAAGGTTCAGGAAAAATCAGTGAAGCTCGTGATAACTCTGGTCAACAGAATAACAATAATGCACATCAATCAAGTTGGAGCTTCGAGGAGCAGTTCAAACAGGTGCGTCAGGCAAGTACCTAACGTTATTATCTTTCTTTATTTTTATTTTTTTTTTTTTTTTCACTAATCATATATTTTCATAGATTGATTTGATGACGATCAGATGATATATAGAATTTAATTAATAAATGAAGAAATATTAAGGGTATAAACATACATTTAAAAGCGATAAAAATTTTTTAATTGTTTTCAAGCTAACAAAGCTATAGTATACATATAACATATATAAGTGTGCAATTATGGGTTTTTAACGTGTTGGATCTTTTTAATTAATATAATGAATGGCAGTTAATTATTATTTTTACACGCGGTGCGAGATAATTGCCACGCTCTGGTCGTCCATTTGGATATATATATATGAATAGGGCAATAAGCGGCAACTGTGATGTGGCTGAAAAAGGATATATATTTGTGTGAGTGTGTATGCTGTGGCACTCGTAGAATTTACCATGAGGATCGTGGCCTTGTTATCACTTTTTGCCGCCGGATCGTTCGCGAATGTCTTTTAAAAGAAAAAGTTGCCTAGGCTTTTTCTACAGTTTTTATCATCTAGAGGGTGTGGTATTGGATTACCATTTAGATTGCAACCCTTACGAAAAAATAAGGCCCGCTATAAAGGAAAAATTTCAAAGCACTTCAAGTTGTTGAATGAAAAATTCCTTTAACCTTAGTGGCACGTAAATAAGTAACGGGTGTAGATTTCATGAGAATTTCGGCAAAAGATGTATGTTCTTGAAATGAAGACAAAAACAAATTGTTCAAGTACGCGTATGTATATATATATATATATAACAAAGAATTGAATTGCTTGAGCGTATGCAATGTTGAACGACTAGAGTAATAATGTTACGGACTGATGAGACATACAAGAGAGTAGGGAGAACGTGAAACGAAAGAGAGGAATGAAAATGAAAAGCTCGACCTACTCGGAGTTCGCGCGTCTCCCACATCGCATCCATCATCCCGTGGAGGCGTACTTGCGCGGTCTTTAATCTTTTCCTTCTTCTTGTCTTCTGTAAACTTCATCTTCTGAATATTCCCCTCTCTATGCAGTTCATTTTTTTTTTTCATCTTTATCACATGAAATGAATACTCTAATTTTTTACCATTTCTTCTTTTTTCTACTTTGCCATAAATAAATTTTTAACTCGCATAATTGTGCATTCAAGTGAAGGATGAGCAGCATTAATATTGAATAAAAATAATCTTTAAAGTCAAATATTATTTTGTTGATGAAGTTCATCAATTGCAGAGTAGTTTATTTATTATTAGAAGCAAATGCTAGATCAGAGTTGGATTAATTTTTAAAGTGAATAACTGAGCTAGATAAAGTTTGGTTTAATAATTAAAAATATATCCATTCATCATGTCTCAATTAGCTGAATTAAATGCTATAGCCAAAAATAATTCGCCATAGTATATATATAAATACACAGTCTTGACTATACTTAAAAAGTCGAGACTACTACATACAGACATTGGTTGGTAAGTTGAGGGATGAGAGTATATGTTGGACAGGTTTATAGTCAGTTGGTTATTGTCTTGAAATAGGGTACCAGATTCAGCCCTGGGCAAATTTCAGAACACCATTGCAACAATTTCTCTCTTACTCTTTTTTCCTTATTCTTAAGTTACCTTTCTTTTCTTTCCATCTTTCAACCCCTCTCTTTTCAGCTTCTTCATCATTCTCTCACTTAGAAAATCAAAGATGATGTCCATTTCTTCTTTTTTTATCCCTCCATCTTTATCTTATTTTTGTTCTTCGTTCCCTTGGGCTTTTATTTCGTTTTAACCGTGTTGAACTGAAGTAAAAATACTTAATATAAAATACAGACTGGATCTACTGTGGACACAAAGTAATGTACCAACACACACAGTATGGCTATACTTGGTGGTGAATATGATGGAGCTACTACGGCAATAATACTACAGCACTATACTTTGCAGCCATTGTGAAATAACTCGTAAACCAGCAAATTGCCGGCTATTTTACTTGCATACATGTGTATGGATTCTACATTTTTACCACTAATAGCCAACACTAGTGAACCCAATATACATACATATGTATGTCTAGATATACATGTAGAGGTTATTGAAGAAAAAAAAAAGTTGATGATAATACTCGTGCTAATTCATTTATTTATGATTTTTACATACATACAGGCAAATCTCCAGAAAACGTTTAAGACAGACTTTATACGACTGCTTTTATTATTATTTTTGCTGTTGTAGTTGTTATTATTATTATATATGTACATTCTATCTTCTACTTATGTACCTACACACACACATACACACTTTCTTTTCATTCTCCATCCCTCTTCGTTTGTTCGAATATGCTTTGAATTACTGTTGAGTTATCATTGTCATTATGCAGATGCATTATTATCATTATGCAAATGAACACCTCAAACTTGGAGGAATATATCATTGCAGATACAAATTTATATATTTCAATGTCTGGTTTTATTCTACTCTGTTTTTCAAATATTATATTAAAATTTGCATTTGTGGATATGTTAATCAAGATAACAATTTTTTATTTTCAATATTTTACATTATATATTTATCATTTTTAAATTTAATTTAATTCATCTATGATGTCTATGAAGAAGAAACATTCATCAAGATTGAATGATGTTATCCACACTGTTAATTCACTTGTGTTGAATTAATTATTAAAATAAAATATTTAAAATAAATATCTAACACACTTTTCCATTGAAATGATTCATAAGACATTTTCACTGTGTTAATATAAAACACATAATTCATATGAATATGCAGTGCATTCAAAAGCAATAGCAAAATTATTAGATTTCACTGGAAAAAATTATTTTCAATAAATTTACAGTTTTCTTTTTTTTTTTTCTTCCAATTAATGATTCATAGACTTCCAGAACCGTAAAGCAGAAGCAATTATTTTATATTTTTACTAAAAGTAGTTTATCGGTAATTTATTTATATGAATAATAAATAGAAGTAGATAAAGAGTTAATTGAAGTTAATTTGAATGCTTTGAAATAAGGAAAATATAATCTTTAGAATATTATATATAGGTATTATATAGATATATTGTTTGAAGGCTTCTACCAGTGTACAATATCTTTTATTTTATTTATTCATTACCCGTACTTCAATGTGTATAGATATCTTGACGAAATTGACCTCGGAATTTCCAAGCATTGCCATATCGCAAATTGCCATTATTTCGATTGTTTAATTTATGCACTCATTATTTCCTACGTTTCATGATATAACGTTGATACTCGACTTTTATTTTACACCTATGTTGAAGAATATTTCAAGCAATATTTTTTTATAAAAAAAAAAAAATATCCAAGTTAACTTCATTCTTGTAAAAGAATATTTTTTTTTATTTCATCCAATTGAGTTTGGTATTAAATTTAATTAATTATTTAATTTTAATAACTGTATAATAATAACAAAAATCTTTGTTATTATTTTTATTATCATATATTTTACAACACACAAATATTTTAACTAGAAACTCGATAATAGAATGAGATAATAAACGTCCTGAGTTAGTTTCAATGGGAAAATTGACCGCTGGTTGAAATGCACTTTACGTAAAATTTACCAGTTGCTATTATCTTCTTGCTATCTTCTCTTACTTTAGTATCATCATCACCTCGTTGTATTCCAGCATTTGTTATATTTTCCTAAAGTCATAAAAATTTATAGTACAACGATAAATACTTTTCTCTGAAAAAAGAACATTTACACTATATTTTAGATGTCATTATTTTTTATTCATTCATCTACTTATTAATTTATTAATAATCATTTAAATATTCATTCATCAATTATTATCATATTTAATTGGTTAGTTTTCTTTTTTTTTTTTTTGGAGTCCTTTCAACAATAAGAGAATCAAACTAACTGTTATTTTGCCAACTTTCTTAAGTATAAATAAATAATGATTATCTTTATTTAATATGTCCCCATTTAGTGTAATTTAACGCTAAAATTATTAAGCTGATTTGATCTAGATAATACAGATGCTTTCTTCTTCGCACTGTTTTCTCTCATGCCAATAATTTCCATAAGAGACAATGGACGAAGGTTACTGAACGTATTTTATTATCTGTAACGAAGATTCAGGAAGACAACGATAAGTAGTGAGAATAAGGAGGCGGAGTTGGTATAGAGAACAAGGTACAAACAATTTGTCGTTAGTAAAAAATGATGATAGTATATAAAGCGGTTCGTTGCACTTAAAAAGAATAAAGCACGGGTGAAAAAAAGAAATATTCTTATAGCATATAAGACACAGGATGTGACGAGTCGGTGGTCAAATTGCATGGGTGAAGTGTCATTCATTGCGGAAGTTTTTTCTTTATCGTGTGTACAAGTAATTGATGTTTTACGTACAACTTAACGCACTGCACTTTATTTCTTATCTTTTGATTTTCAAACCTAAAATTAGAAGTCTCATCTGATAAATTTTATTATATGTAATACTTGCAATTGCTTTTTATGTTGGACTTTTTTAATTTAACGAAACAGTAGTAAAGTCAGTACCACCAGGATCAGCGAATAATCATCATTACATTAGAGTATTTTATGATTGTTACTATTTTATTTCTAGACTTGATGAGATAGCAGAAGCATTTATAGATGACGGGTTAACTGGTGTGCTTCTTTTATTGATAAAATCCAAAATAATACCAAGGATCAAATTGTATGGTTCAATCGTTTTTAACAAATAAAGCTGAAGAGAATCATATTCTGACCTCAGTTAGCATATCAAAAGAGTATTATATTATATATGACGGTCAAGTGTTAGAGTTATTTTAACAAATGTGCCGTCAGTTAGATCTAAGGAAACTTCTCGTATACCAATATATTAACTTTAGTATTGGAAGTCTTTTGGTACATGATGATAATAATAATATCCAAGTGAGTTGTTAAACGTATTAGGTACTCACACAGGTAGTGTCTCCATCTTTCTTCAGTGGTTTACACTGACAGCAGTCAAGATATTTGAATTTCAATGAATGATGTGGGTGCAAGTGTCGTCTTGAGTATTCATTCACTAATATTTATCAACAAGTATGTCTTAGTTATCGTTCACAAAGTCTCTTTCTAATAGGAGACACCTTATAGGTATGACTTGAATTCATTTCTCTTTACACTTCTCAACCATGTTCTGGGCATATCACGCGAGAGACAAATGTGCGTGAGGTTGGGCTCAATACTCTATTATTCATGCTCTTATATTCCAAACTAAAGTGACAAAGCCGCAGATCAAAATGATTTTCTATTGTCATGAGCTTCTTATATTCTTTAGATAGTCTATATGCATCATTCATCTATTGGAGTTTTCAATTCTTATATTCAAATAATTTATCCATGAAATGAATTTTACTGTGATGATTAAGAGTCAGATTAAATGACATAGAAATGATAATTTGTTGAAAGAGATTCTTCAGCTTTTCATTTATTTTTTCTTTGACTTATTTCTGTAAATATGGAAATAAATATGAATATTTTATTCTAATTTGAAATCTTAATACATACTTTGAAAAATTAGTGTTTAAATTTTCTCACATGTAAAGTTGATGATTGATTCCAAACTCTACACCTGAATAACCTAGGGGGGAAAAAGCTTTTTAAAGATATAATTTAAATAAAAAAAAAACGTTTCATGATCTTTTGAAAATAATTGAGAAATTATTGGTATTATTTACGGATTGAAAGTAACATTTTTCCCATGGATCTAATGATGTTCAATGAGTAAAAGTTTTATAAATAATTTTAATAAAAAATATTATTGCAAGTATGTGACTTATAAATATATATTATTACATACTTCCGCAATTAAATACATAATTAAGTCAAGGCTAACTTACGATTGGCTGAAAATTAAGTCAGTTAATTGCCATTGGTCTGATGATATTCACGCAATTCTATATAAATTTATAAATTATTCATTTTTACTTACTGTAAGAAATAACATATGAATATTAATCATTTAAATTAACTATATATAGATATGTATAATTTTTTATTTTAATCTGTAAAATATTTCAATTGAAAAAAAAACAAGAAAAAAAGGCCTGATTTGTTTAAATACTTGACTCATAAAAAGGGCTCATGTATTGAAAATGTCATTCTTATGTAGCTTTTTCAACTTTGCTGCTCTCTGATATTCGACTTTTGATGGATGGGTCGTAGTACTGGAGTCAGAATTCAATGGCACCTGCATATATTATACGCACGCGCATATCATGTTGCATGTCGTTTCAATTGCCTGGAAAGACTTTTTTCACTTTTCTCTACAAGCGTGTCGTCAAAAGTGTCAAGAACCCAAGAATAATAGAAATGAACAATACATCAAAAGGGTTTTGTTCTATATAAAAATGTGGCTTTTCTAAAGCTTGCTTTCCGTTATAAAATTTTAAATGCTCATTCTGTAATAAATATATATATATAACGGAGATTTCTCTAAAGATATATTAATTTATTTCCTCCTTTTCGGAGTATGACTTCTTTTTTGTTATTCTTGAATTTCAACAGCTTATGTGACATACCATTTTACAGTCAATCTTACGATTCATCACTCCATCATTCAATTTATGGTCTATGACACGGTAGGTGTCACAGTTCACCCTATAGTCCACCCTCTAGTGCATCTTACAATCCATACAGTCCTTACAATCCTTACAATCGACAGTTTTCTATCAGATATGGATAGTTATCCTTACGCATACCTTCATCCTTTATAGTTTAGTATCAAAATAAAACTCTAGACTCGAAATCTAATTTCAAGTGCGTTATTTCAATGCAATAAAAATATTTAAATATGACTTTTTATTATATATTATATAATATATAATATTTATTGATGTACCGCAATATCGATTAATTATATTTAGTAGCAAGTATTGTCGTTCAATTTTTGTTGCAATATCGACTACGTACACTGCAAATTGTAGTGTTTTAATTTAAAATACTTAAAGTGTTTTTAAACGACGGCACCCATTTGATTAACATTATAGTCACTTTTTAGATACTTGGAAGTGTTTAAAAAGTGACTACAATGTTAATCAAATGGGTGACGTCGTTTTAAAACACTTTAAGGCTGGGCTTTACTAACCTCAAATCATCTCAAATTTTTCTCGTCAAACTGTGCATTTTTTATTTGTTTTTTTCATGTAAAAAATATTCAGGAATATGTAGAAAAGTGGTATACACATCGGAAAACAAAGATTTATAGTACAAGTGTAATAATAATCGTAGAATAAATAACTGTTCAGTGAATTTTGAGGTGTCATGGCGGATGCACTTGTCATGAGCCCTTCACTGAAAAGTTATTTATTCTACGATTATTATTACACTGGTACGAAAAATCTTTGTTTTCCGATGTGTATGCCACTTTTCTAAATATTCCTAAATATTTTTCACATGAGAAAAACTAATAAAAAATGCACAGTTTGACGAGAAAAATTTGAGGTGATTTGAGGTTAGTAAAGCCTAGTCTTAAGTGTTTTAAATTAAATTTGAGATTTGTAGTGTAAAGACCTCTGGTGGTATTTTAAAAAATTTAACAAAAGCCGTTAGCAAATCAAATATTAAATAATTAAATCCTCACTCGTTTATTAATAATTGATCAATTATTTATTTATATCAAATTTATATTAAAATTATGTTTTATGTGTTTAATGGTATAACTTTTTTTTATATTCAATACCATTCGATTAATGTACAATATCGGACTTTGAGTTTAATTATTATTTAATTAATTTAAACACACTTGGAGACGTGTTGAGAGTGATTACAATATTAATTAAATAGATGGCGTCAAATTTATACGTTTTAAGAGTGTTAAAATAACGCACTAATATCAAGAATTGCAATAGAATTACTTCAAACGAGAATTTGCAAATAAAACCAAATGTTTTTTTATGTTGAATGAAAAGATGAAAAATGTTATTAACAATTCTGTGAGTTGTTTTTTGCAACTTCACTTGTATTCGGGTCCATCCAAATGAATCAGCAAGGAAAGATGGATTGAATGACTGAAGTAATTTTTTTCTAAAGAGACAAAACAGTGCAACGAGTGCAAAGATAAAGGCGCATTAATGATTAACTAAGAGACAAATTATGCGCATTTCGTGTTCACAGAGAAACTTGTATAGACCAAGGGTGGATATATAAAACAAAAAGGGGCGCAGTCGCAGCCGGCCGGAAGAGACCTACTCACATCCTTACCAATTATCCAGTCTATTTCACTTTTACTTTATTTTTCAAATGCGAATGAATGCATAAAAATCTAATTTTCACGACAAATGCGTAGGAGAAGCAAATTTGCTTAATCGTTTTAGTCTTTGCGGTTTGTCAAGTTAAATAAAATAAAATGGAATAAAATGATAATAGATACAACTGAGACAAAATAGTGGGCAGAACAAGTAATCCTAAGTAGAAAAAAGAATGAAATAAGAATATAAAAACTATTTAAAAACTGAGATATGTGTAATAAGAGTATATATGCATCTAAAGAACACAGGAGGAGAAGACGAAAAGGCGTGCTTAGCTTTTGACACGACATGTGTCGGTCGTCTCCCGTGAGATCTAAGACCGCACTCACTTCCGCTAATCCGAGAATCGAGTCTTTTAATGCGACGCGAGAGTTTCGCGATTATAAATATCAGAGATACTGAGAATTTAACATCAGGATGTCTAGACTTAAATAAAGACTTTGCTGGGACAATTCATAAAAAATACACATCATTTTTTGCCCATTCGCTCCAAAACTAATATTTTATTTTTAATTAAAATTCATTTTTATTTTAATAAATTCAAGATCTAGGCTAATTAACTAACACTATGACACACTTTTGAACATTTTGTATTAAGGTATTATTTCCTTTGATGTGGTTATAATTAATTTTATTGCAAGAAATAATTATCGAAAAAATCCAAGACAATAAATGTAATATAGTAGGAGAGAAATAAAGTAGTAAAGTGGCACGCGTCCCATTGAAAAGCTACCGGTGGTATCTAACGAAGGGTCGGGAGAATGGGAGTTGATCGTTTGGTGAGATAATTTTAGTAGTAGGCACGTCTTGTCGGTGAGTGCGGTCCAGATGCTGCCGATGCTGGCGGCATTGTTGCGCGACATGGCTGCTAATTTTAGATCCGAAACCCTCTAAAAGAAAAGTACCCTTTCCGTGTTTTTCAATAATATTACAAGAAAATATATAACCACATTAAACACATATATATATTCATTTTACTTACTTTAATTTAAATATTTTTATTTATTTAATTTTTCACTATTATACTTCTATTGGTGATATAAAAATAATTTTTAAAATAATTCTGACATAAAGATGATAATAAAATTTGGCATTAGGATGATGAATGAATGGCAGATAATGTAGTGAAAGAATCGTAGAGATGTTTAAAAAATAATGTCAACTTTCCGAAAGATTGTTTTTGAATTCGTTGACAGCTCTTAAAATCCTTTCTCTTTTTTTTCCGTAATTTTTTAAACTTGTCGCTTATTTGATGTTACGTAGAGTCTCGACACACCACTTGTGGTTTAAGCAAAATAAAAGACAGAGCTTTAAGCTCTCATTTTTTTAAGCACCCAAATATCCAAGATGATTTATCTAGCATCTATTTGTAACAAAAAAAAAAAGAAAAATATTTTCCTCTTTTTTTTTTTTTTACATTGTCAGAAAGATAAATTAGTTTTTTATTATGATTATGATTATTTTTATTTAAAATATTGATTATTTTTATTTTGCAAAGAAAAATAATAACTTGATTATTTTTTATTACTTTATTTAATACTATTATTTTACATTGAAAAATAATTTTTAGTAAAACAAATACAAGTAAACTGTTTAAGTTGTATGTACTGCAATTGCTAAACAAGAATCATTTGTACCATGAAAGAGATATTGACGCGTGATAATGCTATTTCACTTTGAATACATGTGATGCACGCGATATTTTATGTCTGTTAATACGGATATAAGTATCAGAATGTGAGCTAATTATTATGAAAAATATTAAGTTAATTATTTGATATAATAAAATAAGTAAAATATAATTACTCCATTCATTTATTTGAATAAAAATATCTATCTATCTATTTGTATAATAATAATTGGTATAATATTATTATTAACTCAGGATTAATCGAACCTGTTTCTACACTTCCTCTTACATATTCGATGTTTAACAAACGATTTTTTGTGTCATAATTATGATCATACATCGACAGAAACGATTTAACTATCAATATAGAATGAATGATTAAAAAAGGTAGTTGACCTTTAATTTCGACTTTTAATCAACGGTTTAACTGTTTCAAACCAATCCGCACATGTCCTAAAAGTAATTAATCCAATGGTGGGTACATGAGTAATGATTCCAACCAATAGAGTTTTTTTTTCATTAGACACACATATATTTAACGTGTTTGTCTATATAATTAATTGTTTTTTTTTTTCTTTAAGAATACATTTCTTTTCTTACTCCTATTGATTAAAAAAGAAAAATAATAAATTTCAAAACGTCCTAAAAGTTGAAACAATAATTAAATAATAGAAGAGTTGAGTCAATGAAAATATATATATATGGATTTATTTATATATAGATGTTTATAGAAAAAATATCTGAATAACAAGAATGACAAGAATTATTTGTCATTCTAGGAGTGTCACACTTGATATTAAGAACTGAAGTTTGAAATAGAGTCGAGAATCTATTGAAATGTGTTATTATTATTATTATAATCATTCGACGGTACGGAACAAATTCATGCAGATGCGCTGTTTAGTCCCGCGCGAGAATAAGTTTTTTATTCAACGTCTACAGGTAATAAAAGACGAAGGTATTATGGATTCACTGGGCGATCTCAGCAGCGCGGACCCATTATGCGGTTAATAATATGCGAGAACTTAAATCACACGCGGTCCCACAAAGAGTTCAACATTGAATAGAACAAGTGGCAAGTCGAAGATTTCAATTTGTCTTGATTAGTGCCGACGTGAATATTAAATATTAAAATTTACCTTATTGCCTTTCTTAATAATATCTATAATACATACACGTCCACGTGCTATTGCTATCATTACATTTTTTTCGCTCAATATTCACATTACTCATTTATACTCTCATCATTACACCAACAACTTGTTTAATTTTCATGCTAATTCTTCTTTCTTTCCCTCAATATTTAAGGTCTTTCGATCGAGATTCATTTTTTCTTAAGGTTTTTCATTTACTGCATTAGAATGAAAGATTATTCGAAAATAAAATGTTTTTTTTAATGAAAAAAAATCGATTAATCGTTTAGATCGCGAGTTATTCGAAAACAAAGTTCACTCTTCTCTTTATTTAAATTAGTGATTACTCAGTAATTCGAAATTTTTGTGCTTCAATGAATCATTTGTCAAGTAATTTTACAATTTCGTTATTGAATATCAAATTATTCTAAAATTTATGAACTTTCATTTTTTATTGCTTGTCAATGAGTAATTTTAATATATTTGCGCATCGAATGATAAAAATTTTAAGGACAAAATTAATGAAAATTTAGCGGAAATTCGAAGTAAATTGAATACATATTAAATAAAATTTATAGAAAGTTGACGACTAATTTCCAAAAATTATTGCATGCATTTTATGATAATCCCCTAGGTCTATCTGGGGATATTTTTCATTATTTTCTAATATAAAATTTCTTATTCCTGGAATATTGGGCATGATTGCTGTAAATAAATGACTGAAAATGATAAAATTATTAAAACCTCATAAAAATAATATCGGACATTTGCACCAAAAATCCCTTGAGAGTTTTTCATGTCTTATCAAAGTCATTTAATGCCCAAAGTTGCATTCCATTCGAAGGTGACACTCTATCGGAAGTACATTCTTATAATTTAATACCATAAATATTTTTATTATCAATCAGGTAATAATTCAAAAATAGAAAAAAATTTTTTTTTATGCCCAACACTGATTTAAACCAATGATAATAATTCACTACAAGACTAGGTTTTTTAATATTCATTCCAAAATGGTTTTTTAACTTTACATTAAAGAATTACGTAGTGCACAAATGCATTTGTTATAAATACTTTGTAAAAAAAATCAAGTTTTATCGTACTGTTGCTAAAAAAATTAATTATTATTAACAATTTTAGTCTAAATTTTTTAATAAAATAGGTATTAACCTTCTTTTTTGAATCTTTTTATATTTTTCCAAGTAATATAAGACAAATTAACCAATAAGCAGCAAGCTAGTGTATATATATTCAATAAAAAATATTAAGGTAATTTTATACTTTCGCGGTCCTTTCGTTTTTTGGCTCTAGAAAATCGAAAAATCATCCGATTTTAGCGGTTTTTTTTAAAACTTTTGTTTTTATAGCGGATTTATGAAAAAAAAAATGCAATTTTAAAAATTGCAATAATAAAAAATCTCCAAGTGATATATTTTCTATAATTTTTTTCGTAAATCCGCCGTAAAAATGAAGATTTCAGAAACAAAATCACTCTAAAATGTTGATTTTTCGATTTTCTAGAGCCAAAAAACGAGGGGGTTGTGATAGTATAAAATTACCACTATTAATTTTATTCCAAAGAGCCCTGGGTCTTTTTTTTTAATACGGCCCGGAGCTATTAAAATACCTTAATTAAACAATTCCATTAAATTCCATTACCCATGTTGACAATTGGAGTAACGAAATAACATTTGAACTTTCGTACTCCAAGTTGATGATTAACTTGATTTATGTAGTGTTAGTTATTTTTTTATACGAAAGAAATCAATCGAGAAAATAGCAAGATGTCTTCTTTATACTCGAGATGTAATATGCCAACCAATCTAACATTCCCAAGGGGAACATTCGCATTAACTCCTAATTATAGTGCTATTAGAAGACGTATATTTTTCTTTTCGTACAAGCTGCGTGTTTTCTCACGTTACATATACAAGTGAGTCAATGTAATTGAAGTTTGATATACAATGTATCGCGTGACTTAAATCAAATTGATGTGTAAGCAACAATTTTTTTTTTTTTAAATTTGGATAAAAAGTATAGATATATTTATATTACTTTGTATTTATTAAACAGAAAAGGGTTGAAATTTAAAAACCGCATAAATCGTATGATGATTTATATCTATAAATTATATATATCACACTGAAAGCAAATTAATGGATCTAAGTTTATTTGTATATAATATTAAATAATTTCATCTACATTATCATCTAAAGATAAAATTTTTATCAAAGTATCTACCTTGCTTTCGTGATTTTTTTTATCCACATTTAACTGTCTACCTAAGCATTACATCACGCACGCATATATTTTATTATAAAAATAAAAAATAATAAATTTTTTTTCATAATTAAATCATTAATTAATTACAACATTGAATAATAAATAAAGTATTATTTTTCCATAAATTTTAATTATAATGTCGAGTATTGGATATCATGCAAGAAATAAAATTACACGAGTTGAAAAAAAAAATCGTCTCAAATATATCAATTACAAGCGACTGGAAACATTTTAAAGCTTGTAAAGGCTTTAGTAACAATAAATGTAAGATGAAATTTTAAACTTGACTAATGCTTGTGATACATTTATTAAAGTTAACCCTCAATGGTCTCGAGGCAAATGAAGCGAACGACAGCTTGGCACCTAAGAATAAAAGAAACTAAAAAGAGAAAGAAATAAATAAAATAAAACAAAAAAAAAAAGAAAAATAATAATAAAATGGTGTTCGTGACCAACGACCTGTTGGCGACAAAACAATATTGTCGTCAGCCTGTGGGTCGTGAGCCTTACGTTAAATATTACACACTGAACACATTGTATTTTTTGTATAAAAAGTATACATTACTACAATTTGCACCATAATCGTATTTTTAAATTGATAAGTTAAATAAAAGATTTAAAAAATCAAAATGCTCTGACATTTATGTAAATCGTTTCAGATGATTAATTACTTGCTCGTGTACTCGATTATTTCCTCTCTCTCTCTCTTTGCGTCTATACTTAATCCTTGAAAGATGTACATTCAACACACTGATTGTTTTGGCTTAAGATTGTGTTCATTCCAACCGCAGATTAGGGTGTAACAAAACTGGAAGATCTAAAGATTTTTATCTATTCGATATATTGATAATTGTCCTTTCTTCCGGTAATTTGTAGAATTATCTTGAGATAAGAAGATTATGATATTTGAGGTATATAAGCTTCATATAATCCTTGAATACATACCGATATATATTTCTAAATTACAATTAAATTGAATGAAAAATATTTATTAATAAACAATCTGAAATGCCATTTGAAAGAAATGATTTTTTTTGAAATAAAAATGTTGATAATTAAGCTAACGGTTTTTATAAATGATTAATTCGGCTTCAAAGAGTTTATTTACTGTAAATGGTTATCTTGACTGCTCTACTTAATATAAATAGTAATATTTATTCACGTTTGCAAGCCATGCAGGCGTAAGAAATGTATATATTGGGGTAAAAGAGGGCAATTCCAAGTAAACATACACATAAACTCGGTGATGTACGGCAAGCGGGCTTTTAGATCATAGTCGCAACTTCCAAACAATACAATATTATTGTATATGTTACCGGCACGCGTACGTCTAAGACTATTCTCACTTTTGTAGTCGCGGTTTTTATTTAATATGTTTAAGGACAAAAGAGGCTTTGTTATACAACCGTAATAGTTTCCAGGTGCATACATTCTTTCATTTGAATGTAAATTCCATGAGGATTTTTTTTTTTTTTAATAATAAATTGCTGGAGAAAAAAGATTTCAAAATAATCATAATAATTTTGAGTTTAATATTCCGAAAATAAAATGAACACAGTGGCAATAAATAATTCTTAATTATTCTTCTTCATACACGCACGATATATTTTTGGTTGAAAAAAATGATCACTTACATTTGATAACTTTGAAATTATATGGAATTATATAAATTTCATCCATATATTGTGTTATCGTGAATTAAAAAAATATATTTCTTTCTGACATCGATTTCAATGGCCAATTTTGCACACAAAAAAATGCGATTAAAATGGTTGTGATAAAATCTGAATAGAAATTGTTGGCGTGTGTTCACAGTCACACGTTCATTTGCCCTCTAATTACGTTATCGTCATGTATCAAAAATATAACATTGTCGATGATAATGATAGCTAGAAGCGCGTAAAATTATCTCGCATGTATACATGTAAGTACACTTCAAAAAAATGCTCCTGAAGATACTTATAAAATCATTAAAGTAATTTTCTCAATGTGGATAATATTTCAATAATATTCTCATTATTGGCTAAGTTAAATATGAGCAAGATTTTATCATTTTGTGCATGATCAGTGACTTCTTTTTGTTTCATATAAATATATCCTTCAATTGTATCTAACAATATTATAATAACGTTAACAAAAAAAAGATGAAAAGAGAAGAATCATCTTCCAAGTATTACTTTGTGATGTTAATTGCAGAAATACTCAAATTGTCATTTCTCTTTATCTTAATAATAAGGTATAACATAAATTAATCATAATCGATTCAAGGTAGTGGATGTTAGAGTTTAATTATCTTGTATCAAAATAATATGTAAACATAATTAGGTAATTATTTTGGACTGGTGATAGATTTTGATTTACGTCATCGTATTTTCTCATTTAGAGTTTATATAAGAGAACGATTAGGATCATCAGCTGGCCAAACAATTATTCATACATAAATAAGTAAGGATGAGAATAATGAAGCATTTCAGAGTAGAAATATATATATTTCATCATAATATCAAACGATTAATTATTATTTTAACCGACAAAAACAATTGATGCCGACGTTTCACGTTAGCTTGGGTTATTTTATAGCAGTGGATAGGAGATTGTAACCTGTTGGTTCATTCGATATCGCTGTGAGATGGGTATTAGGAAAGAAGTAAAGGGCCGTTGGGCTCGTTGGATGCTCTGCTCCTTGTCCGTTAATGCGTTGCTCCGAAGATCTATGGACTGCCTGTAGTTTATATGCTAATCCGTAAAGAGTGTTAAATACTCCATCATTTATCACGCCATCGCTTCTCTCATTTTCGCCCTGCGGATTCTTACCACCCTCCCTTTTGCTCTCGTTCCCTTTTTACCAACTCAAATCATCTAAAATATAGCCTCTTATAAACTTGTTTAACATGATACCAGAACTTCTTCTTTACTATTTTCAATTGATTCATGTTTATCAATGTTATGTTGATTATTTACTGATATTTTTTAGTTGTTTTGCTAGTGTAAGATTTAGATTGATGATATCAAGTTCCAATGTCATGGCTAATTGCTGATTTACAGCTGACGTCGAGGTCAAAACACATAAGAAGAAGGACAGATTCTAGAAATGTACCCTTCTAGCATAGAGAACTATTTTAGATTTATGGTTTACTGTATAAATATTTTAGTAATGAATTTACTATTGCGTAGGTGATTTTATTTAATTATATATTAGTCATGATAAATATCACTTTGCACTGCACTGTACTTTCACTTTTTTAATTTCACTTATTCAATACACTTTGCGGTAAATTGCATTTGGATTAAAAAGATAAATAACATAAACTAACTCGCGTGTTTAAATGGTAGAAATTTCAAGAAATTATTTAATTAGATTTTTCTATAAATATTTTTTTCATCTTTCTTTATTTTTACTTGTGATAAAAATAAGCTGATAATTATTTCTTTTTTGATTATTTCCTAGAAAAAGGTTTTTAAAATCCATCAAAATAAAAATAATCCTAAAGATTGCTATCATTTTAAATAAATATATTCATTTAATCCTGCATTTCATTGTCTTGGATATTTTTTTTTATCTTTATGAGTTCTTTTCGTCAGCAATTAACAGGACCTAAAATTTTCATGTTGATGATTTATTACAGGATCGAAAAATTTTGAAATATCGATGGGACTGATAGTTTAACTTCTAAATGAAACGTGAAAATTGAAAATCTTTATATAGAAATATTATTTAGAAAGTAACCGAAGAACCCTCTATAAAACTTGAAGATCCTTTATGATTTCCGTGAAGAGAAAATTTTTCCTTGGCCCTACCAATATTCGAAAATTTGTCAACCTGTCACAATTTGTTGTATTGTTCTCCATGACAATTATAATGACTTATAAATTTATTTATATTCCAAGGTTACAAAGTACAAGGAAAAAATTTTTAACCTGCAAAAAAGGTAGCAAATATTCAACATTTTTATTTTAGATATTTTTTTTTGTTTTCTCTCTACTCTAAAGTCAATGATAAATTTTTTTTCAGTTGAATTATTAACGTGTTTATTACAATTTTTTATCATTCATAAAACATTGACAATGACAAAAGAATTAATCATCTTCATTAGAAATCTCTAGGTGTCATTATGTACATCAGAGTGAGTACAATAATGATAGGTAAGACGTATAAAAAATATAAAATCTAAAGCGGCTATGTCAACTGCTGTTTAGTATTTTTAAGATGACTTTTGAGCTTGATTAATTACAATTAGGATAGACTTAAACTGTCAGTACGCCGCCTTAATCCCTTCTTCTTATTTTTCACTGTAGTTTTAAGAGGTTGCTCTCATAGCAGATGAATCACCGGATTCTAGAACAATACTTGAAATTCATAAATAATAAATTATCTGAAAATAGCCTCGGTCAGGTATACATCTTCTTTTTCATTTTTCTTGAGGTGAGGATTAGAAATTGTCAGGTAAAATCTAGGAGATGAGTATGACATATATTTCAAAATTTTTCCACTGTAAATTTTCTCAATGAAATATTTTGCTTTTTATTTTTTTATTCAATACAACAAAAAATGATTGACAACAAATAAATTCCTTATTTTTAATATATTCATTTAATAAATATTATTTTTTATTTATTAATTCCTTTGATTTATTGACAATCAATTGATTTCCAATAAGAATAGTAGTGATAAATTTTTAGATCAGAATATGAAGAATTGATGAATGAACAAATTTATAGCATTTATCATGAAAAATGTTCAATTGTAATAATAAATATACAGACATATGAAGATTTTATTGCTCCATATTAAAAGTGTCTATGTGTGTGTGTGCATTTTCTGAAAATTTCAAAGAAAAGATTTTCCTTTCTTATAGCAACATATTCACATTGAATTTTGGTCAGGTAGATGACATATATTTCAAAATAATTCTACCAGAAATACTGCGTCGATAACAAAACATCATACTCAAACAACTATACAGTACACATAATATTGAATATTAAAAATAAAATAAATAAAAAGTAAATAACGGTGATAAGTGAGTTTATTAAACCAAAGAAGATGAAAAAAAGTAGATTTACCATCAAGTGGCGTATGTTAGAAGGTTGAGGTTGCGTGCAATATTCAAAGTACCCGCGGCTCTTCCTCAATAAGTTTGCAATGAGGATGATGGAATAAGATAATTTAACATGTTATAAAGCATGCCTATTTCCGAGAAAGCATTTATATTCATATGTTTAGAGATTGCAGGAATTATGCGAATACATCGGAGAAAATGCAAGTCAATGCCAGGGATTTAACACTACTGTATTTATCGGAATTATTTACAATCGGTCACGACTTGAAAATAATCTTGAGATCGCTCAAAGATATTACCGCTATATGCATATAACTACACCATTAAAGCGCCATAGGATTTTTTATTTAAGGGAAAAAGAAATACTCGGTAGTATTACTCAGAAAATACTCTTTTCCTAGAAGGAACACAGACAGATGCATTATTGGGAAGCATTTCCGGTCGAATAGTACCAAGTTCTTCTTGGTGATATTCGCTATTGAATCATCCAAACTATACCCACAGATTACCAACAACCATCGACATCGAAGGACACTCGATTTTTTTGCTAGATAAGATGGATACATACCTGGATGCAAACTTAAGTATCGAAGAAAAAAGACGACGGGGAGTCTATGGACCCCACCACTGACGTGTTTTTAAGACGCTTGACCAGTCAACAACGATATTTAATGGGGAAAAAGATGTTTTCAGAGATTTTTCTGGCATGTTAGGGTGTCGGTCCATTATCCTTTATGGTGGGGATACTCAAACTGCCCTCATACGGCAATTGGATCTCTTCGAAAAGTCTTGGTTGCCCTGAAAGTGCCAGAGACGTCAGTCGAATGGACGGCCTAACACGTTAGGGCACGATCCACGCGACTCTCTTCAGTATCATTACAATTCCTTTACTTACCAATCGACTCTATTTATTTATTTTGTTTTTTTTTTTTTATTCAATCACACAAGTTGAAATTTATTTTGAATAATTTTCAATATAAATTACAGTGAAGTAAATCAAGTTAAACGGTGTTTATGTGTATATGTGTGAGTGCATCTAGATAGTTACTAGTATATTTGATATATTTTTTTTTTTTTTATAAAATATTTTAAAATGCATTCAAACGAAGTAAACGAGTCCGCGTGGAATACATCTGAGAAACAGAGTCCGCCCTTGAGTAACATGGCAGATTCTACTCAGAATTTGTTAGAGAAGGTTTGTTGTGTTTATTTCTTCATATTTCAATCAATCATCATTCAGAAGAATATTTTATCATTAATTTAGATTTTTCACCGATGCATAACATAATGAAAAATTTATTCCAATCATAAATTAGTGTAATCCCATAATGGAGTAATTAATAAAATACTCCAAAAGATAACTTCGGCTATAAAGTGTCAGACATTGATGATGTTTTATAAAAAAATTTATTCAATCGATAGTACATAAAAATGATTAGTCTTAATTAAATCAGTGAGGCAGAGGAAATTTTTTCAATGTTATACTTTGTCTGTACCACATGCCGATGGGACCAATTAGATCCCTATTTTAATATTTCTCAAGAAGTTTCATGATCCGCCTCTCTGCTGACCACATTTCCGGCGAGTAAGCTATAAAATCAAAGCGATATACATTAGCAGAGTGTTGAATTTGATCAACTAATGCCACTTCTTTTTTTTTCTCATTTCAAATTAAATCTCTCCTTTATTCTTCTTACATATTTTACTCAATGTGTAATAAAAACAGCTCATTGATCGTATATGTAAACCATTTTTTATTTTTTTTAAATATAAATGTCAATAGTGGCGAGGGTTTTATAGTTCATATATAGTTAGAGGTACCTTCATTTCATCATTTAAACCGGAACATTAATGTTCTATTCCAATAAAATTATTAATAAAATCGTTTCACTTTAAAATATTCTATAAACACTTTTTAAAGTCGACCCGATCGTAAAAAATTTCTCAAAATTATTCGAAAATACTCTCACTATTGCCGTTTGTCGTTAAAAAAAAAAAAAAATAATCCATATATAAAACGATTTAATTTCGGTTTACGATCTAATAACAATTCCACAACATAACTCTTTATATGATGCAAATATAATAGCCAAAAGTTATTAATTTTTTAAGGACTCTAATTCCAGTAAAATTTTCGTCATTTTAATAATAATAACAACAACACACATTTCTTTCTCAACTATGTAAATTTAATATTACCGTCTGTCAATCAATCGTTGCTAATTAAGTTAAAAGAGTCATATTGCAATCATTTCTGTCATTGGACAATATGGAACACAGTCACACAATTTTCCTTAAAAAAAAAATAAACTCATGAATTAATTTCTATCCACAAAAGAGTCTTTATTACAATACACTTCAGCGAAGAATAATAAAACCAAGCAAAAAAAAAAAAAATAGAAAGAATTTTTATTTTTTATTAAACTAAATTAAATAAAAAAAATTTTTCTTATTAAATAGAAATGAATTAATTGAGTTAAATAGTGTCATTAGTGATAATTTATTAATATTTTTTTCTTTACAAAATGACAAATTTAGTCTCTATGTGGTATTTTATGATTGTACAGTTCAGGTTCAAGCACATAGTATTATATAGGTATAAGAGTGTAAATAATGTATGAATGTAAGAGTGAAAAAAAAAAAAGAGTGAGAAAGAGAGGAAGATTAGGAAAGAAAGAGTAAGAGGTATTGAAGCAAATAGAAACGTTCACGTCGTCGCCCAATGACTGTTATGCTTAGTATAGCTCTCTGCAGGGTCGCTGGCTACATAGCATTGTCGTGTAAACACGCGCTAACTGCCCTCCTACCTGTGCGTTTCTATGTTCGCGCCTTGCTCCCACTGTACATCATCGCTATAACAGATACTTACATATTTCTTTTCTCATTTATTTTTACGTTTTAAATTCATCGAGTTTGCATTTTTTAGCAATCATTTCTTTTTACTACATCATTATTGGTACTCTGAGAAATATTTTCTATATTACCAATTGATATTATTATTTATTACAACTAATAATAATACTGTTGGAAATTCAGGATTATGGTCAAGGAATATTAATTCAATATAGACTGAATTTGTTTTGTAGTTTGAAATACTTATGGATTGTTTATTAAATGATAGGGGTGTAGGATAACTCACCTACGTTTACTTATATATATACATATCCTTAGATAGCAACAGAAATTCTACCTGCCACATCCGAAAACAAACCCTTGCAGTCCAGCTCCTTAACCCCCTCTCTATGCATTTTCCTGACCACCACAGTATATAAAGGATGCATTTTCCCCGTGACACGTTCAAATATCCCGATAAATTGATCCCCCGACAAAATATCCCAACAAAAATATTCCTAACAAAAAAATTCCAGTCAAAATTGTATGTCAGAAAGACAATCAAATGTTAGTCCAATAATATTTTGTAGAATTGTTTGCGATTATGTAGAATATGCAATCCCGTGTTTGAGGGCAAAACCAACGTTAATTCAACGAAATTATATATGCAGTGTAAGAAAATAAAATGATTGTTCAGTAGAGGAATATTTTTGTGTTGAGGGAAATTTTGTCGGGGATTTACCATACAAAAAAATTTCAGTCAAAATTGTATATCAGAAAGAATATGGAAGAAAGTATATAGATTATGACAGACGTTTAGAAAATGTGGTTAATAATTATGCTAGAAATAATATTTTGGAGTATTTAAAAGGTGTTGCTCACAATGTAGTTATATAAGATTTTAGTTGTAATGACAGCGTATCATGATTAATATAAATTTTATTTTTTGATTATGTTTTGATGAAGTAATTGACAAAAAATTTTATATGCAGTGTAAGAAAATAAAATGATTGTTCAGAAGGGGAATATTTTTGTGTTGGACTTTTTTTTTTAGGGAAATTTCGTCGGGGATTTTTTGTCGGGGATATTTTGTCGGGGGATTTTCAGACATGGAACCCATTTTCTCTAAACCTTACACTTATTTTCTGAACATTGTAAGAAAGCTGACGATAGAATTTTCGAATTTACAATAAAGAACTTGTCTTTGAATATTTTTCTATCTTGTTACTCTTGGACCCACAACAGCGGATTGTGCTGAAAAGCTCATCTGTATCCTTCAGAGACTTTTCTAAGACTGACTAAAAATGTTCTTAAACATTACTCTACAGTAAAAACAACCAATCTTCTTTTCTTTGTTCATATTTATAGATGACTGCAGTATGTAGCATAATATTAAATAAAATCAAAGGGTCCTTTGACTGACCCAAGTACTTAAGGTGATATAAACGGGAAAAATTTTCTAGGAATTTTTACTAGTCAATTTAGAGTAAATTTTACTAGCCAAAAAAATGAAAAATTAATAATTTTTTAGTAAAAATAGCTAAAAATTTTTAGAAAAAAATTTATAACAGTCAAAAAATAATATTTAATGTAGGACTCCGTAGTGCAATAAACAAAGTATTGTACTCATCTTCCAATAATCGCGATTAACCATCATATAACTGAGGAAGACCGATTTTCGGATGAGAACATGGTCAAGGATTACATATTCTTCAAATGCAGTAAAATAAAAAAAGATTAAGTTATAAAATTAGGCAAACAGACGTGTTCTACCATAGTAAAGTAAAAACATCTGAAAGTATAAAATAATCCTTTGATGTAAGTATAATTATATTTAATTGATATATTGAATAGAAAGTAAATTTCTGAATTTATAAATTTTTTTCTAGAAATTTTTACCAGCCTGCATAGGCCTTTTTCCTAAGTTTTTTAGCTATTTTACTAAAAAAATTATTAATTTTTTTGGCTAGTAAAATTTACTCTAAATTAATTAGTAGTAATTCCTAGAAAATTTTTCCGTGTAATAAAAAGAGTAAAAATTGGTCAGTATGTTGCAAATATCATGAAACGTTGAGATATGATAAAAATTCAAATTTCACCAATCGACCCAATTTCAATAACTTCCTAATGGGAAGTTAATAAAATAAAAAGGAATAGTTTGGAGTCCTTATAGATGTGTATTAAAAATACACATGTTTATATTTCTTAAACTTAAAACTAAGTTGTTAAATAAATAAAGAATAAATTGAAATTCATTTTTGTTCAGAGAATCCAACAAATACCATTTCAATTTGTTAGAATTATGACAATTGTTTAGAAAATTCGTTACGTCATTTATCCATTATTCCTTTCTATCATTACTTTATTGGAAAATTTATCTAACGAAAAAAAATGACGTTTTGTACTTTCTCTCTTTTTGTTAATCACATAGCTATAAATTCTAGTGTTGTATTTTAATACATTAAAAGTGTTTTAATATGACTGTTAATTTATTCATGATTTCTCATTAAATAATAATTACTGTTTTTTAAATAATACAAAACGTAAACTTTATTAAACATAAAATGATTTTACATATCTACTCGGCAACAGCTATGCTCCAACTGCCTCACTCCACTATCTCATCCTCTTACATAGGTGTCGCGCGATACAAATTTAGTACCAACTTAACAATGACGTAATATTAAAACGTGACGACACTTGAAAACGTTTTAAATATGAGACAATGTTAATTAAATGTGTGACGTCATATTAAGACACTTTTAATGTATTAAAATAAAACACTAATATTTACAGTGATATAAATAACTATGAGGGTAATATTTAAAAAGGAATTTTTCGATATTTCACCCAAGTCTCACGCAGAAAAACAGGCTAAAGCATTGTCTAGATCTCTTTTTACTATATGTATATTCTTGTGGTTGTAAGCATGAGAACTATTGCGGATATGTATTACTTCTGACTTGAGTTCGAGAAATCGCTGAGATGAAACGTAAGGAGGACGTTTATTAACGAGGAAACGAAACAACTTACACCTTTACGCTAATCGAACAAATATACAACGAGGAAACCAAGAGAAAGAGTCTAATCTTTGATATACAAGTGATGTTTAAATGATCATTTTTTGCTCTCTCTTTCTTTCTCTTTCTCAGTTAAATAAAAAATTATTCATCACATCTGTAGGGTTTAAAAATAATGGCAAATTCCGATGACACTACGGATTTATATTCATTTTAAAATTCATGTTTTCTTTTAAGCTGCATTGATATTTTTTTATTAATTATTAATAATTCCATTCAATATTCATTTTGGTTATTTATCGTCTTTGTCATTATTTGCAATTTTTAGTTTTACATATTCAAAAGCATTCCTATTTCTGCTCATTTTTTCTTATCAGCACTTTTTTGTCCAGCTTATGTTCGATATGTTTACACCAATTTTCCCTAGATGTGTGAACTGTGTAATTCACTGTGATCATCAGTTTATATCGTGAACATATCTACATAAAAAAGAAATTTCTTGTCTTCTTAAGACTTAACAAGTTGTGATTGGTAACCTTTTATCCTTTATATCTTTGAAAATATTGATCACATGCAATTTTTACCAAAGGATTTTCTGTTTAGTTTTTTACACTGATTATTTATTTATTTAAAACAATTATATAAGCCCAACAGCACTAGTCACACTAGGGCCACATATACAAACAATAATAATACAAGCAAGAAATAACATTGCATGAACATCAAGCATGAGGCATGTTGAACCAGTGAAATCGCAGCAAATGAAGACCAGGTTCTGACCACAAGAGTTTTATACAAAGTTGAGATGTTGAATATGGTAGTATCGTCGGAATACTCCATTATTTTTATACCCTGTCTTATCAATTATTTTCAAATATTAACACAACTTAATATAAAGACTTATTTATTATTATGATGATGATAATAAATATTTCAAGCAAAAATTTACCAAAAAAGAAAAGATGTACAAATGTTTGATTCCTATACCAATACGATGCCTGGAGCAAAAGAACATTAATTCCTGTTGAACGTTTAGGTGAGAAAAGGAAAAAAGAGTAATCTCAACTGGTCTGTGGCTATATTCGATTGCTGGATGCATATTACCCCACTCGGACCATTCGTCCCGACATTATTTATGCTTTGATTTATTATAATCGAACCGCGAGCTCATTTGATCCACGCCGACGTGGGAGATAGGGTCCTTGCGACCAGTTTTCGCTGAAGAATATGCACGATGAGCGCCACCTTGATATACTCACCCCTTCATATACTATCTCTGTCCAGAAGTTAATTGATCTTGGCTTGATTAATAAGAGTATCAGGATCGCATCATTTTTATATTTTTTTTTTTATCCAAGCCTTAAGGCTCTCTCAGTGGATTTTATATACCTGATGTGTATTATATATTACACACTTTGTAGTGTAGTTTTATCATCATTGAAAATCGTTGTATTCGATTATATATCGCAAGAAACGATCAAATTGAACCAAGCTACCGAATTAAAATCATGAAACATATTGATGATAAATCATTTCTTCAATGAACTAGGAGGACACTCTTTCTTTCCTTTCTTTTCTTTTTTTAATCAATTCGTTCATCAGTTTATTAATATTTTTATTAATTTCCTTTACATTGAAATATTTTATACTCCAATAATTTATTTTATTGGAATTATTTAATGCCTTAATTCAATCTGGACTCTCTGAATTTTATTTAATATTTTTGATGTTATAAAAATATGCTAAGAAGAAAAAATGAATATATAAGAAAGTTAAGAATTTATATACATATGAATTAGAAAAAGTTGAGATTATTGGGCGGTCGACATAAAACGTATTTAAGTACGATTTAATATTTCTAGCTAAAAACATAAAATTCAGTTATATATAAACGTATTGAGTAGTAGGGAGGAGGATTGTGTGGGGCGCAGAATGGAATGTTTTATTTGTAAAAGAGACCCGACGACATCTGGTGAGGTAAAATACTGATTCACTTTAGCCATTTTTTCCCTTTTTTTGAAATATTCTTTTTTAGACGATTGTGAGATAATTATTTTTCATTTCTTTGTATCTCATTTCGAGTAATAAAATTTTTTTTTTCCTATTCTTTCTGCAACACAAATATTATTATCATTGAAATAATCATCAAAGCTATAGCATATTGAACAATTAACTAGTATTGTTGAAACATAATTGCTATTGATAATTTTTTTTAGATTTTATCTTGATTTAAAACATGGTAAATTTATCTTTCATTCATTGCTCGCCTTTCCACGAACAAAAATAATCCAGTAAAATGATTTAAAACCTGTAATTATCAGTATCCTTCGATTGACTCGATTATTATATTCTCAAGCAATTCACTCGAGCGAAAAATTTACTGAAATAACTGACTTATAAAAATTGTCATCTTTACTCAGTACTTAACCTTTTTCCAATCGATATTATGACATTTTTATACATTCATTTCTCCGACTTTTATGAAATATTTTCATATCACACCACAAAAATGATTAACTTGAATTTTTTTTTCCTGTAGAAATAAATTTTATGAATTTGTTTATTGTTATTCTTCGAGTTGAACGACCCTGGTAGATAAGTTGAATTTATCACAGAATATTTATCTGCAAAGTTCACTTTTATTACTTGGTTGGGAAATAATTATGAGCGGAAGTAAATTATCAATTGTCGCAATCAGTAATTCTTGTGATTTCAGTAGCGATATAGATTTTCGTCAGACTGGGGACATATGAAATTTTTCACAAGAGTATACATATATAATAATACCTACTTCTCTACCACTAATAAATAATTTTATTGTTTCTAAAATGTGCCTTGCTGATAACGATACTCGCAATATGCTGGTTATTAAACAAAGTTACAATGTAACCAAAGTGTAAAATAAAATTAAAAGAAAAAAGCCAACACCAAGATCGAAATGAATTGATCCAACTGACTAATTTACATGTAATTATCGTTAAATAAAAATTGATTGATTAATCAGTTGTAATATTTAACAGTGTAATTACATACAATGTCATTTACTAATGTCTATCACGATCAAGTCTAGAGAGTTGGACAATTTAAGAAGTTGAACGGGTATATACTTGAGGTCAAGAGCCTCGATTAACGTCTGTTAATTATTATTCACGGTCTACCACAAAAAGAAGAGACAGAAGGAGTTGGAGGAAAGAAAAAGGAAGGTAGTGAGTGTGTAAGGATGAAGAGGAGGATGACGATATTGGTGGTGAAGGTGGTGGAGGAGAAGGAAGAAAAGAAGAAAAGAGAGTGGGAGAGGCGGGGCTGTGGCGCATGCATCTTTGAGAGAGCAAATTCCGTGGCCCCCATCTTTATTTACCTCTCGTTCATTTCCTTTTCTTCAGTCTTTTTCCCCTGGCTGCCGTCAGTCCGCTTAACTGTAGATCAATCAATATGCCTCTTTTCCTCTTCGCCCCCGCTTTACTTGCCCCTAACGAGCTCATCTTTCGTATTCCGCGGGCAAGTCAGACCAAGATAGACGTACGAAAGAACAAAAATATATATATATAAAAAAAAGAAAAGAATTGTTACAAAATGGCCCTTGAGAAATACCGTGTTTCGTTTGAGTGTATACAACAGGGTGGGAAAGATCTTATACGGGGGCGTTGCCGGGAAAAAACACTCGGGATAGGAATAAATGAACGGGCGATCAAGATCCTGCCACCCAGATCATTTCTCAAGGCCTCGTTCATTCTGCCTTGATTACTTAGATCATTTCCCCATCATCTATGGATCATATAACCGATCATTCTTCAATCTTAATATCGGCATCGTTTTCATGATATTAATCAGAGAAATAACATATAATTTTATTATTCTTTTTTTCTCAGAGATTCTCTTATGATTGATATACATAAAAAAATCTATCTATCAAAGTGACTTTTTAACTTTTTTTTTTTTTTCATTTAATTGGATAGTCTGTAGATAGAATTTTTAAAATAATAATTACCTTTTTTATATTCAAATGAATCATTATTATCAAACATTACTTTTATGTTAATGATTTTTTTCACGAAATAATAGAAATATATTTAAATTATTATTATTTGCAGTGTAAATGGTTAGATAAATATTATTGGTGTAAATGATGTAATAGAGAAATGATTGAAGAAAATTAATTTAGCAAAGTTACTTACAAGGCAAAGAAAGAGATATAAAAAAGAATGAAATAGTCAGAATAGGTGTTGGTATATATATTTAAGGATTGGTAGAGTCGTATTATAAAAGCAATTAGAGTGTTTCAGATTAGATATAGTACATCGTACATAACAAATATGATAATACAGCTTGCTTATTAGCCTGAAGGGTTCGGCTTTCATTCACTCGTGGACACAAGGGAGAAATGGTATGTGTTTGGGACCCAATAAGAGATGGGTTAAACGGAATCATTAATAATCGGAGTTAACTAATCTGTCTGTCGCTACGAGCATACTCGTTTCACTCCTGTTTTTATTACACACCCCAATATAACATTTTACTTTTGCCCAATTGCCCGATTCTACATTCATCATCATAAACACTCGAGTTATTATATTTTTATTAATTAATACAGTATATTTATAAAATTTAGCATACAAATAACGATATCATTTTTTCCTTCTTCTTTTTTTAATATAAAAAAAAAAAAGAATAATTCTCATTTTAATTTATTTATTATCTCTATTGATTTTCATACTTTTTTCTCTTTACAGTTATATGAAATAAATGATGACCCAAAACGCAAGGAATTTCTCGATGATCTCTTCAGTTATATGCAAAAACGAGGTGAGTAGAGATATAGTATATTATAAAAAATAAAAAAAAAACGAGGGAATATTTTTTTTTTCAATTTACATGAGTGTCATAATTAAATAAATGAAAGATAAAATAACTCTTGAGAGAAAGGTTTGATTGGTCAGTCATGTTATGAGCCAACTGCCGATTTGACTAAGGCAATCTTAATTCGCAATAAGCCTTAACACAAATACCTCCTATACTTTGGAAGAGTCTTACATCAAGAATTAATCGTGCAAATATTAACACTCTTGATCGATGTTCAAGGTTTGAATTACTTATTTCTGGGCAAACAGACCACTCCTCTATAATACTAACCATTTTATAATACACATTATTATAATATTATATAGTCAACTGTCCAAGTGTGTATTATACATAACAATTATATTTTATCAATTATTATTCATTACGTCAACCTTAAACTCAATTATTATTTTTTATTATTCATATAGTTATAATCAATATCATTATTTCAGTGAATATTTAACAATAATGGACTTTCATTTTTTTATTCTTCATTTTTCTTATCGCCATGTTAATTATAATAATCATCTTGATAGAATAATTATGTAAATATAATACAAATAATGATACTTGAGAATGTTTTTTACAAGTATTAATTTACGGGACGTGTGTGTATATATATATATATATTTTTCTTTTACTCTTTTTATTTTACCTAAATAAAATTATTGAAGAAAACTTTTCTAAACTTGCACACGTGTATAAGAAACTTTATAAGCTTAACCCGCAGTTGTACTTCCGGAACACGTGAATTATTCTTATTCAACGGTTATTGAATTTATGCGCGGGAAAATTATTTTACACACGTAACTTTTAACATTGTTTCTTGATAACAAAAAAAATTGCGGAAGTTTTAAATTCACTCTAATAGAAATAATTATATAGAGAAAATATTGTTGAATTTATTTCAATCATCACAGAGTTATATTCAAATAAATGACATTATTTATATACATTAAATAAATAATAGTTCTAAAAAAATAATAAATAAATAATCATATTTCAGGATATTACATACTTTTAGTTTGAAAATTAATTTTTTTGACGATTCTTGCACGTGTAACCGGAAACGTTTCAACCTCTAATTATAAACATAAGAGTCGCTAGGCGTCCATCAATCAACTGCTGAGAAATAGATCCTTTTTCTCTGCATGGTCTCTTCTGTATCTGACGAGATAGAAGAGCTTCGAGACACAGACGGTGCTATTATTGTCTTTCAGTCTTATTTTTCACAATAATTAGACTAAAATCAAATTAATAAAGTCGATTTATTTAAAAAAAAAGATATTTTCACTTTAACCAACTGCTATCAACATCATGACAATGAACAATTGCCTAGACCAAATCATTTGTCATTTATAAATAGCATAAAAATGGCGCAGTATCTAATTTTAGTAATTGTTTTGTCTTCGGAGCATGTAATATAAATAATATATCTCATAAATGAAATGATTCGTAGGCGATAATAACATTTGATGCAAATATTTAAGTATTATTTTTTATGAAATAATAAATTAAAGTTGTGGAGGTATTTAATTTTTAGAGCACACGACCATTCAGAACTCTTAAGAGAGTCAGTGGTTGCCCCCCTGTGGGCTCTATTATATTATATTGTGCCGACTCTCAACCCACGCACAATAATTCAACACCAACATTTTCGAATATATATGTATGTATATATATATGATATGCATATCGCCATGTATAGTCGACAAGTGAACATATAAAAGATCATTTATCACCCCCGCACCTCTAGATTTATACCTGTAGCCACTACGAATTGTTGGTGGTGACTGTTATTAATATTATCCATAATGCTGAGTATCATTTACTTTCAATACGTCACTTCTCTTATTGAGTTCATGGAAGTATTATTTTCTAATCGTTTTTTTATAGTAAGTAATATTTTGACAGTAGTTATATTCAATTTTAAAATTAAATATGGATCTGGATGCACTTGGTGTCCACATGACAAAATTCCCATTCCTATTGGCTTTTTCTAATCATATATTTTTTTATTCAAATCTTCCGGAAATTTTATCAAGCTTTATTTTATTTTATTTATTGAAATTCGTAATTTTATCATATCATTGTTACTATTTTTTTTAAATTTTTTTATAACAAAATGCAATTGTTATAGATAATATGATGACATTGACAAAAATATTCCATCAAAACACTGTAAATCCAAGTGTTTAGAAACTAAACACTTAAAGTGTTTACAATGTTAAATTCCATAAACAAATTACATTAATTTTAAACGCTTCTTGTCGTTTATCAACATGCTATAGTTTGTTTATAGTGTTTAACATTGTAAACACTTACACTACAAATCCAAGTGTGTTACTCTTGTAGATACTTTTAACACACTAAGTCTCTTTAATGTTAAATGCCGTAAACAAACTATAGATTTTTGACACACAATAAAATGCATAAAAAGTGTCGACAAATCATGTATAGTTTGTTTATGAGCATTTTACATTGAATATACTTTATGTGTGTTATTTTAACACGTTTATAAAATCTTGGGATATAAGATCTTCTTCATTGTATTATCTTTTAAATGAAATTTGTCCAAAGCCTATATCTTGAGTTGTTTTCGAAATATAGAAAATGAAAAACGAACCGGATATACGTACGTACGTATGCACGTACGTTCATTCATTTTAAAACCTTCTAATATGCTTTCAAATGACTCAAAGCGTAAAGTTATGACTAGGGCCAGGAATTTCACTGTGCTAAAAAAGAAAAGATCATTAGATAATTTTTATTTTAATCAATAATAATTTAATAAAAATATTATCTTATCTGAAGATGAATAGGTTCAGATGATACAATGACAGTCCAGTACATAAAACGACGAAATTGGGTTATATAAACAAATAAAATTTTAATATATAAATATATACACAAATAATGAATGTATGAAAGTTACGTTTCAGTAAATGAACAATTAAAAATATTAATTACGTCGTAAACACTTACGATAGAATAACGAATTTTAAAAATCGACCCCATTATAAAGTAACTTCCTAATGGAAAGTTAAAAAGATCAACCAACTGAATGGATAAATTCCTTCTGTTGTTTTCATTTAGTGACAATAATTTTTTCCGTTATATTCAACATCACTTTTGCATTAAATATGCACGTGTTCAGCCCGTACTTTTTTCGTCACACACTTGGGAGAGATATAATTACCTTAATTGCATCCTGTCTATAATTTCCTTGTATTATTTATTCAAGATCGATTATTAAATTTTTTGTTAATCAATAAGACATAATTAACATGAATATTTTTCATTGTTATTGACTTAAAAAAAGAAGAGAAAGAAATAAAAGTAATTCAAGAAGATTAAATAAACATTGAAAGTAAATGAAACTTACTCATTGATGTTTTAAAAATGGTTATTATTCTTATAGCAACAATGAGAATATGATCTGAATGAAACAACAAAAGTCACGACGTGATTTACAAAAGCTTTTGGTATTTTTTACTTGATATTATTTTGTTCTGGAAGCACGTACAGTTTAGTTAGTAATGAATCGTACCTTAACTAACAACTACGGACATGGGATATCGCCACTAGTAGTTCCGAGGTTGACTTTATTTCGCAATAATATATATAACTATCAACCAAGTAACACTCGCTTGCGAAAATAGTTTCGTCATTTATATACGCTCTAGTTTGATACACGTCAATAAGAAATGTAAAAGAGTTATTTAAATCAATCGTATGAATATTAACACTCAAAGATTATAATTACACATTATCATTATCGCATAATTTACTCAAACTTTTTTCCTTTCAATATTATAATTAATGATTTTGAAGTCATTAATTTAAGACAAGAAATGGGATAAAATGGTTTTCACCGAGACAAATACATAAAATATTAAAGGATAATTCGGGTCTCTCGATTCCAAGTGTTATTCCACTCGTAAATGTTGGATAGCTCCATAAAGTAAGTCCTTGATGGTCATCACAACACCGACGCCGTGAGAAGAACGAGAAAGAAACAGCAACTTCGATGGGAGGATTTTCGTCATGGAGTCATTGTACGTGACGGATGTCTTTGACGGATCGATCGTAAACCTTGGGGTCGATTCTTGGAAGCAGGGAAAGTGAATTATTCAAAAAGGATATAGTTATGTAGACTCTGAGTATCTATAATGTAGAAAAAGGATGCTGGATCGGAAATAAAGTAAAAAGGAAGGTTAAAAGAGGAATATTCTTATAAGGGACTAAATTTTAAAGACAAGGATGGAGATGACGACATGAATCCTCAATCGGTATGATTCTAAGCCCACCCGCTGACTTCTCGTGGGCCTTAAACCTGGATTATGTCAGGATTACGGATATGCTATTGGAGAATCGTTTTCGAACCACCCTCTATGTCTGTAGGAAATAATAAAAAAAAGACAGAGATACTACAGACTCTGAAGAAGCTGATGTAGTCTGTTGACATCATTCTTCATTTTCTATTAATTCTTGGAGAAGTTTGAAGCAGGATTCTTTTAATATTCTGCTATCAAGCAATTATGCTAAATCCATAGCTAACTTTGATGGCATTCAGGAAACATTAAATAATTTATTGGATATTATTCGGTTTTAGTATGCAAAATAATGACAAAAACAATGACAGTTAGAATTTGTTGTTGAGAAATTTACATACGTAACTGTACTGACAAGATGCTTAGTAGCTGTGAAAGAAAGGTATTTAACTCAATGACGTTTGCACATTCTGCTAGACAACTTGACGCTTTTGGCTTTACGACTACCCTTACATTCTATCATTCATTATTCATCAATGACGTAATTGTCGAATTCTTGTTTTTCTCCAATTCATTCGATAAAATTTGAAATTTCTACTTCAAATACATTCATTTATCTTGATTAATCACCTGTCTTTAGCTATTATTTCATTCACTATCTTTTTTTCTTGCAGTTATTCTGTCAGAAGATGAAAAGATAAAATTTTCCTGATAAAAAATAGCACTGGTAGACATTTAGAAATTCATATTTGTCGAAAATGACAGTAAATATGTCCCCATTCAAAAGCTATTCTGAGAGGAGCAGATAGTTTAGTGAACGACACATGTGCCGCTATTACACAGGTAGTTTTCTCACTTGGATGACTTGGTTGAAAAGTCCCGAGCATCAGGCTTACACTATACACTCTAATAGAGGAGTGTCCCGCGTGACTCGTGCCACGAGGACGCCCATTCATGGATCCTTTCCAACTTCATTCTCGAACACACTCAACGACTTTGTACTGACTATGGCACATTCTTCCTGCTGTGAGACACGCCACGTGGTTCACTCAATTTATCACACACTCACTTTGTATATATATATAAATTCAATTCCACTTCTTGGTGATTGAAAAATATTTCACACATTGGAGGAATTATCTTGAGTTTATTAAAATCTATTTCTCTCACATATTGATGAAGACTTGGAACATTCATTTTTAGCAAAGAATAACACGAATCAATGATCATAGATAGTTAGTTAACTACGATGTGCACTGCATCAATGCTAGGAAAGAACTACCAGCTCTAGACTTGTCAAGAAATCCTTCAAGAATATCCCTTGTCTTAGGTCTAGCAAGTGATGACATATTGTCAATGTGACGTATATTGTTGTTCAACCACAATATTCATACGCCATAAATTAGGTTGTTGAGTGAAGAATTGACCTGACACATATTTAAAAATTCACTATTCTTCCATCAATTTTATGTTCACTTCATTAACTCCATTTTTTTCTTTGGATTGAACAAGTCATCTCTTAACTAAGAATCATGTTGACTATTTTTTCTCATCAACAACATCTTGAATCCAAGAATTTTTGTTGGGTGTAATTGATTTTGAAAGCTACATTAAATTATCAGAGCTGATTTTTTAAGTTCTAATAATATTATTAGAAAATAAAGTTGTATGAATAATATATTCGGCTGTCAGTTTACGTCACATCAAAGCATCGTCACATTGTTGGCAAGTGCTTGAGCAGTTTGCCGAGTAATTTCACTGTACGACTATATGTCTCAAAATAGAGTTGAACTATGTCAATGAAGAATATTGAAATAATTCCAACAACTTTTTATTCTTCCTGGATATGTCATTTATTTATAATTGAAATAATTCTGTACAGTGATTCACCAAGTACTAATAATTCATCTCTCATTTTTATAACATCAAATAAAAGGATATTAAATGAAGCAACAAGTGTTACTGGAGAGGGTAAAAATAAATATAAGACCATGTAATATCCCCCTACAGCAGTACATTATTCTATATATGTCTGAATTAGGGTGGTTATATGTTTCCAACATAATAAGGGAGTAGGAAAAAGTGGCGTCAGGTGTTGACAGGATCCTTGAGTATATAGTAATCAAGTTATTTATTTAACTCAGATTTTTGTCTAGATCAAATATCTCTAATTGACACTAATGACTTGTTGAAAAGCATTTTTAAGCAAAAAAGTAGGATAGTCATTGAGATGTGAAATACAATGATATATTATTGTATTCACATGTCCTTTGTCTAGTCTGGCTTTTTCTTGATTCCCCTGAACGAATTGCAACTGACAGCAGTTAACTTGCGACGCACCATAAATTATACCAATATTTCCGCGAAATCCTAACAAGATTATAAACGAGATTGTAGCACTCTCACTACTGTGTTTATCTCTCGAACACATAGACAACCCCCTTTGCCCCTACATTTTAGTATCTTAATACCTCTCTCGTGCCCTCAAAGAAATCGACCGAGGGTAGATCTATTTATAATACACGTTTGCGTCTCTTGTGGGCTAGCCGGTAAGGCTGTAAATGTCGTGTGTATTTCATATGAGACTCCACCCTCTCGTCGGGGCCATTCTCGCAATGCCAATTTCACATCTTTTACTTTGCTGATAATACCGCGCCACTAACAAAGTTAACCTGAAAGACACCAAGTCGTCATCATCATCTCCAACCCAATCGTCATATATTTCTCTGCATTTTTATCTTTCTTATTCTTCCTGATTTCATTTTCTCTCTTTCTCCACACTGAAATAAGTAGCAAATCTTTCTGACGGCTTGAAAATAAATACGAATCATCACTTATTCAGCCTGACGTCTACAGACTTTTAATCTTATAACATAGATTAGCTCTTGTTCATTTATTAACTATTTTTCTTTTTTCCAATCCATTTAAAATCAAATAGAATTATATTGAGTTGTGTGGAGCATAAATTAGCTAAGATATTTATTCTCAGAATTGCTTTTAAAATATGAGTGAAAAAAATATTGATAATAATATCAACTATATGTAGATAAGCAATAAAGTACAACTTATATGTGACTTTGAGTCTATTTTAGCACTAATATATTTATCATAAATGAATATTATTCATGATAAATCAATATCAAGTAATTACTCAGCTTAGTTGACTTCATTCTATTATTTCTTTCTTCATGATTCCACATTTTATTTTATAAATATCTAATCTCCATCATTCTAGTGCTAAATATTTATTTCTAACAAAATATTTTCCAACAAAAAGAACCGTTAGGTGTCCATAAAACATAATAATGTAATTAAAAGTTGATCAATATTGATATAAAATATTGGTTATAAAAGGATGAACTTTAGTACGTTATAGCAGAGTTACTTTTTGAAGAAGGCGAGGCAAGGTGGTCAATGGTAATTGGTATACGAAACAAAATGTTGCATTTTATGGGTTATTGTGATGGGCAATGCGGGAGAGAGGAGTGTCCAATCTAATAACGATCGGCTTGAGTAGAGAAGCTGAGAGGCCTTTATTAACCCACGTATATACAACTGCGTTGAACCGAGACTTTGGGGAGTGCAAAACGACTTTTCTGAGAATCACTCGCGTGACGACGACCCTGAAATCTATCGAGTATAAACCCAATATCATCATTATCATCAAGTCTATCATCTTAACACTTATCATATTATCATCTTTATTTATTTACCCTAAAAAAATTATTTATCCTCCAACAGTTATTTCAACAGCAAATTGACCAACAATTAGAGACTTATGTGTGTACTTGCGGTTATTACGAGTCTAAGATTCAGATAGCAAGAAAAAAATAAAACAAATATGGCGCATACAACCCTCACATAATTTATTTGCAGTGGGACTGTACAGTGTAGTGTCATTATAAAAATAACTGCTGATTGGACGCCTTACCAAGAAAAGTCGTAATCGCATCCTGAATGTTTCTGCAGTTTTCTCCTTCTCACTTTAACTCTTTAACTTTTGCTTATACTTTGATGTCTATACCATCATCTTGGTACACAATAAGATGACTCACACCTTGATGTTGAAGAACTTTAGCTAATTTTTCTATTAACGTTGCTAATCAAGACCTGGAACCTGGATCATCAATGATTCAAGTTCATCATATTCCTTTTTATTCACTTCAGTAAGTTTTGAAAAGCAACAAAGGTGTTGGATTGTTATTGAATGCAAATAGTTAAGTTGCATATCTACTTATGTTATTAACAATAGAAGTCCATAAAAATAATACGAATATTTATTATTCCCTTCGTTCCATTACTTATAATATACACCAAAGTCAGCAGTTCGTAAAACTTGTTCTCAACTGTAGTCAGCATACACTCCACCACCGGCATTCGAATCACGCTTCTCGCGTGTATTCGCCATAAAAGCTTCACAACAGCTACGGCTATTATATTGACGACTTGGCGGCATGTTGAGTACAGAATCACCACCAAATAAGTAAGCTAAGGATACGGTCTTTCTCACTTTGGTTTTCTCATCATTCAATGATTTGTAGTCTTTGTAACATTTGTCAAATTTTATTCTATAAATTTCTCTGTTTCATATATCATCTTTTTTTAAAATGTAATTTTTCTCAAAATCTCTATTTTATTTATTTATTTAATTTTTTAAATCAGAAAATATTCCCAGAAGTATCTACAAGTTATCAGCTCATAAAATCATTACATTGTGATAGCGATAATATTCTCTTTGCGTTGAATTATGCAATAGATAAGAACACACAACGATAATATGTAAAAGAAAGTTTGAAAAAAAATGAAGAGTATTTATTGAAATACAAAAATTACAAAGTAGTTTCCATGAGACATAAATGATGCTATTGACCAGACAAATAATTGGCCTATTTTTATTCTCACATTGTAAAACGTGCCAAAAAACATAAGGTATTTTTATTGTTGTAAAGAAAAGCATACAAAACAAATTACTGCGGTGCCGCCATTTTGCCTTCTTGCAGGATTTTATTGTTGCGTCCTATGTGGGAGCATTAAACTGATGGTTGCTGGGCCACGTATATCAACAATAATTGCAGGGCCAATAATAAAGCCAGAGGGGTAAAGTCTCGATAGCCCGAAATTGCTGGTTCCCCTTCCACAACTATAGTGTTATTACTCTGGCAGGAATGGCGGCAGCGCCCTTCATCCTCCATACCGCTGATCCTGATGGTAATACATCCTTATACAACGCAAGCTTACTGTTAAGACTCAGCTACATATCCAACTTGATTCGCGATTCGCCAACGTACCAGCAAGAGGGTTGCAGTATATTCTGAGTCTGTCTACTTAATAGTTGTATACCCAACACTCATGCACCATACCATCTCATTGTGTGTTCTCAATATCGTTGCTGTACCTTAGCACAACCTCATAAAACTGTAATACATTGCTTGCGTGATAGTCGCGATTTTGTTATGACTCTTGTTAATAACACTGATGGTTCTTCAAAGTCTTAGCCAACTTGTTCATATATTTTTTATTCATTTTTATATTATTTATGACTACATATCGATAAAACAATCCAAGAAAATATAAATTTATTTAAAATTTTATCTGCTAATTTTTACAATGTTTCATCTTCTTCAGACATACTTCTAATGATGATTTGTTGCTTTTTTTATTTGCAGGCACACCAATCAATCGATTACCAATAATGGCAAAGTCAGTTCTAGATCTTTATGAACTTTACAATTTAGTGATTGCTCGAGGTGGATTAGTTGACGTTATTAACAAGAAACTGTGGCAAGAAATCATCAAAGGACTTCATTTGCCATCTAGCATTACCTCTGCTGCATTCACATTACGTACACAGTAAGTATTCAATGAATGTGTTATTTTTTTTGTAGTATTAATTGTTGTTGAAAATAATTAATGATAAAATGAAATGAATGCCAGTATTTCCACAATCTAATGTATTATATGTCTCATTGCTTGAATGATGAATGTACCACCGTCTTGACAGAATGTCGGACGTCACATAAAGACCGAGTTGCTGAGTTATTTTCATATAAGAAACATGCGTCGCATTGCTTACTTGGATTTTATATTAGACCTCGTGCTAGTTAATACATTGCTTTCTCTATCTCACTCCCTTACTGTGACATCATTTTCTTCTTCATTTCTGTCAAAAGCATTAATTCGTATCTCCCAAAATTAATAAACATTATAGTATATTTGTTTTATAAAAGAGGATTCTTCTTGATGTACACATATGGTACAGTGTCTAATGATAAATGAAAAATTATTTATTACTTATCTACGAGTAGAAACTTAAAAAATGTTTAGATGATGTTATCATCATTATTGAGATGTAGAAAAAAAAATTGGTGGGTAAGTTTAAAATGGCGGCTCCATATCACAAGCTGTTCTGACGTTTGAAGGAAACAAAAATAAATATTTCACCGCGAACTACAAAAGAACCGAGGGAAGAAGAACATAATATCAAACATTTAACTCAACTTTAGCTTCTGGTAACATCAAGAGAACTTGAGGAAGACTCGTTAATTTCTCATTCAATTTATACAAACATTACCTACCAAGAACTTCAATAAAACTAAACATATAAATTTAATTGATTATACATTTTTTTTATGTTTATAAAAAATTTTCATGAAATAAGCTTGTATTAGTTTTACACTTCTATCATACAATATCATGCTGTATGAGAGAATTTTGGAGCACAAATTAATAATAATTATTTTTTTTTTTTTTGTTAAGATACATGAAGTATTTATATCCATATGAATGTGAGAAACGTCGACTGTCTACTCCAGCTGAACTCCAAGCAGCAATTGATGGAAATCGAAGAGAAGGACGTAGAAGCAGTTATGGAGCATATGGGGGCGGTGGTGGTGACAGTATGATTCAAAGAAGTCCTCACACACCTAATCCACTATCTTTACATGCTCAAATGTCTCCATTATCTCTGGTCACGGGGGTAGGTGGACAGCACCAAGCATTAGCAAATGGAAGTGCAGCACATACTCCTTTACCACATCATCCTCATCATCCTCAACATCCACAAGGACAGCCATCCACTGGTAAATTAACTTTATATACTAATCTAAACAAATCAACTACAGAAATATTTTTTTTCTATCTGATACTTTTTTTTTTTTTTCATTTATTGAATTTATCTGTGTTGACTTGTATGGTAAAAGAATAAAGGAAGACGCAGGAAAGTTTATTTTAAATCGGTATTTAGAGACTTTCGGCCTCCCCTGAGATGATGATGCGAGCGAAGAGGCGTAATTGATTGTACAATCCGCCGAGAGGCAGGCGTTAACGGATGACTCTCACTAACGAGCATTCCTAAAGTTCCCTATCTTCGTCTTTTGACGCTACACTATTTGCACCCGTTGTCTATCTTATTCATCTCTTATAGGATGTTACATTTTCACCCTTGAACGTGATCCCAATTCTCGTTTGTTGCTACATCACCTTGTCCACGAACCTTCTTAATGAGTTTTGTAATCATGAATCTTATTACCAGGACATGAAATCACTAATTTTAACAGTTTCATCTATATTAGTTTTGTAGTGTTAGTTTATTAATTTTTTTCTTATTTTTTTACACAAACAAATACTCGTGTTTTTCTTCTTTATTCTTTTAACAAGCATCAACACTGAACACGTTAGTTGATTAACTTTAAAATAATTCTCTTTTATTGATCAATAATATTAATTTATTGTAGGGCTGATTCCAGGTTTAGCACCAGCTGAATTTGAAGCAAGAATGGTGGAATATGTAAAACTTCTCAACAAAGAACTAAGAAATGCAGGTGCAGGAACGCCTCCACCAATGATACACCGACAAGGGAGTGTAACATCACCATCCGAAACGCCGCCACGTGATAGTGCTTTAAATGCATTAGAAATGTCACGATTAACGTTGTGGAATATGTATAATAATAATACATTATATCCCGGCGTAGGACAACAACCACCACTATCACCTCAAGCTCATTCACCACATCCTCAAACATCAAGTCCAGAACCACAAAGTGAAGCATTAGATTTAGGACGTAGATCCTCGTCAGTATCATCATCTCCTGTAAGACACAGTCCTCCATCTTCTAGTGGGAGTATTCAAGTTAAGAGAGATCATGATCTGACTGGTACACCTGGACTACAAAATTTCAAAAGATCCTTCTCCGATGATGAGGGGCTTTTAGAAAAAAATAATATGCCCACCGTTAGTGGTGGCACTCATATCAAGATCTCAAATCGTGGTGACGGTCGTAATGGTGACAATTCTTTAGTTGTTAGCATGGAAATTAATGGAATTATGTATGAGGGTGTTTTATTTGCGCAAAGTGAAGGTAGAACAGCTAATCCAACAAACAACAACAATAATACAAAAACACAGCGAAGTTTAGTTTCTCAATAAACAAAAATTGATGCATAAAACCTGAAATTTAGAAAATATACGCTTAAATATTTTTTTCTAAAATAATTATCTGTATTTTTTTCTTATGCATAATAGTGATTAGTCTATTTAGTCATTAACGATTTCCTATTGTTATTATTATTGTCATTATTATTATTATTATTATTAATATTATTCATTATCTTTTTAATAATAGACATTGCTATTTGAAATTCATTGACATTGAATAGATAATAAAATGTTTAATGTATGCTACAAAAGCATAAAATTGTATATTTAAAATTTTTACATAGTTATTATGCGATATAAATATTTTCAATACTTTTCATCAAATATCTCTTTTATTACAATGTAAAAGCAATACTTTTAAACGATGGAATAATCCGTGAATTAATTTATTAATAATTACATGCGAAAATACTTTCTTTGATTATGAGAGTTTCACAACATTTTGTATTTAAATAAACAAAATGTTTATATAGTCATGGACTTATTAATGATTAAACATTTTTTAATAAAGTGGCTGTTAAGCAACTGTAAATTTACAAATGAATTATTCCATCATTTTTGCACTTTTATATTTTATGCAAATGATTTTTGATTAGGAGATAGAAAGAGTCAAAGAATGATGATGAACAGTATTGAAAATATTAATTATTTTTGCCATTACAGGAGTAAAGTTCTAAATTAATTTCTTATAATAATTTATAGTCTCCAATTAGAACTTATAAATTGTTAATATTCAATTTAATATAAAATTATTATTATAGAGGCATTGATTGTTTCGAATAATTCATGACTGTAATAAACTAGTAATTGAATTTGTACGTATTAATGATCATTATATAATCATAATACTGAATGATAATAATAATAGTAACAATAATAAAATTAAAATTAAGTCAGAGAAATGTTATCAATAAAATTAGAATAGATTCGGTTTTTTTAAAAAGTTTTATAAAGAACATATTCATGATTTATGTCATATCGAGACGAGATTTTATTGAGCTAGATAATTTTTTATATTGGTAAATAAAAAACTGACATTTAATTGTTAATAGTAAATTTGTTTTTGTAGACAAAATAAAATTTACCGATGAAGATGATTTTCCAATGAAAATGATCATCTGAAAAATATAAAGCAATGTGAAGGTCGGAAAGGAATTTTATTTTTTGTTATTGTAAAACTATCTGTTTGGTTAATATTTTTAAAAAAGAAAATGCTTGTAGTATAAACACTAGCCAAAAAGACTGTTATGTAAGAAAATAATTAATGGCAATTATAATGATATCACAACAATAATACTAATGATAACAATAACGATAATATAAATAATATTTGATGAATTGTAGAAAAATTTCAATCAAGGTATTAGACCTTGTTTGTATAATAATATTAATAATTATAACATCAATTGTAGTAATAATGATGAATACTTTTTTTTTAAGAAAAGTATTATAAACACAATTGTTCATAATGTTCAATTGTTCTGCTATAGATCGTAAAAACCGAACTATTCATAAAAGCTGAAAATCTCTTTATTATTTCTCATTTTTTTAAATTGATTTTTAACAAAAAAATAAATAAATAATTAATTGTAAATTCATGTATTGAATCTCATTTTGTAATTCATCATTTGTAAATTTCATTAGTTTTAATAATTATTTAATTTAAATGAATAATAATGAATTCATGTTAAGTAATGAAAATTTTTTTAAATATCTCATCAATTGTAGAATATTGCGTGTGTGATAATTGGAGTGAATTGATTATCATGTTACGACAAAATGATTATTATTGCTATTATTATTATTATTATTATTATTATTATTTACTTCTTAAAATAGATTGATTTATTTTATTTTTCTCATTTCAGTTAAAAATACCGTGAGTTAATTACACAAATGTGTATTTGAGACGATCGGTTTGCTGAGAGATACAATGTGAAGAATAAACAGATCATTATGACAAATAATATTAATAGTAATCATTATAATAATAATAGTAGTAATAACAATAATAATTAACATAATTACATCAATGAATTACATGGAATAAATTTTGTTATTGTTTTATGAAGTAGATCACTTATTTGTATATTATGGTGTCAGTTTGAACGTATCTCATATCTAATCTTTTAGTTAAATAAAAACGTAAATTCTTATTCATAAATCACGAATAAAATGGTCAATGCATTATACTAACTAGAAAATGATCAAGAAAATAAATGTTGTGTACATATAGCTTTTACGTTATAAAACTGTAATCAATTTAGAATTTAAATGACACTAAAACGTATGATGTAAAACTTTTTTTTAAGTAAACACTTCATTTTATTCTGTAAGCCAATGTAAACGTTCCGAAATTATCAATAAATGCTACAGTAATTTACATCAAATTCTGTTGGGAAAAAAATATTTATTTTATACGAAAATCTCAAAGTACAAAAAATTACTTTTATATTTAATCCTCAATATAAAAGTACAAAATATTTCTTATACTTATTTTTGAATATTTTCATTATTCAAGGTAGGTAAAATTTTTAATTATTTGTCTTAATTTTTCCTTCTCATTATTAGTAGCAAATGAATAATCAACAGCAGCTAGAGATAATTTAATTAACTCTTTTGATGAAAGTTTGAAATGTGTTTTAATAATTTGAAATTCTTTCGACAAAGTTGTATTGAAGACACTCTTGTCATCAGTCTAGAAAAGTAAATTTTTTTCTTAGTTTATATATTTAGTTGATATTATAATAAAGCAAATAAAAGAATTTACTTACTGCAATACATATCGGATGATTAGCTTTGTAGAAATAATTAAATTGATGTTTCGAGTAGTCTGACACAGTTTGACATTTAATATTCGATGTTATACATAGTTCTGTAAAAAAAATTGCAATATTATTATTAAAATACTTCCAAAACCCTTACCAATAGATAGATTTGTTTTCTTTTTAAATTAATTACCGATTGGAATTTTTGATGTAAGAAGCTGTTCAAAAAGCTCATTTGATCCATTTAAATCAGGATGAATGTGTGTACAATGGCCTAATCTGTCCGGTTTAAAATTTAAAATATCTTCAACTTCGTCATTATTAGGAACCTATAACAATTAATGTATAACTTATTTTAATTGAATTCATTCGACATAAAAGGCTTATTATATTTACCTCAGCACAATGTGCTGCTATTTTCAATCCAGCATTTCGAGCTCGTTCCAATAAATGTAAAAAAGCTTCTCCTTCTGATGGATCTCCACTTAAATCTAGTCCAACTACATACTCAGGATACATTTCATGATATTTTATTGCCGACAGTATATTTTCTGTAGCATTTTCAATACCATGTGCTCGATTGACAGAGATCAGAAACTTGACTAATATTTTGGGAAATGTAAGAGAAGCAGTCCTGAATATTAATTTGTATGAATATTTTAATCAATTGTATCAATTGTAAGTGACATATTCATACTTACTGTATAGCTTTAATTACGGATTCAATATATACATCCTTGGTCATAATATCAGGAATCATCCGTGGTGTGCTTCTCAATTCTAGGTAAATAACATTATCTTTATAAAAATCTTCAATAACACTAAGTGTTGCTTCATATACCTTCAGAGGGTTATTAACTATTGTATGAGCTATTTTAAATACTTCAAAGCATCTGAAAAAAATTAAATCTTCTAAATAAGATTAAGTTGAAAGAGAAAATTGTATAATTTGTAAAATTTTGTTACATACTGTTTTAAAGGAGTTGATGATGTAATTTCGTATTGAGGCAAAGTAGGTACATCATTGTCATTCAGTAATTTTAATTTTTCAAGAGAAATGGAACCATTCAAGTGAGCATGAAGTTCCTAAAGGTATTAATGATATGTTTTAATAATACTGACAAGTTAAAATACATTTTTGAATAACACAATTTCTATTACGATTTGTTACAAAAATTTTTGGAGTAGATTTAAAAGCCATCCATGATAATAAAGAGAAATAATTACATACAATTTTTGGAACTTTTTCACAAAATTGAAGCTCTTCTTCCATATTCTTGTATTCAGTCCAATTTTCAACTCTTTATGTTTGTAAACAAATATCTTTACATGAACTCAAGTGTTGTATATATATCTAAGAAATTTATGTAACACCAGAAAATATAAATGGTTAAGACAACTAGTGCCCTCTTTAGATATATAGATCATTAGATTTTATTATTTTGTTACAATCACTGCTTACATGTGATAAGATTTATTATTATTTAATAGTAATATTCATCATCAACAGCAGTGTTAGTATAATTCTAACAATATTAATAATTAATGGAACATCATCATATCCCATGATAATTAATTGGCATATCATTACATAAATTCAAAAGCTATATACTTTTTCTATCATATCTTTTATTACAGTTCTTTACTCTTCTTAATTTTTTATCATTACTTTTTATTTAGGTGCAAGTGCTTGAAGATCAGCGAGACATTGTTGCAAAGCAGCCTTCTCTTGTTCTGCAGTAATTGATTTAAGAACATTTTTTATTATCCATTGAGCCATGTGTTTCTGCGCTATTCTACGATGAACTCCAGCAAGTTGAAGTTGATAATCTAAACGTTTTTTCACCTGAAATAAAAACATTAATCATGTTTAATTATTTTTCTATTAAATTGTAAAAATGATTATCGTGTAATTATTATGGAATAATAAATTATCATTAAGATGAACCTCATTATAAGCATTGAACGCGCGTTCTCGGTAGCAAGCTTCAAGTTGAATTTTAATATTTTCTTTCTTAGCATCTATGATCATTTTTTGGGCTTCTGTTCTCCATTGCTCTCTCTTTAAGGCAGCTTGTTGGTTCTCATAAGCTTGTTTTTCGGCATTACGAGATTCTTCTAATTGTTGATCTTCTTTTTCCATTTCTTGATCGAAAAATTTAGTCGCAACAGGTCCAACTGTTTTGACAACTAATATACTTGTCGCAAGTACTCCTACACCGGTATAAAATTCATGATCTAATACATAGAATTCTTTCGAAAGTAGGAAAGTTGACAGACCAATGAAGAACATGTATGGTCCTGAAATTTCCATAAAAACAATGTTAATTTAATAATAACAAAATTGATTCAATCTTTTCATTCTGTATATTTGATTATCAAGGTATTGTGCTTACCAGTAACTCCAGTTTTGTTGTAAAAAATTTGAAACCATTCTTCTGGAATAAATCCATGTCGTACTGGAGATGGATAAATTGGTTGCGATTTTCGCTGTCCGGTGGCTGTTACAGATGCTGTTTCTATTTTTTGAGGTACACTACTTGATGTTCGTGTCAATGCAGGCCAACAGCTGGCCACTAAAATAAATAATAAATAATTATTAATTTATTTTCTATTATTATTACATAATATACCGAAAAAATTCACTCCAAAAATTTTATCTCTGTCATGAAAGTAATAATCTAATGAATGTTTAAAGGAACATAAATTTGTCACATATTTTAAATAAGCTATTAATGTTATTTAGAAATTATTCTTACCATTTCGTACGGCCAATCTTGACAACATTTTTTTCTAATACTTGTGTCAACTCAACCTAATTTTACAATGAGCTACACGAACCAAACGAATTGAGCAAAAAATATGGCCATCTACTAATGTCCAGTTATACCATCATAATCTTCTCAAGTAACCAAGTCAATACCAACATAATTGGATTCCATAAAATACGTCATGTAGAAGGTCCAACTCATATTGTACAGAATATTTTTCAATAATTATTTTCAGATGTTAATATTGGCGCGGTATTTACCGACTCACCATTTGAGTAGATCAAATGATTACCGACTGAGCATTTCATTCAAAAGCTTCAAGTAAAATGACCTGTGAGGTTCTTCAACTCTAGCATTTGAACTCTCAAGTATACTTTATAAATAATAAATATCCAACAATTTATTAAATATTCTTAATTGAATAGTCAAGAAAGACAGATGAATTATTCATTCATTTCGAATATAATAAGAATTTCAGCATTAATGTATTACTGCAAATCCGTGGAATTAATTAATACCAAAATTTTTGAACTATTAATTAAACACAGGTAACAATTATTAGACGTTAATTATTTCATTGATGAAATAACAATTTTTTTCCAGATGAAGTAATCGAATTTGAATTCAATGCATAGTCATAAAAATAACAAGCTCGCTGACAAGACTTGGTTATGTATGTATCAGATGTGTATAACTTGGCTGCTGAAACCAAGTCTTAAATAAATGTCGAATGAGGCAAGCTCTACTCGAATAAACTCTACTAAAGAATTCGTAGTTGTTGAAACGCTGCTGTTGGATGCTGTCTTTCTTCTAACGCAGTCTACCGTTCTCTTTGTCACTCTTTTACTACAACCCAGCTGCGAATTCCAAGGATCAATGCGTTGGTGCGCCAAAACGCCTGCGCTGCCCTCCAATATCACCCCTCTTCCACTAACATATCGTTCTTGTACATGGACCTTTTTATCCCCTACCCCCTCAAATAACTCCCACCAACGATCGACATCCCTCGTTGTGCGCTGCCCACGGAAATTCTAAAACTCCTCGCGCCTGTGCAGGGTGTTGGAACCATAGCAAAAGAAAAGTCTGTGATCTGGGTAAGGGACTCCTGGATAGGGCTGGTACCATATCTAAACCCCTTAAAAATAATCAACCAATAAGTCTTGAAGCAGTTTTACTATCTAAAACAATACTGGATACAATACTTGATGTGCATCACTTTGATGACGACTTGCTGTACACAATAACAAATTCATTTACAAAGCTGTCTTGATATTAATAAAACTGTGGTGGCGACTGTCATGGAATTAATATTAACGTGCGACATCTTTTTAAAGAAAAATAATAATAAGTGTTTTTTATAAAGTTCGATATACGATAAGACATTGTGTATCAGTGATGTCAATTTCATCGAACTTTAAGTGGTCAAAAATTGTGCAATAAGGAGTCAAGTGGGTTGTTGTCAGGCGTTGCTTGCCTCAAGTGTGCATTTGAACGTGTAATTAGAGACGCCAAGAGTTGATACGTTGACTGAAGGGATGTATTCCCGTACGGGTCCCTCATTTGAGGGTTGACATTACTTGGGAATTATTACGTACAGTTGTACACATACTAGACATATATTTGTGAAAAATCAACGCAAAACACCTTATTTCTAGACGTATACCATCTAGCGCCTTAAGGGTAAGTTTGTTTCTCTTCTTCCTCTTTCTCTCTCTCTCATTTTGGTCTACCCTTTTCACCTGCATCTGTACTTGCTCTCACACTCACTGTCAATTTAAACACCTTATATCACGGATATTCTGGCAATTTATACAAACACTTTAGCACCCTTTTTTTATCATGTATATAAATATTACTTGTGACCTTTCACACGCAGCCTTATACATTACTTCTTTATTTATTTCATGTCTTGATTATTTGCCTTATAATCGTTAATGTTGAAGTAATTTTTATTATTATTATTATACACGTATATATCAACAATAAGTTGGATGATAATACTACTTGAAAATTTATGATTGAGTAAGCTCTGACGAAATGGACATCCCCTTTTTACGAGTAAGAGTTAAATCGGATTATTCGCGTATATTATATATATATATATTTTTTTTATATACATGGAGAGAAAGAGAAAGAGAGAGAGAGAGAGAAAGAGGAAAAAAAGTTTATCCATTACGATTTTTGTTCTCATCTGCTCTCTTAACCATTGGATATTTTTTTATTGTTATTTTTGTTTTATCAACTGATTCTTTTAATTACTTTTATCACAATTATTTACCATCTGTATATACACAATGTTATTTTATCCAATATATTAAAATAATTTTATACTTTTAAAAGCATTAATAATTACTGATATTATTGTTATGAAAATATAACAGAGATTTGGAGTATAATTTCAATTTATGGTACGTGAGTAAATACTTGATAATAAAAAAAAATATATATGCAGTGTTAAAGGTGTCAGTTTAGTTTATAACATGTTGTAAAAGATAACAATTTTAAAAATCAACACTTTATTTTGTAAAACTATCAACTACATTGTACTTTGTAAATTAGATGAAGTTAGAAGGGTATTTAGCAATGATTTATTTTTAGCTTGTTCGATTATTGATCAATTCACGTTAAATGTTATTCATGTACTTGCAATGACTTTAAAGTGAAATGAAAAATAAAGTGAAAATAGGGATTTTATTATTTACTACATTTGAGATTCCATTACTAGCTAGTCGATTTGAGCTTTTAATAATTATTGCATGTGTGTAAGTGGCAATTGGTGCAGTTAAATCCCTTGACGCGTGAATTTTGAACTTTATCCAATATTCTATCGCCATCATACTTTGGGTATACATAAAGTTATAATCAGATTATTTTTACTGAAATAAATATCCATTTTTTTTTGTTAGTGATTTTAAAATTGTCAGTTGGCTTTTCAATATCTGACTATCAAATTTTTGATATGACTGTGGAGAAGTTGATTTCCAATTGGCATAATAAGTACTATTGTTGATTCAAAAATCAAGATTTCAAGATAATAGAAAATAGAATATAATATAATTTTATAATCAATATTTCCTGTTGTTTATTATTATTAATTCGTTGTAATGCACAGTTGAATGTCTGAAAATAAGTTGAGCATAAATTGAATATACATATGTAGTTTGAAATAATTTGTCTTTATGTAGAGTATGTCAAATCGACAAACAAATTCACTTAAAATTTCCTTTGCAATATAAATGAAGCATATTTATTTTTAATCACAGTTGAAAACAAGGGATATTTAAATAACTTCTATAATACATTCTTGATTAAATTTTTTATTATTTTTATAAGAAAATTTCAAAAGACGACTATATCAATTTTTTTTCATATTAATTAGAGTTAGAATATCACAACTTTTTTTCTATAAAACTTTAGCTGTTATATACCTATATTATGTTTCACAAGTACTGCTTTATTTTCAACTTGCATAATAAAAAATAATTCTCTTTATTTAAATATTATTAAATATCATTTTTCACGCAACATAAACAACTCAGTGAACAAGAGTGCCAATAATTTAATAGAAATTTTGAATTTTTAGAACAAATAAAAATGAGGGATCGACTATCATGGTACATGGTGTTTTTAATTCTTCCAACAATTTTATTAGCTCGTTCACTTGATAAAGGTATATAAATTTCTATCTGTATACATTTGATATATATTTAAGCATGCAATTTATATAAACAATAATTCACAGTTATTAAATTTTATTTTTCAATTTTTGCAACATTAAGTGATAAAATTTTCATGATTCAAAGATCGTCGAGTTCCATATAACATCCCACCAGACTGGAGGGCATTATGGTACAGCAACCTTGATGAGCTGCAAAGAGTCAATGAGGCAAGCGACAACAACACAGTCTCTAATGTAACTGTCCAATTAGGTGGAACTGCATTTTTGCATTGTAAAGTTCGTAATTTAGGCGAACGATCAATCTCTGATGCAGAGGTACGAATTAATGGTATATTCTATAGATGCAATTTTTTTTATTTTTACATTTTTATCTTTTTTTTTTTTTGTCATACTGCAATGTCTTTTTATCTTTTTTTTTTCTTCTTTTTGTTACTGTAATCACGCGAATTTATTCTGTACCAGCATTCAAATAAATACAATCAAAGGTATGAGCGCTAAAAAAAAAAAAAAACGTTGCATTGTATTTTAGATATCGTGGATCCGTCGTCGAGACTGGCATGTATTGACGAGTTCTTTATTCACATACACAAATGACGAACGATTCCAAGCTCTTCATCCAGAAGGTTCAGACGATTGGACATTACAAATAAAATATGTTCAAGAGAGAGATAATGGTACATATGAATGTCAGGTAATTATTGCAAAAGTAAACCATTTTATATTTATCGTTGACGTCTGATATCACTTAGTATATGTATAATATGTTCACAATTTAAATTAGAAAAAAAAACAACTATTAAATCCAGTGACTTTTATTTGTTATATTTTTGCTAATTTAATTTAATTTTATTCACTCTTCAAATGCGAATGATTGAAAATATTAATAAAATTTTATTCAGTTTTATTAATTTAATTCACCTACTAATTAATTTTAACTTATTTATTTCAAAAATATAGTCGATAGTTTATAAATTTTATCTTTTTATTGGAATTATATAGAGGAAGAAGAATTTTTTAAAAATATTTTTAAAATAAGGTCAAATTAAGCTTATAAATACTTGCTATCAAAGTTTTATGGATCAATTAGTGATCTTATACTTTCAGAAATATTTGATTAAATTAAAACTGTTATAATAGATTTATAAATTGCAATCATCAGTAACAAGATGTTATAAAAAGTAATGATCCGAATATTTTGTTTTTGCAGGTGTCAAGAAGTACTGGAATAATATCACATTTCGTAAATCTAAATGTTGTTATACCAGAAGCATTTATATTAGGTGGCGAAGAACATCACGTAGATGTGGGTTCTATAATAAGTCTTGTTTGCATTATAGAAAAAGTAAGTATGAAAAAAATGAAAAACAATTATGTTTATGACAAAATGTGACTAAAACCATCCAGTGGAATGGCTATTTCTGTAATAATCATATATTTTAAAAATTTTCAGAGCCCGACGCCGCCTCAATACGTGTTTTGGTATCATAATAATCGTATGATAAATTATGATACAGCGCGAGGTAGCGTCAGTGTACAAACTGAACCTGGACCAACTCAAAGTCAACTGACCATTCAGCAAGCAGTTGAATCGGATTCGGGAAATTACACATGCAGGGCATCTAATACGAAAGCTGCATCAATTTATGTCTTTGTGACAGAAGGTAACATTAATTCAATGTTTATGTTTATTAATTAATTCTGATATTTCATCCAATTCAATTCATAGATTTTCTCGGTAGAAAAAAAGCTCTATTGCTGCAACAGATCTGAGGTTTGATTCCGAAATAGTCTCAATTTCTGTTGGCTTTGATGGAATTGTTGCATTGACTTATTTTTCTGTAGACACGATCTCCAAATGGAGACTTCCAATCTGTTGCGGCCACAGAATATTTACCTTCTTTGTTATTTTTGCTGATAAAAAAATTGAAATATTCGAAAGCGATAATTGTTATTATTTTTCAACGATTTAATGTAGATTTATGAGAATAAGTATTATATCCGGATAAATTGAAAGCTCATGTGAATTTTGCAGGCGATAAAATGGCAGCAATTCTACGCCGTAAAACGTCCGGTGCAGAGAGGACATTAGGAGATTTGATACTGGCGGTCATTGTGGCCAGTACCGTTTTAGTGCGATAAGCGTTTCATCCGAAATGTCCATTATTATCATTAATTCAGATGTCATGTTTCATAGGTACTTGATAATGTAAACGATTCATTTTTTCTCCTATCCGATACCCAGGATAAGAACTAAGTTAAAAAAATTATATGTTATTAAACAATTGACACAAAGAACAAAGTTTTCTTGAAAGAAAAATAATTCAATAATAAAAATATTATTAATTAATGACGATTACGCGCAAATTAATGTAAATACTTTCATCTTCCATTAATAATTTGATTATTGAAATAAACCGTTTTTAACTCTGAAATAATTATAATTATGTTTTAAGGGCTGCGATTGGCAAATCTTTGACGAATATATGTTATACGATCGTTATGTGTGTCATGAGTATTTGTTAAACTTGTATGATTTATTTGCTGCAACACAGCACCCCTAAGCGATAATTAATATAATTACGTATTTACAATATAAAATGCGAGATAATTATAATAAACATCAATGGATGTATGTGATAACATTCACTTTGACCTTTCGTTAAACACAACTTCATAATAATCATGATGTGAAATATTTTAAGAATATGTTTGTACATTTTTGAATATTTTTTAAGTCATACTACAGTATGCAATATAATTAGAAAACAATCCAGATGTATTGATAATGAAGGTATACGAATTTGTTCAGAAGAAAAAATTTATCAAGTCTTTTTATTAAGTCTGTTATATATTTCTGAGAATAATAAAGCAATACATGAAAAACAGTGAAAACTGTTCTAATGATAAATATATACAAAGAGCGATAATTTAATCGATCAACATCGATATCGTCAATTAATTGATTATCGCACCCTTATTGTAACATTAACCATTAGGCATTATACGTATATTATAATTAAAAAATTATCAAATATGACATTCTAAATATGTAAAAGTTTTAAACGTTCATCATGTCATGGAGAAAAAATTCATATGTCTAAATTATCAGATGAATTGCTCGGTTGAAAAATAGTGGAACAAAAATGACCATTTAATCATAGCTCTAATTATGAGTCAATTTTACATGTAACTGCCGAGCAAAAAAAAATTATGCACTCTAAAAGTTTTAAATTAATTGAATATATATAAATATATATTTTTTTTATTATTAATTATATCTCTTAGATATTTAATTGGTTATTTACCAACATATTACTGATATTAATTAAATATATCACAAAAATGAGAAGAATTTTAATACTTTTATTACTGATTCTTTATTAAGTAATCATCAATGTGTTTAAAAAATAAGTGATTCATTACGTGATTGTTGAAAAAGTGTTGAATCGACTTTCATCAACTCTGTATACATCTATATTCACTTTGGAAGTAACAGTAATTAATTCTCTTATGTGGTTATCGATACTTCAAATTTTTATTTAAAGTTTACTAACAAATTTGTTTAATATGAAAGGTTGATGAAAAAGTGAAGTAAGATAAAGAGAAGAGTTATAATAATTATAACAATATCAAAGTTGTTGAAACATTGCGTTTGTAACTGACTATTATGAATTAAATTATAGAACAGTGGAAATATTAAAAATATAGAATCAATATTGAAATGGAGTACTATATAATAAACATTATTTACACTAAGAGAAAATTCTATTTATTTAATATATTAATGATCAAGAGCGTTATTAATTTAATTATATTATTTAATTTTTAAGAACTACAAAAAAGTGAGAACCAAAATTAAATAAAAATTGTAGAAAAATATACGTTTAATCTTACTGTAACAATCGATTATAAAGAAATAATTTATCTGTGAAATTTTTTGCTGTCAGATTAGAGACATTTTATAAAATTATATTGAGGGGACGCAATCGCAGTTGTACAAAAAAATAAGCAAAAAAAAACTCATTATCATGTTATGTTTTAATCGTGATATTTATTAAACTATTGAAAGTATGAAATCGTACGATTAATAAATATGGCTATATTAATTGAATCCTAGTTTGTTATTGGGAATCATTACATCCACATTTCGATTAAACTTCTTGTCCTTGGAAAATAAAAAGATAAATCAATATTTTGTATATAATATATTAAAATTCGAAAATAATTCCATAAAAATTAAATTTATTAATTGGAATTGAAAAAAGTTGATTCGATACTTTTAAATACATAAATACAGTAGAAATTATTTAATTAATTAAGATATATTATTTTATAAAGACGCTTAGGGGTGTAAAAAATATCAATTTATTATAAATTGAATTTTTATTTTTTTAATTAAAATTCAATCAGTATATAAATTAAAAGAAAAAATATTGAAAAATAATATTTGTATTTTGATTCGATTATTATCACAATGATTTATTTATTAACATCAACAATAGGCGATCGAGTGTATATACAATGATAATAAAAAAATGGATATACCTTATCGCCTAGATAATATATGTAGAATATACATAGAATCTGTTAATAAATAAGGTAAGCTAATGAAAATGAACAATCATCAAAAAAATGCTAGAGACATATTTATAGAGAATTGCAAATATAGATGTCGGGCAACATTTTTTTGATGAATGGAAATATATATAAATATATTACGGTGGAATTTCAAAATAATTCTTAATGAATTAAAACGATCCTTACAATTTAAAAATTTCTCAGTATATGTCAGCAATCATGTATCATAGAGAACAAGCCATTCAATTCAATAAATATGTACGAAACTGAGAGTAATAATTATTATGTCCATATTTATTATTATCATAAATATTATTGGTATACAAAGTACGGTATTAAATCGTGGCAAATGACCAAAAAGGTTGTAGAAACAAATGATATCGATAAAGAGGGTCATTATTTTTTAATTAATTGAAATGATTATGCATATGGGTAATGATTAAAAACATTAATATGAGTGATAATGATTTTATATTTTCAAAACCAACACTTTCGGTCGAATTACATTTTTTATGATAAAAATTTTAGATTTATTAATGTTGAAGGATTATGAATTAATCAATATTTTATTTCACTGACATTATTACTTTCATTCAAGATATTATCATTTTTTCCTTTGAATTCTTATATATAAATTTTAAATGAATAATGCTGATAATTTTTATGAAAACATTTATTAAACATATTCATTTATATGTATACACTATCTATTTTACTTTTTATCTATTTAGAATTTTATTATAATTTTGCAAAAAACTTTATATTGATTACATTTATACGTTAATTATTGTAACTAAACTAACTTGACATATGTTTTTTTGTATTCATTTCTTTTTCCATACACTTTCGAATTCTTTCAAATATTCTGAACACATGAGAATATTTCAAAATAAATTCACGTCAGATGATTACTTTTCACGTCAGATAAAATTTCAATGTTCATTTTGAGCAGAATAAAATTAATTATTTAATTTTATTATTATAATCTAATTACAGTAGTTCATAATAATATTTTCATATATTATTTATAAATTAGATTATCTCTTTTTTAAATTAGTTTATGATAAAAAATTTTTTTACATATTTTAAATAGATTATAAGATTTTTTTTTATCAAAGCATATTGCAATTTAAAAATGAATAATCATCATTTAATTTTTATTTCATTGCTTTGTAGAAAAATCTCTTCAATCTACATGTATTAATGATACTTTGATTGCCATTAATAATTTATCATTATTATTCATAGTAATTATGGTAATAGTAAGAATAGTAGGAATAGTTGTCGTAGTAATAATAATTGTATTATTGTAGATTATATTATACTTTGTTTATAATCACGAGAATCATTCTTCTCGAAGAACATGAAGACATTTCTTAAGCAGATCAGCATGCGTCTAGAAAAAAAATATTTTATATTATAATATTGATTCTTCTCTTAAAAAAATTTTATAAATAACTTTTTCAATTAATGACAATATATTTATTACCTTCGCATGTTTAATTTCTAATTCTGTTAAATCTATTAAATTTTTTCGGAATGCTCCTATACGCCGAGTTGTGAAATCCATTAGCTCTGAATCAATAATGAAATAAATAATTATTGATTACCAGGTAAATTTAGTATTATATTAAATTATAAAACGGTCTTTTAAAGGAATAATGTTTAGTGAACGCTAAACTGTCAATATAAAAAAAAATTAAAACGAAACCTTATTAATATTGTTTAATTTTACTTGAATTTCGTGATTAACTTTAAGCATTCTTTCTTATTGAATCATCAAGTTGTTTTAAAAGTTGTATTAACTCAACTTTTCTTCACTAAACTTTTCCTTTAATATTTTTTTCATAAAACTTATTGAATGTTTTAAATAATACTGACCTTCTTTTCCTTTATCAGACATTTGTTCAAACTTTTCACAAGCTGCTGTTTGAGTTTTTTCAGCCTAGATTAAAACACAAGTTGTTTCCATGTTTTTTATTTAATGACAAACAAAATTACTAAATAAATTTAAAAAACTTAAGAAAATTAATTAACCAATGCAAATGATGTGAAATTTTCATCGCTACAAATGGAGCATGCAATTTTTAAAAAGTTTTAAATCATACCAATCTATACTATTTTAATTAATGATGAAAAACAACCATGTTACTTAAATATTGATTTTTTAGAGTAATTAATTTGCATCATAATAAAAAGTATTATAGAAAAAACACACACCTCTGCAACCTCCAGTGCCTGAACGAGCCGGAAAAATTAAATAATTAATCAAGATGAAACGATGAGTCCATCAACTTACAAAATTATCATTATTATTATTTATATTATTTTTTATGATGTGCATATTCTCTTACTTTCCTGTATATTGTCTAATTGCGTGTTGCAATTTTATATGATAGTGTAATAGTGTCAACGTAACAAATACAGTGTGAGAAACCACATGCAAGCCCAATTTGGAGAATTATATATACAGTTTTGGAGTTGAGAATTTTCAACATCTATTATAGAGTACTTGAAAAAATGTTAAAGCATTTCTTACCGCATGAACGTCCTTATTTCGAGCACGAGCTTTTTCGAGTGCACGATTAGCAGCTTCATAAGCATGTAATGCTTTTAATCTTCTAAATAGTAGCCTTTTTGCTGCTGCAGTATCTCTCATATAATATCTCAATGTATCGGAAAGTTTTAAATCCTCATCAGAAGCAACTCTACCTTCGACTTTCTACAAAATAAAATTATTTCAATGTTCAATAATTCACACAAAAAAATATTACTCCAAAAGAAATAAATAAATAAAACTTACCCGGATTTTTTCAAATGTTTCCGAAATCTTAGTCAGAAATCTTTCTAGTTTTCCAGAGTCAGTTGTAGCTAATTGTAGAAGATTAGCAGAGATTCGAATATAGGAATCAGAAACATCTTTATGTTTCATTGTCTGACGATCAGCTCGAGAAGTAGCTTCTTTGAGATTAGTGTGATATTGCTGAAGAAATGTCATTTCTTGATCAAAGAAATCATTAACATCTTTTACAGTGGCTGATAAATAATATTCATCAGTAGTTTTTGAAAATGATTTAACTAGTCCCCCAAACATTTCCATTTTATTCTTCCCTCGAACACACAAGTCTTGATCATATTCAAGAAATACTCGTAAGTTGTGATCATTTCGGAAGACAGGGTGATGAGCTAATCGAGTTAGAAACATTTCGTGCATTGCAACAGTTTTTTTGAAAGTTGCTAAATATTCACTGGAAAATATTACATTTTATCATAATATTGTTCAATTTAATCTGTAAAATATTACTGATTATTTTTAGTTAGTACTTACGCCTCCAATTCTTGTTTCATTTTAGCAAACTCTTCTCGAGTCATAGTACCTTCACCTTCACCAAGTTTCTGTAATTTCTCACGGGATGCATCAAAATCTGGTCTTGGAGGACATGGTGGAATCTATAAATATTATTAAATTATTACATTGTATTTTGCTGGAAAAATACTCGCTGTTAATTATACTTACAATATAACCTGCATATTCTTCTTCTTCCTCGAATCTATCATGTAACCATACAAATTCCTCATGTTGTCTAACAACAAGAAACTCTGGTTTTTGAAACTTGGGTAATGTTGTTTTTGTATGCACTGTAAATTTAACTTTGTCTTTTTCACTCAATGCATCTGATATATCTACTTGTAATGATTTATCTGACAGATCAACGTTGTCAGATTGGATAACCTAGAAAAATATTATGAAAATTGACGTCACTAAATCAAAAAAAAATATCCATACTTTTTTGAATATTCATAAAACAAACTATAAATAACTAAAAATAAATTAAAAGTTTTATTATAAATTTATTGAAATAAAAAAATCAATTTTTATTCAATTTAAAAATATTTAACTCACTTTAGGTGGCGGTGTATTATTTATAAGATCAGAATTATCACAAATTTCGTCTTGTAACATTTTTATTCAAAAAAATTACAAGTAATATTGAAAGTTGTGAATGATAAGTAACTTTATTTAATAATGAATTCGTCGATGAATAATAGCACGACTGGATTGTAAGCGATAACAGGTCCCACCTACCATTATGGCGTCTCCAACAATGTGATGTTTGAGACTATAGATAAAGAAAATGTAGTAGCAGCCGCAGCGCCTCTACCGGCAAACTCTAGCACCCGTAGGCCAGAAAAATTAATGCCCAGTCGATTATCAAGAGGGCCAAGATAATCGGCAAAAAAGTTACAGTCAACAGATAAAAAAGGTACCTTGAATAAGTGAATCATGGTTTCATAAAAAAAAAATACTGTATCGGATACAAAATATTTTACTTCTTAGAAGACTGTAAGCAGTAGTTTAAGTAATGAGTATACTGATTTAAAATATACAAAGTACTTATAATTAAATAATCTCTGTACTTTGCACCAATATGTACATATAATGATTGGATTGGATGTGTCAATTAATTATGAGCAAATGATGAGATATGGTTAGAATACACTTCACTCTAGACTTTGTTTTGAAACATCCACGTAAAAGCCCCTGCTGTCTATTATTTGACAATGAAGTTGCGCAAACTTCAAAATAATTTCTCTTTTTATTATTTCCAGTTCAAAGCATGAATTGAGAAGAATAAATTCGATTTTTTCGAAATTCAAAATGATTTATCTATTTTTGATAGTCTAAATTGAGTAATGTTATTATTTGCAAATGCATTCTGACGAAACCATCAGGGTGCATAAAAAAATGAATCTTAATTCATTATGGGAAAATTTAAATTGCAGTTGTCAGGTATAGTTTGATGTAATAAAATTATTCAAGGTCAATCATTTTTGTACTAGAAATAATGATTTAGTAGAATAAAATTGATCTAATTATTTCAATATATTTTGCACTACTGTTTTATTTCAGAACTTCTATAGGAGGATAAATAATGAAAAAGTACCAAGTATTCTGCGAAATTCATCTCAATCATTCTTACTACCATTGGTACTGAGGAAAATAAGTCATGAATGGATGAAAACGACTTATCAGCATGACTTTGGTCAATTACGTAAGATTATCATCAAATTAGTTTTTAATATCTGTAGCAATCTAAGCAGCGGAAAAATGTTTTAAATTTTTAAAAAATTTTGAATCTTCACTCTTGTAGAAGGATTTTGAAACATTTAAAATATTAATCAGTTAAAAAATAAGAATAATCATTCCACTAATAGAGCTGATTTTTTAGGATCATACGATTTTTTTTTAAATGGCAAGAGATCTCAGCGAGGTTAAGATATAGTTATATTTTATACAGATTTCTTGCTATATTATTATGAACTTGTGTTGTGTTGCATGAAAATTAAACAACACATAAAAATTGTTCGTTGACTACAAAAAAATCTATGGTGAAGCTGACAGTTCTTCATCATTAATCAACATTAGATAGTGCAAGAAAGTTCACGGTTATAAATAATAAGCATATACTCAATTATTTTGAATAAATATTTCAGCTCGTAAAAAAATTGATTTTTTAATCATATCAAATTTCTTTGAATAAAGTGAATAAATCCAATAACATTGATAATAAGGCTAAAGAAAATTGTTTAAATTTTAAATTTAATGGAAATTAAAAAATTTTTTCTAACTTCTTACAGATAAACACCCTTCAATAATTTATGGTAATTCAATCATGGTAAATGATAGCTCCAAAAAATCATCTACTTTAACAAGGAAGTTAGATGATGATGTTGAATGTCGTCCTCCACCTAAATTACCTTATCTTTATGGTCATAATATTCCGGGTAGAAAAAGACAAAAATCATTACTACCTGAAATGAACAACAATGAAAATCGGCATAATATTAATATCATTCATGTTGATAATCGCAAGAAAGTATATTTACTCAAGGATCGTAGAATGACAAATCCAACCACGAAAACAAAGACGAAAATTCACAACGATAATTCTTCATTCACTGATGAAAACCATAGCAATAACAGATCCAGTAATATTAATACTCGTGAAAGTAGAACAAAGGAATCGACAAATACCATCACAGATGGTGCAAATAATGGCTTATATCCTGATAGTATTGAAAAATTAAATATTAATCGCAGACTTATCAATACCAATTCGTCAACTGATAAAAAAACAGGTGATATAATAGAAAAATTCTCCGTGTCTCCATGGACGAGTGAATATCAAGATACTATTGGTGGAACAGCTGAAAAAATTCTTAAAATTCAATTACATTCACATAAAAGGCACAAGATGATTAATAATCATAAAGCTACATAAATTTACATTAGCTTTATACACATTATTGACACTCAGATTTCTTTAATTACAATTATTATTTATAACATGGTAATTAACTACTTTTTGAAATGTATATAAACTCATTCAGGTAAACACCAATATTCATGTAAATATTTCAAGATCCATCAATTTTGTTTCTGATGAATTAACAATCATATATAAAAATTATCCAAGTCAAAATATTGGTCCTACTTTTATTCTTGTATTTAGCTCTGTGCATCATATTTATACTTGTTAAATTCTCTTTTCATTCTACTTTCATTGAGTAACCTTTATAAACGATATCCGATAATTTTTCTGTGTTATAGATCTGCTTCAGACCTTGATGTTATAACAGAGGATTTTACGGTAGCACGAATATTGATATAGCAATTTTACCTGCTACATTGTATATTTGAATGTTCATCAATAAAATTATTAGTAAGATCATTCGTAAGAACATGACTTCTGCAGTATTTGATGGAAAATGATCAATTAGATATAGAAGGGTACCTTATGACCTAAAGTATTCAAGAAAATTTTCAATTAATCTATTATCCTAGTGTATTGGAGGACGGAGCACGAGACAAAGTAAGTGTAAAAGTAAAAAAGAGGTAAACTTAGCATGTGTGCTAACTGCTAGTTTTAGCACTTGATTAACTATGTAAATGGACAACAGGATATCATGATATTTTTTCAACAGATTACGATTGTAATTTCACTCGAAGTTCAAAGAAGATTGGATATTTATCAATAATCACAATTCTTTTGATATTTTTCTACAAGCTCTTTTCTTTACGACAAAAATTATCGAAAAAATGAGGCACAAATTAATAACAGCAATATGGAAATATTGTTCGTGAAACAAAGAGATACTATGTCAACTCAATATACAACACACTGGTAGCAAGCATAGAATTACACCCGTGTGATCTCTCGCTCTTATTTTCTTGCAACTAAATGTTGGAAGGACAGCAGTTTTAAAATAAGCCCCCACGGACGACACACACAGTGATAGCAATGCTAAAAGATTCTACTCATACACTCCCCCTTATTTACGACAGTCGTTGATTATGGATCGTACTTGTTAGATACGTTTGAGTGCGTCTTCTAATTTTAATTTTTAAATTTTACCCAATTAAACATGATTAATGTGATAATAATTTAAATACTCTTTAAGATGAGTTGTTTAGATTAATAAAAGTACAAATTGTGCCATAACACCGCCAACATCATGAAATCAGTGTATATATATAGAATCGTCATAATCATTTTCACTAACTTTTACATTTGATATCAATATGTCGATGAATTTTTACCGGTATATAAAATAACTTAACTTCTTCATGTTTTAGAATAATTAAATAGCATATCTAAGATGCTATTTACAAACATTATCGTGAAACTTTGATTGAATACTTAAAATGTTAGTGGAACATAATATGGTCATGAATGAATTCATCTCTTGGAATACCTTTCATGTTAAATGCAAGAAAAATTTCATTTTAACAGATGGTCGATCATCAGTATTGTGATAGAAAAATGATTATTAAATAATATTGAAGTATTTTCTGGAAAACATTGATAGTCTACCTCGACTTTGAAAATTTTTGATCTCAAAAAACTCTTGTCATCATGATTAATAACAGAATTTTTGAATATATTCAGTGAGACTAAAAATGAAAGTGAATAAGTTTTAGTAAGAAAGGTGAAAAATATAGATATTATTATTCAATCAATAGTGTTATTTATTACCTAGCATCACGTGCTCCAAATAAGCAATACCCTTTATGTACAAGCATAAAGTACTGGAAATAATTTTTTAAGTTCATGGGAATTCAAACGACTGAACAATTGATTGGGACGTGCCACCAGATTATCGGTAAGATTTGAAAACAGTTATCAATTATTTAACATTTAGGATAAAGAAAAATAAAGACATCCTGGAAGATAGTATTTGAAGATTGATGAAGAAGTTTCCAAGGATTTGATAAAACATGCAAATGAAGAATAATCTTTCTATTGAATCTATGAAGAGTATTAAAATAACCACAAATCACATTGATTTTTGTCAATTCGTTGCCGTCTTTCACGATACTTGTGCTCGAAATAAACTGCTGTCGAAAGAGTAAGATTGACTTCACTGAGGTTAGTTTTGAAATGCACCAACCGAAAATCAAATATATTTCTGTATTGACAAATTTATTGAAATCAAAATCGTGTTTCCTCTTAAAAATGTATAGAAGTCTTGAAATAGTAATTATTTATTCAGTACTATTATGTCTCAGGTTCGTTTTACAATATGAAACCATTCTTGCTGATGATTTCATCGTCTACGTTACATGAAGGAACATATACAGTAATATTTGGCTGGCCATGTATATAACTTAGGCATTTTATGGAATGTCTAGTTATTTTTTATGACATATAAAGTATCAAGTCATGATTTGCGTGAAAGTTTATAACCTTGCAAAATAATATTTATGTTTCAATTATTAATATAAACAGACCGTCACATTTTTTTCAATGCCCTGTGCAGAGCATGTTTTAAATCCAATATTGTCGTTTCTTCTTTGGTAATCTTGGTACAGGCATAATTATAGTGGTTTTTCGAATCTTTTACATATCACTTATTCTTCATAATTATTTCGCTTAATCATTATTTAATTCCACATTAATTCCAATGTCAAATCACTAAATTTGTCGATTTTTTTGTCAATAACTGTAGACATGATTGAGCTCGTACTCTACAGGTACTTTCCAATTCATTCAGTTTGCTTCTAAAGCTGAAATTCATTGTAAGATCTTAATTATTTCGGTTATTATAGGATTGTAAAGATATTGACTTCGCATATACATGAATTAGAAGTAAAGGAACTGAAGTTTAAGATTGATTGAAAGAAAGAAAATCAGAAAACTTACCAGGTTATTTGGTAAAATAGATAGACAGTTGTTGATTAATTTCATCCAAGTCCTGTGATAGTAATTTTTTAATGTATTGATGAAGTCTTTTAGATAATACACCTGTCTTCTACCAGGTCTAATTCATGAATCTTCATGGCTAGATTTTAACAAAGAACTATCGTCAGGTAATTAGTTGAATTCATTTGGTAGAATTTTTTTGTCAGGAGAAGAATAGTCATTACTGTCTAGCTTGATGCTCAAACGAATTTCGAGTCTTTTCCTAAGATTTCTGTAAGAGTCAGAATCCGGCTCCACTTGGATAACTTTTTTAACGATATTAAATGTTAAAACAGCTCTAGAATAAGGAAGATCAAGCTTATCTTCAGGATAAGCAGGATTTTTAGCTTCTCTCAATAAGGATTAATCGAAGGATTCCTTCTTTACATCCATAGGTTGAATAGTTCTTAGTTCAATCAATTTTGGGTATTTTCTATCAGTAGTTCCATGATGATTTCAAAACTTTACACATTTCGGTGAGCCTTTCTTGCAATTCTTTTTGATGTTATCATTGTCTCTTCATTGTTTATATCTCGTATTAACCTTTGCATTGTTTAAGCTTACGTCTAAATTTGTGACATTGGTAATCAATTTTAACTGGACGAATATGTATCCATACATTGTATCTACAGAAGTATAAAATGATATGGCCTGGTGTTAATTGAGCTTTCAATATAACTAAAACATTATTGGAAGGTACTTACTCAAATTCTCTATCCTCATCTTGAACTTTTTTATTTAATCTTATAGTATTAATTGTCTTGGTTCAATTCCTTGGAGTAGGTGAGTCAGTTTGCAAGCTTAGCATTATCTTAGATGGTTTTGAATTCAACTTTACCAAGGAGGTAAACTTCCTTAGCATTTTTTGTGATCGTCACTACCCTAATAGCTACAGGGATATAAACTACTGTAAGTCTGACTTTTCTTTAGCAGACTTACATTGAACTACTAGGATAGCTTCTTTTACATCAGCTGGCATGTTTCCTTGGTTACCCTGAAACATCTACTTCGCCAGCAGTCAACTTAAATTCATTTTGGAGTTTTTTTTTTGGAAAATAAGCTTTACAAACATTTTCATTGGTGTAAACGAAGTTCACGAATGATTTATGATTGATTAAGTATCATGTGTACGCATACTTTAAAATCAATTTTAAAAAAATGCTATTCGTATGAGGGTAACGACATTAGTATCATACCTAAAAAGAATTAAATTTTCATTTTTTTACTACTTTTGATTTCGTCATATTTTACAATATTATTAATGATGGCAGATTATTCATTATTATTCAAAAAAGATTATAAAAAATAGAGAAAATCGCAAGAATAAACTTTAATCAACTGTCGATAAAATATCAATCTGTCTGACTAAAACGACTGGATGCTGAAGGTGTGTTTTACTCTTTGAGGTTAGTAAGAATTGCTGTACGTTTTTCATTCGATAGAGAAGTAAAGTTTGCTGTGAAGAGGGATATATTTTTAGATCTTGAACATCTCGAATGAACTTGATCAAAGAATAATTTTTATCATAGATTTCATGGTAATTAAAAGTAAAATTAAATAAAGGAATTGAGCTAGAGATGAACTTACGGGATCTTGATGTCTTTTTAGGTTTACTCAGTTAGAATTTTTACCCGGGTATTAAAAATATTTAAAAAGTTTGTCAAAATATATTTTTTTCAACCTTTATCTTCAAGTAAACATGTAGCTTTTTTAGAAAGTTAGTCTTTATAAAGGGATACATATGTAAATATACTCTCTTAAACTTAATCAATGAAAACTATTGCAAATCAGTGAATATTCATTGATATCCAGTGCCAATCCAATGACTGATTCTTTCAGTGATAGGATTGGCACTAGCAATCTGTGAATTGATTGAATATTCACTGATTCACAGTAGTTTTCACTATTGTTACAAGTTTGAAAACAAATGACATTTTTTTCATTTGAGTAAATAAAATGATTTTAATCAAATCTTTATAATTTCAAAGAAATATTCCATTGCCACTATTTGAAATTTTGATAATCGAATGAAATATTTTTTGTATGAAGTACATTTTTTTCTCAGTGTAGAATTGTCATAAATTATAGAGTGTGTTTTGCAATTTATAGAATTTATTCAATGATATTCAAGAAATTTGTATAACAATAGTTCTACCAGAAGAATAAAAAGGAAATAAATTTGAGTAGAGAATGGAGTTTTACCCATCAACTCAGAGAAATGTCAATCTCAATCAAAGAATTTATTTGACACTTAAAAATAAAAATTTAGCAAAAAATACAATCATTTCATAATATATTGCAATATTTTGTAATTATTAAATTTAATTTCAAATAATGTAATGATTTATAATGGTTGATGTCCATTTTACAATCAATTCAAGATTCTATCATTTTGTGGAACTGAAAATTTATGCTATAATTAGTGTATTCATTGCATTGTAAATATTTAATGATATTAAAAATATGTTTATTAGAATAGAAAAAATTTCATGATTAGAAAAAAATTTATTTTTCAATGAGAAATGTAAAATTCTTACTATTTTTGAATCAGTCATGCACTTTTGCACCAATGTTTCATTATAAGATAAGTTTATTCGAAAAGTGGCAGTAGAATACGATAGAAATGAAAATGAAAAAAAATCCAGACTTAGAATTAGAAGTAGATTCTAATAGTCTATTTTTATTTATACAACCATTGAGCGTTGTGAAAGAATCGTTGGGTGGATGGACGCCGTATTGTCTGGCAGAAAAGCTTTATGTTATCGAAATATACGCATGCTTGATTCTATCCACGTCAAATTCAAGGGAATTGCTTTCAGAATCTCGAATCTTTTTAGTTGAAGGATATTACTCACCTTTTTTTTTATCAGAAATCTCGATAAGAATTTGAAAAATTTATAGCAATTTGTGTCACCGAAGGATTACATTAAAAGTGGTCTTGAATGTTGATAATTCTAAAGTTAAGCCAAATTTTGTTGTAATATAGAAATAAAAAATTTCATATAATTTTTTTTCTATATATTATCATATTTATTTTCTTCTTTTATTTAGAAATGCAAAGCTATTTTTATTCATTGTTTTTTACTTTTGAATTAATTCAAATATTATTCAATCTTCATGAAATCTTCTTACACTTTATGAATTGTCCTTAAAGCTTATTATACTCTCATTTTAATATTCAATTTTCAATAAGATAATATTTCTCTAAAGACTTTGGAAAAAATTCCTCCACAAAATTAAACTTTTTTTTCTCTTAGAAAACTTTTATATTAATATTAAAAATGTCTGACAATAAGTATTAAAAATTATACATTGAATATTTTATAAAATATTTATATTAATTATTACATCAGTGACTTATAAATAAATGTATCTTTAAGTTTAAGATTAAAATTGAGTCAAGCTTTTTATTTAAATATAAATCTAAATAAAATTTATTTACTAGAATAAAAATTAATATAGTAAATAATATTCATTGCTCATGGTATTATTATTATTGAAAAATTTTTAATTTATAAATCAATAATTTATTAATTAAAATTCTAATGAGTAATTAAAATTCTTGTTACACATCTAAATGTGTTACATATGATGTCATCCATTTGATTAAAATTATAGTCACTATTTACACATTTAAATGTGTAACAACAACAATGCACTTGGATTTACAGTGAACTTGATAAAAATTTGTTACTTCGTGATATGTCAGAAACAATATTTCGAGTTTTATTTGTATTTATCGTGAATTTTTATTCACATTCTGTATTTATTTTGTCATTATTTTCTAGGAAAATTTATATTTGTTAATCAAAATAATTTAAGTCCATCGAAGAAGATGAAATTTTCTATGATGGATGTATTTATATACAAAAATTAAAAATAAATAACACTTCAATTAAAAGTTATTATTTAATATATTTTAATCCTAAATTAAATTGTCCATGAAATGACAATCTTAATTAATCTGTTCTTACACTAATTAAAATAATATCATTATTTCTTTCCAAGTATTTGAAACCTTCTATTTATCTTCACTCAACTAAACCTCAATATTATGAATAACAGTTTTGTCATTGCTAAATCAAGTCCTCTTTAGAACCATTTTAGACTTTTTGAGCTGGTGTGTATGCTCCACTTGAACACTTTATTCCTTCTTACCCAAAGAGCTGATAAGAGTCAAAAGAGAAGCAACAGCATTGTCGATGACGACGTAAATGTTGACGACTACGGAACCAAAGTAATGGTACGCGGGATGAGGCATGAGAGCAGAAAGAATAATTTTAGATACAGCGTCTACGAAGTCGAGACGCCCTGAAAGCAGTAGTCGCGTACCTTAGGCAGCTTCCACCTTGCCGGCTCGCGAGAAAAAGACGCGATAAATTTTTATTGACTTTTCTATAGTGACTATTCTTTTATTGAAATATTTCTATTTATATTCGAACTCAAATCATCATCATTCTTTTGTGAGAAAGTGAAAATTCCAAACCAAATTACCAAAGTAGTGTAAATTATATTTTTGGATCATAAATATTTATTGCAGTGAATTTTGGGCAACGATGAACTGATAATCTTGAAAAAAAGAAAACGTTGTAAGAATATTTCAATGATTACAGATTGACGTCAGCTGAAATTTATAATTGCTTCATACCAATTAATCAGTCTAATTAAAATACTTGAAGAAAAAAATCTCTCTCCAATCTTTGGTACAGTTACTTTAGTTACAGGAATCGCGTGGATAATCAGATCGATGCCTGATACAAAAATAGATATTTGAAGAATCACTGTTTAAGTCTTTCCTCCTCCAACTTTTCAGACTGATCTCAACGCATAAAAATAAAAAATAAAGTATTGCCTCCAGCAAGTAGCTCAGAACCAACTGTCGACTCATGTCGTAGTGATCACGTTGGATAATCTGGGCTTGTTCACAGTATTTTAAGTAAACTTTGGTGCTACATCGAGTGTCACGTAGTAAGTTGTCACGTGGGATTAGTATCAACAGATGCATGAGTGAAACACGTGATTGTTCAAATATTTGGCACGTTGATAGTAGCGTTTGCCGGTTCATGGTATTGTTTATTATTACGTGGTTGCGGCAGAAGAACCGCGAAAGTGGTGCGCGTGATGAAAAAGGACAGGGACGCCGCTATGGCGGAACGTTCTAGTGGTGCAAAACGTAGATCACGGCGTGATAGCAGTGACACTAGCTCACGTCGTGAAACACCGGCTTCATCTCGAGAACGTCGAAAGCGTTCAAATAAACCCATCAAGGAACGATGGCTTCTCACTCGGAAGACATGGAGATACATGACAGATGCTGGACGTCGTCTAATTCCAGATGGTGCTTGTAATCGTTTAGAGGATATTCCAAAGATCGAACAATATTTTCAAGAAGTTTGTCAGAAAGAGCCAAAATTTCTCTTATGGAGAAAAGCATCGTACCCTGGTACTTTAGGTTTTAGAACTCACAGGCATAGAAGGATCATCAAAGGAGGTAGTTGTAAAATAAAAGCAAGCTCTGCAGATGAAGCAGATGAGTCCAAAAGTTCCAGTTATTTGTTTTATCCAACAGCATCTGGAGGTCGTTTTGATATTTGTAAAGCCAAAAGAGATTGGTTTCTATCATCTGGAAGTACACCAACAACACCTGTAGCACGAAAAAAAACTACTCAAGAAGATTTTGAAACTAAAATCCTAGCTGATATGTTGCAGAAATATTTGAATATGCAATCAGAAACTGTCACAACGTCGGAAAATGCTAAAGTAAAAAATACATCTGATCAAACAGCTTCAAAACTTCCATTTGATTATGAAAATTTAGTAAAAAAATTACAACAGCATCTAGAATTAATCATGATCGAAGACAAGCCGGAAGCATCAAGAAATGTTGCGAAAGATCCGAATAAATTGGGAGAAAACTCTGCATCAAGTATGCTTCCTTATCGTGGAGATTACGTTCATAAATCACTTGTGGAAACTTTAAGTCGTCACTATGCTAAATCATCGAATCGAGAACATGCGATATCTTCAATTCTAACTGATAGGAAACTTTTAGAAAAGCTGTATTTTGACTTGAGATGTACTAGAGGATTCAGAGGAACCAGGACAACTGGTGCTTATACATCACCACCTCATTCATGGAATCTTCGTAGTCATTATAATCAAAAAGAAATTGATCATGATTGGTTACCTTCAAAACGTGATATTGTTTCTCCACCACCATTAATAGCAGTTCAAAAACCGAGCACTGATAGAAGTTTTGCTGATGTTATTGTCCAAACAGACCCGTTGACGAAACAAATATTAGACTTATTTTCAACAGAAAAAGAAAAAGAAGAAAGTGGTTCTAAAGACAGCGGAAAAAGTTCAAGACGGCGAAGTAGTGTTGAAATTGATGATGTATCACCATCTGTCAGTGATACTATTAAGAGATATTTGAGAATGGCTCGGAAGAAGTCTGTTGACATTGATAAAACTGATAGATTCAAGAGAGTCAATTATGATCGAAATTTGAGATACATTAAAGCTAAAGGAGAAATCGATGTACCTGGAGAAACTTGTGATAATAATAAAGCTTCTCAAACTGATGATAATTGGATCCATAGTTTAAGGGAATCTGCTTTAATTTCTAATGAAGGATTCGATAATTTATCGGATGCTGATACAACCTCTCCTATAAGTAGAAACGCCAGCTCAAGAAGTAGTATTGATGCAGGTCTTGGTTATGAAGAACCTCCTAGTACTCCAAAACATCATCAATCCTTTCTTTCCCAACTTCTTCATGGTACTAATCCCCATAAGGATAAACCTCATTCTGCTCCTGCATCACCTGCACTTAACTCTTCAAATTCCGCAGGTGGAACAGCAATGCAGAAGAGCAAGTCTTCAAGCAGTGTTGTCCATCATGGTAGTCGATTGGTTGCTAAAAAAATCTGGAGGTCCAGGAGTAAAAGTACATCTAGAGTTAATCAGCCTTCGGTATGGACACCCCAGGTAAGAAAAGCTATTCTAATATTTATTATCAGAAAGTGATCTTAAATTAACAAGATTAGAATGACTTGCATGCTTAGGTATAGAGTAAGAAAATAATTTACTAATAACAGTAGAATATTTTACTTTGTTTGTGCAGTGTACTTTAGATATTCTAAATTACAGGGTAATTATTATTCAATCTTTCTTTCTGTATAGAGAAGATAATTAATTACAACTACTAAATAAAATAATTAATTGCCTTCAATTCTATCAGCAGTTAAGCTGACAAAAAAAATTATTAACCCAAAGAAAAACAATTTTTTCAATCACCCCATTATTGCGACCCTAAAATGTTTTATCACTTGAGAGGTATTCATGTATGCTCGTCAGGGAAAGTGTCTTTTATCTTCTGAAATTCTTCTCTTCATCTTGTCATGTTGAATGATGGCAACCAATTTACTCTTCCAAAAAATTACTTTCTTACTGACTAACTTTAACTTATCATTCTTTTCTCTTTCATTAAAATTTTTTGCAATAAATATCTCAAATTTTAGAGTAAATTGGGATATTTATAAAAATAAAATGAATGAAAACAATATTGCACAATATTGAAATAGACATACATATGTAGGAGTGATGATTAATAAAAAATTTTATTTCAACAGGGAAAATGCACGTGGGCTGGAACAGGTGGACGTCGTGTCACTCTCCAAGATATTCCTCTACGAGTGTTATCTGAAGTTGAGCAAAAAGTACTTTGCAAGGTTGCTGTAGCCAAACTTCAAGCTCTCAATCTTGGCGTTCATATAAGACCACCAAGTGGTAAATAAATTAAAGAGTTCATTTATAATATCATTCATATTAATAATTTTATCACTTTCATCATCAATTATTTTATATTTAATAATCAAAAACTTACACCAACATATCATACTCAATTTTTGACCTAATGTTTAAACTTTTAAAAATATCTTCACTAAATTTACATAAGAAATAGACTTTAAATACATTTATTTTCCAGAAACATTAGGCTCAAGCTCAGTATCTAATAAACCTAAAAGAAGAGCGTATCTACTCAAAAGGAAAGCATTGACAACAGGATTTTTTGAGAATAAGACGAAAGAAGATAAATATAAGGGTAAGTGTTATTGCGATCATATATTATGTGACATATATGGATTCTGTTGAGTATTTCTGTGTCAAGCACCAAAAATTAGGAATTAAGTTGAAGATGTAATAATAATGACGATATGATAATTGATTATTTTTAATCAATCATTCCACTGCATATTACTTGGAACACAAATTATAGAAAATATTATTAATACTGGTGTGATAAAAAAAAATAGTAGGAATGCTTAACAGGGGTCATATAATGAACAATTGAATTTCTTTACATCATGTGTATGTGGATATGATATATTTCTTATAAGTAACACCCAATTTATTTGTATTCGAGTGGGATAGTATTAGTTAGCGCATATGCAGCGTATTTTGTAGCATTCTAATGTCTAGTAATAGCTTCTGATACTATTTATACGTTGTATTCTTACAAATAGTCTAAAATCATAACGATAATAGTTATTTTAAGCGTTTCATGGATAAACATAAAGTTTTTTACAGTCACAGTATTTTTTTTATTCAAAATTATTTATTGAAAATAAATAAATAATATATTTTTCAAGCTTTAGTTAAGTAATACACGGCATATTGTCATCTGATCTTATTTATACTAGACCAAAAATTTCTAAGATAAGTTTATTTTGAGATTTATACTCATTTTGATTGTTTTCATTAATTGCATAATTTATACAAGTTGGCTTATGTTTTTTTTTTGTTTATCAAATAATGAGCTTACTCTCGATATTATTATCATCATTAATCATTATTTATTAATCTTATTAAATCATATAAATCTTCAATATGTTTGATTTAGTGTTTATTTTACTTGAAATAAAATTTTTAATAATACAGTCGACTCTCATTAATTCGAAACTCGAGGGACTCTTAAAATATTACGAATTATCGAGTGTTTGAAATATCAAATGGTTTGAAATATAAAAGAATTTTGTAGGGAACTTGTGATAACTTTGAATTATAGAGAGGTTTGAATTAATGAGAGTCGACTGTTTAAATAACTATTTGCTGAAAACTTAAATTCACTTGTGTAAGTTTTTAGCAATTTTTATTTTTAAAATTAATAATTATTTAATTAAAAAATGTTGACATTGATTTTATAACAAAAGTTTTTTTACTCCAAAAAGTGTACTGCAAGATATTTTGCTTCCTAGAACTAAAAATTATGTTTCGTATTAAATTTTTTTATTTTTAATAAAATATTGACTCAATAAATTTGATAAAATCTTGATTTATAAAAATGTAATAACAAATTATTAATGGAATCAATTTTAACTAGCCTTTTTCCTAATTTACTAGTCAAATTGATTGAAAAAATTATCTTCACACTTTTAAATAATAATGATCACTATCTTTGAGTGAAGTCACAATTAATCTTTAATATTTTCAATATTTTAATTATGAAAACAACTAATTATTAAGCAACTAATATATTTTGTAGTGAAATACATCTAACAATGAAACATGGTCATCAGATGTTCCACTAGAAAAATAAAGAATTATCTGTTACCAATCATTGCTAATTAAGATCAAAGCATAAACTTCTATTCTAACAATATTCCAATCATTGATGTGAAGCTGATGGTGAAAAGTAAATACCTATTATCAAAAAAAAAAGAATTTTATACAAAATAAAATAAAGCAATTCCTATTGGCTGGGTGCAAGTTGTTGAAAGGAAGAATTAGTGCTAAGTGTCACTTAAATACATAATCTTATGGGAACTTTTAATATTCCTGCTGACCAATTCAACTAATTTCGCTCCATAAGATCCAACATAGAGAGTCCAACAAAATGAGGACAGCATCAATCTTGCACCCAGCAAATAAGAGTACCAAGTAAAAGTATTTTCAAATTTACTGTCGTCATGTCTATTTCTACTCACTACAATAACCAAAAAGCTTATATAGAAGCAATTATTGAGAGCTTACTTAACAATTAAGAGTTTATCTGGTACTGAAGAATATAACTTCTGATCATTAAAAATATTAACAATTATTTTTTTTTTTTAGTTTAAATGATAATATATCTAATGTTTTGAAGTTTTCAAAGTCACTTGCAATCATTTGTGAGCCATCGTCTATGTGTGTACGTAGACATTGTTTTGGAATGATTACTTAAAAACAAGTTGAGACATTACTTCGAGAAACTTTGAAGGTCGATGTGGATAGACGATGATTTCGTCAAGCTGCTATTTTATTTAACCCTTTGAAATTGTATTGCTAAAGGAATTTTCCTATGCCATATAATTTTTTTTTATTGAATATATTTAACTTTAATTGAGATAGTATAAATAGGATGTGTCTAAAGAATTTTACATATAAAATTAAAGTTTTTTTACTCTAAAATTTATTTAGCAATCATTGTTTGATAAAGAATAGATAGAAAACAATTGTTTGATAATTTTTTTTAATAAAATAAATTAAAGTAAAATGAAAAATATACTATTAGGTGGGTGCAAGATAAAATCTTGCATTATTAATTAATAAAATAAAAAAAGAGTTATTATAGTAAGACAATGGTAAATCTTTGGTTCTTTTTATTTATTTATTTATTTCTTATTATTATAAACAAAGCCAACAGTTAGTAATCATTAATAGGATCACATAGCACCAAACGGTAATGTAAAATAAAAAGTAAAATATTCAAACAAATGCATTGTGTGTGACGAGAACTTAATAACAGAAATTAAAAAAAAATTGAATAATAAAAGGAAACATGTCATTTATTAAGCAATATTTTTGCTTGCCATAATTAAATATTATATATTGGAATTAAAAATTCTTAATAATAATTTAAAACAATTAATCATGATTACATACATACTATTGATAGTAATCAGTTAAGATTATTAATAATAATAAAATATGATTTAATTAAATCCTGTTGTTACTTTGATTGACAAGTAAGATAAAAATGTAATGAAAATCAGAATTTAATCTTTTAAATTAAATTTATATAATAAAAATTTTCAAATATGCGTTAAATTATTTAAAGAAAATTTTATTGAAGAATTTTCTGCAATAAATGTAGTTCGTAAATTGACGACATTCATAATAATTGAATATAGTTAACTCTAATTCCTTGACGTGAGCGAAATAATTTTTCATATGTGTAGAATGCAACTACGTTTCTTTCGGCCCTGAGAAATTTTCGTTAACATCATCGTTCGGACTGGTATGAGACACAATTACGTAGTCTAAATTTAGTAACGGGGTAGTCGGTGGCGTTGCATATTTCCGCATATACTGGGTTTATTTGCGATCGAAGTGCCCGGGTATGCACCCTCAAATTCTATTTTTTGCATACCCCCTTCCTCTTTTCAACATAAAAGTGGGAAGCACTTCTCTAATACCCTACGTCAATCGAAGTATCTTTGCCAAGAGGTCACTCACTTTGCAGATTTTCGTAACAGAAACTGAAAAGAATACTTTTCTATATTTAAAAATTATAATTAACTACAATCATATAAAATAATATTATTTAATTAGTTATTTTTGTCATGTCTTTATTTTATCACCATTTTCATTATTATTTTTACTATTAATACTAGCAAATAGTAGGGGGAGTATCAGCATTGTGATTTCTATTAGTAATCTGGAATAAAACTTTTCTCTTTTTCCTTTCAAGCTATGGAGCCTTTCAAGCCATTCGTAATACTACATGGTGTATATCAAGTTAAACATATAAGAAATACTCATTCACGTGGCCCAGATCGAGTTCTATAATCGGATCTAAGTACACGGAGAAAAAATTCCGTTAATTTTTATTTAAAAATCCATACAAAAATTACCGTGCTGCTCAAGAATGTGAGTTCAAACTTACTGAAAAGTAAAAAGTAATGATCAACATACAAAAATTATAAGTTACATAAGAAAATGTATCATTCAGTTTTTTGAAAATTACTTTGGCAGCACCAGAAAATTTAGTGTTCCACAGCACCTGAAAATTTAGTAACGTTAGCTGTGATAACTACGTAACCGACAAACAATTTTATTTAAGTTTAGTGATAATTTTTTTGGTTATATAAACAAATAAATAAATAAATTAGGTTCATTGATAATTAACTTTCTTAACTAATTAATTCGTTGGAATGAAATACGGCACACGTTTTACAATACTGCCCCCCCCTATCCCTACGATCGGGATCTTACGCAGAAAACCTGTGTCGTCGATACAACCACCCGGCTCTCCGAAGAGATCTTCCTCTCCCGCTCACGGTGGCCCGAGAAAAATCATATAAATGACTTTTGTCTCGGCCGGGACTCGAACCCGCGACCCATCGTGTGTCAAGCTGACGCTTACCCATGAGTCCACCGCGTCAATCCGTTTAAGCTTATCATAAATTGTTAAGATATAACGTGTTGCCGCCAATATTGAATCGTAACGAAAAATATGAATGTCATCTTTGTTTACAATATGGAAAAAGTAACTATAGCACTGAGGGTGTTCACACAATCAAAAACAAAAGCCGTAAGATGTACGCATGCGTACAAACCAATTTTTAACTTATTATGATGTTAGTATGCACGCGTACGTCTTAAATTGTACGTTTTACGGCTTATGTTTTTGATTGTGTGAACGGTCTTACAATACAAAGAAAGATTGTGTTGGACCGATAATTCGAAGATTCCCGACCCAGCACGGAAACTCTCGAGAATAGAAAAAATTATAGGAGAGCACCCGAATTTTTCCTACCACACGGATCATAATAAATTATATACAGATTCTCATTTTTTTCTAGTCACTTACTAATTTTTGTTTAAAGTTTGAATAAAAATTAATATTTATCGAATATTACCGTGCTGCATAAGAATTTTTACTTTTACTCTTCTTAATAAATATTGAATCTATAATAAAAATTTTAAAAGGATTACTAATTTTTCTTTGAAGGTTGTCTTAATTTTTTAGGGAATTGACATTTGCGCGTGGATTGTTGTGCTGAGCACGGTAATTTTTATTGGAATTTTTTCTCCGTGTAGGGACATCGTTATCCGTAAACCCAAGCTCTTGTAGGCCTATATTCTATCATTTATTTACTTAAATTTACCATTATTTCTTCTAATAAGAAATTGCCAAGATTATTTTAGCAGACGCTTTTATTGGCAAATGAGGAATAATATCATTTAGCGTGGTATTGTATGATATTTGGTGATATTAACAAATAAAATGATGATTTTAAAGTAAAGAAAGAAATAGAATAATATTTTTTTGACTTTTACTTATAGAAATATGTAGAATATTTAATATATTATTTAATATTTTTCTGTATGCAATATAATGGCATTTGAATACTTTACAATTTTTTATGCTATCATTTTAAAGAACAAAAAAAAATTTTCAATTTTAACGTTTTTTTTCTATAAAGAAAATCAAATTATATGTTTAATTTACTAACAGAGTAGTTTCGATATTTTTAAAGATTACAAAATGATTGTATATCATATATATTTATACATGCTATTTTTTCTTAGATCATGTAATTTTAACTGATCTCTAAAATCACGTTGACTGGAGCAAAAAAAAAATGTAAAGATAATGGAATCTCAGTTGTAAACCAAGTGGTATGTGATAATCATTCCATGTTCAAAAGTTGTAATTTTCCAAAATGAGTAAATATTATGATATTTATTATAGATGACATATTTTCATTTCAACAATAATGGATAAGGTAATGGAAAAGGTAATTCCATAGCAATATAAAATGATGCATTTCATAGATGATCCGGTTATCATTGGGATCGTTGTCTGAATTGTATTCAATCACTGAATCAGTGAAAATTACTGCGAATCAGTGAATATTCACTGATTGCCAGTGCCAATCTTATCACTGAGTGAATCAGTCATTGGATTGGCACTGGATATCAGTGAATATTCACTGATTCGCAATAGTTTTTAATGATTCAGTTTAAGAAAGTAGGAACACGGTATTGGAGTTCCAGTTACTATTGAACATATCTTGAACTCTAGTCATTAATTCCCTCATCAAGAGAGTCAGAATCCTTCTTAAATAAACTGTCTGTCGTATAAAGACGAAAGTGGATTCATGGACCTGAGGTCTGTCCATCTAGAAAAAAAAATCCATTTATGAAAAAATAATATTAACGGTCGATTCAGCTTAAGAGAGTACACAATTTACTAAACAAGTGGTTTTATAAACAACACACTCGTGATTTGTAAATTCAAAAATAAACATAATTAATCGACAATCACTGCTGATTATGTATGAGCAATCACCTAGGTAAAAGTCTATTTAGTACAACCTAGCACCCGTATATAAAATCTATCCAAAATATAAAAACTAGCCGAGTCTAACTTTATTCCAGATAAATTTCTACCTGGACAACCATTCTTGTTTAGATTCTTGAAACAGTATCATAATTTTTCAAAGATTTGTCTTATGCTAGTCTAGAGATACATCTTGATCTCTCTGACTTCGAAAAACTGTACACATCAATTATCAGAGTAATCATATTTCATACAATCATACATACAGTCTAAATGTCTGACCTGATTCACATGACCTAGCACAGATTTTTATCATAAGTCATTCGATTCCTAGCAAGACTTGATTTGGGATCATTATTTTATCAGCAGAAAAATAAGGATTTATAGAAACTGCGTTGACAATAGTTATAAAACTTGTAAGGTGTTGATAACTTATAATATTTGAAAGAAATAAATATATAAAAATTGCAGATTCCTTGGGAGGCCTTGTTTTTGGGATTCCAATATCACAATGCCTAGAGAATGACAGATTAGCCAGAATAGCCGCTGGAGATGTAGCTGACATAGGCAGTTTATCTAGAAGCAGTAGACATGGCAGTAGAACTAGCTTTTCTAGTCTTATTGAAACGCCTACCGCAGCTGTTTCCAAAATAGATGATGTAAGTATTGTCTCATATTTTCTTACTAATTAATTATTATTGTACACTTGTGCTCCAGGAATAATCGTATTCGTTACAATAGGCAATAACTGATTAATGTTCAGACAATATGTCTGCTAAAATTCGATTAGAGACATTAAACCAGCCTTATGTTTGATTTAATATAATAAATTTGATAAGTATGGAAATTTTACTGTTATTTGCAAAATCATTAAATAGAAAATTTCTAATTAATTGGTAAGTTAAATATATGTTGAAAAACTTCGATGATTAAATATCCATCGTATGAAAATGAGAATAATAAAAATATATAATCAAAATATTTGCACTGAGATATGCTTAGATACTTTGACATAATAGTTTGATCAAAGATAATTTTTCTGAGCTGGGCTTCAGAAATATCTCATGCTTATTGGATTGAACGTCATCTGGAATAAGGAATTTCATGTAAATTTATCAAATATGTATAACTTATTTTATCTTATGGTTCAAAATTTGGACTATTATTTAAATTCCCACTGAAATAACCAGACATTTTTGCATAGATATAGAAAAACAAAAATAAAAATTGGAAATAAATTGAGTCTAGTAAAAAATATGAAGGATATTGAAAAACACTTCTAGAGACAAATATATAAATAAATAGCATGGTGGGTCTGAGACTACTAATATAAAAACAGCTGAATCCCTCAACTGTTTTAGTATGTCTACGCCTAAACTACGTCAACTATCGTGGAATGATCCTAAGATATTTAATACTTTGTAATAACACGAAAACTACTAGGAAAGGTCAGGGTTTATGATATTACAAAATTATAAAACGTCAGCAATATATACATATGTAATTAATGACCTACTATTTGAAAAGCTTAATCTAGAATAAGAACCGTTCGAATGGTATGGATTATAACATATTTGGTAATTATTTAGTTTAGGTTGCATACGTCTGATTTTCTTGGAATTTTAGCATGTTGTAGAGAAAATTATGCTGATTAATTTGATATGTATTGTAAAATATTTGTATGTCGCCATCTAATGACTATTAGACTAACGACAGTTTGTTAGTTAACGACGATTGCTTGACGATTAGATTGTTTATAGCAACGAGGGGAGAGTTTGTTTATCTCCAGTTTTTGACTGAGACTTGAGTGAACCGCACGGATTCTTTCTTTCTAATTAATTGCTGTCAATCTTTAATAAACATTTTTCTTTATTCATTAATTTTCCGAAGTTGTTATTTGGTCTTATTTTACAATATATAGGGCGCGGAAAATATTCCTTCACATACTTTTTCAAGGTTTGAAAGTTAGATAAAAACATGCATTAGATTTTATCTCAGTAGCACTTTATTCGATCATAATGATGTCATCACGCAAGAATTTGCACAACACATCGATTTCTTTGTTTACATTTCTTTGTTATTGTCTGCTTCTATGATTTGTTTCAAAATTTTAGTCAAAAATTTCGAAATATGATAAATATTTCATCAGTTGAAATATTGAAGCGAATATGATCACACAATATCAATTTTTGGAGCTCGCTGGTGATCGTAATAAATTAATCGATTTTTTAATTGATCAAAAAGTGCTAAGAGGTGAAATTTTTTTATTTAAAGGATATTATTCATATTCAAATAGAATTGAAGCATTTATGAAAGAAATTTCACGAATGTATCCGATAGAAATTGATGATTATTTGTACTACTAAATAAATTATTATTGTTGGAAAATAATTTGTGTCATTATATTAGTCGTAACTAATTATATTTAATGTTGGAGAGGATTGAGGGTGAGGCGGGGGTGTTAAAAAGCTGGTCTAAATTTTTAACAGCCCCCACCCTCAATCCTCTCCAACATCAAGTATTTGCAAAATACCAACTATTCAAGATAGTGTACATTTCCCAATTTTCAAACCTCAAAAACTATGTGAAGGAATGTTTTCCGCGCCCAACATATATATATATATATATATATATTCTTATTCAGCATAAAAAACTGTATAACATACTAAAATTTCAAGGAAATCGGGCATATGAAACCTAAACTAAATAATTACCGCATTCTCAATGCACTGTAAATCCCAGTTTTCCAAAATGCATTATTTTAATGCGGATAAGTGTGTTAAATATGACGGCACCCATTTGATTAACATTGTAGTCACTTTTTACACACTTAGAAATGTGTTAAAAGTGACTACAACAGTTTTCCAGTGGACGTCTGTGTGTGCATACGTGCGTTCGGAATTATTTTTCACCTTGATTATCTCGAGAACAAAAAATGATATCGACGTGGGACCAATTGCATTCGACCCATAACGTCAACTATTTCAGAATTGCTGAGGTGTTTTAATAGGGCAATAACACATGATGGTAAATACAACTATGTCGATTTTTCTCAGTGCACACACACACACACACGCACAAGAATTCTCCTAAAAACCATAACATCCGACCCCAAGGATTTGCACTTTGATAAATTGAGCCCATTACAATAATTTCCTACTGATAAGTTAACAATGAAAATTATGAAATGAAGATAATCAAGTTGAAATTTTATTACAATTTATTATACTACATAAAATGAAATTATAAAATTACAGCATAATTACGATGCAAGATTCATTTTCTAAATATCATCCTGACACAATAGAGTTAAATTTAGAAATTAAATTGTACTGTAATTTAAAAAAAAAATTGAGGAAATAAGTAATGAAATTGGAGTCGGTGTAAAAATTATTTTTTTATGAATTATGAATTCTTCATCAATATCTTTCTCTTTGTCTATCAATGAAGAAGAATCTTCTTCAAAAGATTACTTAATAAAATAAAATACCAAGATCATAAGAAGATTATCTTCTCTGCATTATCATAAATCATCTTGATCTGAAAAAGAACTTTTAAATGACATATTTGACGTCAAAAATGCCTTCTTTTTTGTAATGTCATTAACATGACGTCAACGATATGGTTCGGTAAATTTTATTAATGCAATCCTCTTATTCTGACAAATTATTTTTCTTTATATTTTGATGTATTAATAATGCATAAAACTAATCAGTATATTCAATTATGAAAGAAGTTAATACCACTTATAACTAATTGAGTAAAATCAATTCTTTCGAATTCATCAAAGTCATTTATACTGATAAAAAGAAATTAAAAAAAAAGAGTTGTTTATATTTATTTTTTGTTGATTGATTTAATCAAATGGAATAAAGTGTAATGAATGAAATCGTTAAAAAAGTGAAGACTTACGTGGAATAGTTGATAGAATAAAAAGAATTTTACGTCATTTCTGACGTGACTGAAATCAAATTAAAACCCAGCTGTAACGAAAACGTCACGTGAGTAATAAGGGAAATAGACGAGTTCATAAATGACGTCATACATCGGCTAAATTAAGAATAGAATAGGGTCGAAAAGAAGCTATCATGATTTGTTGAATTAATTTATCTTTACTTTTGTAATGGCTTTGATTTTGTGCGAAAATTAATTGTGTTTGATAACTTTATTAAAAATAGGATATATGTCAAAATATAGGCCAATTTAATAATTAATTTATTTATAAAAAATTAATTTATATTTATATAAATTATTCATTTATTTATATTTAAAAGCTATTCTTAAATTAGAAGATGAACCACAATAAACTATATAGCATTAAATATATTTGTATATGCAGCAAGATTACTTTTGTCTCCTTAACATTTTCTCGTTCTTTATCAATTGTAATTTTAATTCTTAACATTTTTTTATTTGTAATATAAACTAAATCTCGAAATTTTTTTAATCTCATTTCACTTGTATTTATAGAAAGAAATAATTTATTAACTTATAAATTTTTTTTGTATTTAATAAATAATCAGATTAATTTAAATCTTTACTCTTAAGTTCTTAAAAAATCTAATCTCCTTTAATGGATGATAATGGGGTGTGATTAGAAAACATTTTATTATTGGATAATAATTTTTGATAGAAATAATGTACTTTACATAAGAGAGTTTTATAAAAATGATAAAACAACAGCAGAGGAAATGTTTTATTATGATAAATATTTTTTATTTCGAAAGCCAAATGTAATGTACTGAGATGATAGGACACTTTGCTCAGAGATTCAGAATAAAAATGCAAATAATTCTCTATCTCTTTCTCGGGAAAAGTCTAATCTATTGACATAGTATGAATTTTTTTTTAAAAGTGAATTATCTTAAAGAAGTTATTAAATTCACATTTAAACAAGTTAGATAATAAAAAAAGCATATTTTCATTAAGAGTATTTTTTTATTCCAAAAACCACTAGTTTTATTTATTAATATCAACAATTATTTTACTATCAATGAATATTTTTTTTTTATTTTACTAACTCAATAATTTCTTGATCATAAATAAATATTTCTTTCATAATAAACCAATTTTATTTATATTAAAAAGAATTATTATTTACTACTTTTATAGTATTCCCACCTTGAAACGTGTGGAAATACTAGAAAATGATTTGTGCCACTGTGAACTATATGCTAAAGAGCACATATCACTTCTAAAAAATTTAAATAAACTTAAAGTGTCGAACCAACTAAATGTTCAACTTTTGTTAAAGGCACCCAACATTCTTGCTTGGGTAAACATTGCTAAATACCTCAATGATTGTAAAATTCGTTTGTAACTACTGATTCATTTGTTAATATGGTCTAATTACAATATCTATATATTTAAGTTAAGGCTAAATATATGAATGTATGTACTTGTTAATATCGTACAGGTGAAATAAACCTATTAGGTAAAGTGCAAGTTATTTATCTCAATTTTCTTTTCAATTTTAGAATGGATCGTGTGAATCTCTGTCATCGAAGGGTGGTATTCTATCAAATACTGACCCGGGTGGGTCAGAGTTGAGTGACAGTGGTGATGGAAGACCTCCAAACGAGTGGGATGCTGTACCTGTGATTGTCCGACAATGTATAAAACACCTAGAACTCAAGGGCTTGAGAACATTAGGAATTTTTCGAGTTTCACCTTCAAAAAAAAGAGTTAGACAAGTGAGTCATTATACTATCTATTACATAATTGTGTTAACCTTGACATCGTTATCACCAATAAATTCCCATCTAATGTGTTCATTTTCCAATTGCTTTCTCTTTTTGGAGTAAATTATACGGTTCCAGCTACTTTCGTGAGTATTATCTATAATAATTATTATCATTTTATCAGTTATTCAAAAGTTGTGTCATTGATTTTGAGACATTCAAATTATTGATAAAATTATATAATCCTAGGCAATTGAAGAAATATAAAACAAAAGATTTTTAGTAAATATTATTATTATTATTATTATTATTATTACAGTTGAAACAATTACTTTTTATTTTGCAATTTTGAAAATAAAGTTATTTTTTTCAATGGAAAGAAAATAATCAATAAAAAGTATCATTTGTGGTCATAAATTTTACTGGCAATTACAGTAATGAAGCATTGTATAACATCAATATTTTTTATCATCATTATACCTTAAAATTGTTAAAACTAATTACTGCACTGATGTTCAATAATCCATTTTTTTTTCTTTCTTTTAAATATCTTCATAATTTTTTGCAGCATGTATGTTCAGCTCTGCTTAATAAGTAAAGGAAAAATTAATAATTTATGAATGAAAAATTTCACATATTATCTAATTTTTTCTCAAAAGAAGATTTGACTTAAATTCATTAAGCAGAATTACAAATCTTATTAAAAAATTTTCAACAAAATCTTAATCAGCTTAATGAGTTCAGGATTATCTTATGTCCTATATTGATCGTTTTGTACATACGTACCTTTTTCTGTTGAAACGAACTCTCAAAACTCCCACGCATTATTACATCTACAGTTTCAAAGTGTGTTGAAAGTATTTACAATATTAATCAAATAAATAATTTCATATTTACACATACTAACTGTGTTAACATAAAATAGCTTCAAAAGTCGAAGTTTGCAATGTAGAGTTCATTTTTTAGTATTCAAACAAACAAATCCTATAATTTCGCATAATAGCATCTGTAGAAAATTAAAATTCATAAACTAGGTTCAGTAAATCAAAATCAGATTAAAGGTTCTACTCTGATAGCTATTAAAGCAACAGCATAAGTCAGCCGGTTTGTGTTCTATAAGCTTCTCAATGGTCTGATCCTTGTTGAAAAGATAAGCAGCAAGTACGTTTGAATGATTGTTGATTTTATGTTTAGAATCAATGCTTAGTTGGTTTATTACACTCTTGACTGTATATCTCTGGAACATATCCACATGTAGATCGTTGAGTATAGTGATGCTAGAAGTATAGCTTGGAGAACAATGACCAATACCTTGAATAACTTTGATTAATAACTTTAGATAATTCTGATGTATGAATTGTTGATGATGGCTCATAGCAGGATTTCATAGGTTTAAATTGATTTTATTGAATATTAAAGATTTGAAAATAACATAAACCTTCTTAATGAATGGCAAATCAATGTTAATAATTATCATTATTTATATTTATAATTTACTGAAATGTATGTTTAAAAAATTGATTTTCAGTTGAGAGAAAACTTTGATTGTGGACGAGAAAGAAAAATCGAACCCGACCAATGTCCTCATGATGTAGCAACACTTCTTAAGGAATATTTTCGAGATCTTCCAGACCCTCTTCTCTGCCGAGATTTATATCAAGCTTTTGTACATACTCAGAGTAAGGAAATAAACGATATTTTTGTGTAATTTTTAAAAGTTAATAATCAACATTCAAATCAGGTATTCAATTTAATAGAAATACGTAACAGAAGATTACAACAAGAAGCACTTCAACATCTTATTCAATTGCTTCCGACTCCAAACCGAGAAACTCTTTGGGCTTTGTTGAACTTCTTATCTGAAGTTGCTGCTAATAGTGATGATGTAAGAACTGAAACTGGTGAATGGCTTCCTGGCAATAAAATGGATGCGACTAATTTAGCCACGGTATAAAAAAATTAATATTTATGCATGATGTTATGTTATTGGAAAATTAATGGGAATTATTTCATGGAAATATGTTAATAGACTTAAGAAACTCATGAACCAAGTTTCAAGTTTATATCAAATAATATTTGATGCATTGGTCATTTATTGAGCATTTCACTCTATGAGGTATCACACTCAGGATGACACAATGCATAATACTTTATTTTTTACGAATATATATTGTTATAATTATAATCTAAAATTGATTCAATACGTCACATATTAATTAACTACTCATTAGGGTGTTATTTGTTTCATGAAATAATTTTAATAATTGTGCCCTATCACACTTGAATAAGTTATTATGTTTTCAGTCATACGAAAATAAATTTATTCAACATTAAATTAATTGTATATATTCAATAATATAATTTAAATTATTGACTTTTGACATATACATATTTGATAAATATTCTTCATTAATAATGATTACCTGCAGGTAAAATTATGATGAAAAATCATAATTTTCTAATGATTTTTCTTAAATAATTTGGTTAAATATTATGAGATTTATTGAAAAAGATGACAATATTAGAAGTTAAAATGAAACTTTCTTTTATATCAAGGTATTCGCTCCAAATATTCTTCACTGTGTCAAGCCAGGACAAACAAGATCTGAAGTATCAGCAGACAGAGCAGAGGAAAGAATTGACGTGATAAATGTAGTCCGTGCATTATTAGAAAACTCATCAAGTTTATTCATGATCCCAGCTGCACTTCTTGATGAACTTTATCTCCACATGATGGATACTCATCCAGTAGAACTTGACCTTGCTCTTTCTCGACGAGCTGAAGAGTGAGTATTGATGATTACTTTTTCATTTAATAATTATTTAATTCTTTTTTTTAATTCTAATTACAAGGTTATGACCTCGTTCGATTCATTTTTAATTGTTACTGTTTATATAAAAAAAAAATATATATTTCTGGTGAAAAATATGCCATGATTATATTTTTACCATCCCTAGTAGAAAGAGTGGCTTATATCTGGCTCAACATGCCAATTTTGATTTTTACTGGGAATGTGAGATATTTAACAAAAAAATAGAGACAATAAACATTGTTTATTTTCTCATTGTCAAGTTAAACATTACTAAAAGATATGAATTATAGTTGAGGCTCAGATAAAAACATAGGCATTTTAAAATTTCTAGTTTCCACAGAAAGAAAAAAAATCTCAAGTCTATCTCATGGGTTACTATTTGATTTTAAAATCATAAATATTAATAAATAGATAACAAATTGAAATTTTTTCATCCATAAATCATCTTCACAATTTTTCGAAATTGATTGTATTATTTTTCTTCTTTATATCATTTATTGAGATTTTTGTTTTTGTAGAAAATAATATCATTCAGTTTAAAAAAAAATACCAATTAAATGAGAAATATTAGATGCAATATTTTCTATCAGAGATAGAGATTGAATAAGAAATTTAAAAATAAAATTGAATCCGCAGGCAATGTGTAGACGAGGCTGATCCATTCAGTGAACCAGAAATATTTTCCGAAGAATCTAATGTTTCATCGATTCCTCAAACAACAAAAAAAATATGGTCACGTGAGGAATGTTTACATCAGATGGCAGGTATAGGTGGTGATATAGGGCCAAAGCCAAGAAGACCAAAAAGGCCGGGATCTAGACGAAAAGAGGATGGAAGAAGTAATAGTGTAGATAGTGGATCAAGTGAAGATCCAACTGACTCACGGAGGAGATCATCTCCAATGGTTATCACAGCTAGTCTCACAATCCCTATGTCTGGAGCATTCACGCTAAATCTCGATGATCCAGATATTCCTTACATTGAAGAACAGCCTAAACAGCCAGCTGCACCTCCAAGAAGACAAAGACAAAGATCTATTTCTGGATGTAGTGAAGGTAAGGCATATTATTTTCTACATAAATAAACAACTACTAGTTAGACCTGTACAAAAACTTTACGAAAAAAAATAAATATCAAGAACTAACTGTTATAATTGTCGAGAAAATCAATTTGAAAATAGATTGTACAGTCATAAATATAAAAAAAAAATATATAAAATGTATTTATTTTCTATAAAACTTCTTGGTAAACAATATTGGAGGTCAAAATAATTTTATCTATCACAACTTGTTTTTCTGTTTTTCTGATCGAAATAGTTAAATTTTCAAATCTTCTCTCTTGACAAAGCTATGTATAACTGTCCCTAAGTAAAGACTAAGGTTGACCAAAAGCTGATGTTTGTTCTAACATTGGCCATTGAGTCTTGTTGATGGTCATAGAAAATACTATAGTTATTGTTAAAATGGCACTTAGGTGGAAGACATGGCAGTGACAGTGCAGTTGGTTCATCTGCTACCCTTTCCGGAGATCAACCCCCCAGTTCTCCTCCTTCATGGGCATCATCACCACCAGCGAGTCCTGATAGCGCTGTCACCGCAGTTTCATATATTCCTGACCAGCAAGCTGTTCTTCAACGTGTGCTATTTACAACTTCTAGTGAAATTCGAGAAATATCGAGATCAATGAGTCAAGAAGCACCAAAAGCAACTTTATCATCAGCTTATACTCCAAGTATAACTAGCATAGGCAATGCTGTATTAAGGTACGAAGTGATAAGACAACTCGCATGAAAAAATTTCGTTCCCCAAAGGTTCCCCAGCTTTCCCTTCGTGAGATTATGGGGATCGTTGGGAAACGAAATTTTTTTTTTTGAAAATTTTTTCTACTTGCAAGAACAATATACATAATGGAAAAAATAAAAAATAATGATATGTTGGCGAAAAACTGTAAGATATAAAAATGGGGATAACTTCTATGCTAATGATGCTACGGGGTTGATCGAGGGCTCAAATGAAAGATCTGGACGAGAGGAAAGGAGCCGATATAGTGAAAATCATAATTGGAGCATAATTTATGCTAAAATTAAAGCAATTTCCCATTTTACCCCATTTTAAGAGTGAAATAATGGATTTTTCATATTTTGGACTGGATTCCGCATTTCTAGGCATTGAGAGGAAGAGAATGAGTGGTCAAACTTGAAAATCGGACAACTTTGATTTTTCGACCCCAAAAAATGGCAAGTGGTACCCCTTTCCATTTTTTTAGGCCAAAAAATAAAAGTACTCCGATTTTCAAGTTTGACCACTCATTCTCTTCCTCTCAATGCCTAGAAATGCGAAATCGGGACACAGCCCGGGAAAATTCAGTTTAACACCCTCAAAAAGGGGTAAAATTGGATACACATTACGAATCATCATCCCCTTGATTTTAAACCCTTATAACTCATGAACGGACTGTCCAATAACCATTTTTAGGGATGTTTTAGAAACATTAAAATCTGAGCTATCTAACGATATCCATAGATTTATCGAAAAAAATTTCTTTCACCCTTAAAATTGCTAAAATATAAAAAAAAACACATTTTTTTAGGAGTTTGCCTACTATTTTGGCAATTTTGAGGGTGAAATAAATTTTTTAAACATTTTTTATGAATATGTATTTTTAGCTTAGATTCTGAAGTTTCCAAATACCTCCTTAGAATCATCGCTCGATAACTTGTATGCGAGTTACAGAGGTCTAAAGTCGAAGTAAGAGCAAAAAAATCATCTACTTTCGACTTTGGATCCTTATAACTCATGGAAAAATAATCCGACAATGAATTTCGACAGGTATTAGGTAGAAACTTCAGAATCTAAGCTAAAAATACATATTCATAAAAAATGTTTAAAAAATTTATTTCACCCTCAAAATTGCCAAAATAGTAGGCAAACTCCTAAAAAAATGTGTTTTTTTTTATATTTTAGCAATTTTAAGGGTGAAAGAAATTTTTTTCGATAAATCTATGGATATCGTTAGATAGCTCAGATTTTAATGTTTCTAAAACATCCCTAAAAATGGTTATTGGACAGTCCGTTCATGAGTTATAAGGGTTTAAAATCAAGGGGATGATGATTCGTAATGTGTATCCAATTTTACCCCTTTTTGAGGGTGTTAAACTGAATTTTCCCGGGCTGTGTCTCGATTTCGCATTTCTAGGCATTGAGAGGAAGAGAATGAGTGGTCAAACTTGAAAATCGGAGTACTTTTATTTTTTGGCCTAAAAAAATGGAAAGGGGTACCACTTGCCATTTTTTGGGGTCGAAAAATCAAAGTTGTCCGATTTTCAAGTTTGACCACTCATTCTCTTCCTCTCAATGCCTAGAAATGCGGAATCTAGTCCAAAATATGAAAAATCCATTATTTCACTCTTAAAATGGGGTAAAATGGGAAATTGCTTTAATTTTAGCATAAATTATGCTCCAATTATGATTTTCACTATATCGGCTCCTTTCCTCTCGTCCAGATCTTTCATTTGAGCCCTCGATCAACCCCGTAGCATCATTAGCATAGAAGTTATCCCCATTTTTATATCTTACAGTTTTTCGTCAATATAGTTCAAAATAGTTTTGAATCATTCATCCATCAGGCAAGAAGAACTTAGAATAGGATAAAATTGAATAAAATTCAAAACTAAATATTAAATCATTTTTAGATCCAAAACAGCTGACATAGAGAGGATGTTACGCATTTCTAAAGCTGATAATAATCGGCAAAAGAATAGTGGATCATCATCATCAACAACAACACCAACAACATCATCAACAACTTCTAGTGATAATAAAAAATATACTAAACGAAGATATACCGACTCGAGGCATCAAACTCGCCATATTCCAGATGCTGAAAGCTTAGTGAATAAATCGTCAGCAGTCTCATCGAGTTCTTCAGTAGTATCGAATTCTTCAAGTCAGCGAAGTAGCACAGCTGCAGCAACAGCACCAGTTTGGAAACGTCGAGAAATCATTTCCTCAGCACCCAAAGAACAACAACGTTATTTTTAACAGTTACCTATTACAAAATTAACATGAAATTCGTGAATACACTATAAAAAAAAATATTGCTGCAGTAACAAAACATTTTATTATTACAAATAAAGGCTTTTAACCACACCTCACTTTTATCATAATACAAAATGTGATACTGTAGATGCGCTTATAACAATACTTTGTATAATTACAACAGCAATATTTTTCTTTCAGTGTAATTTATCCATGAAGAAAAGTTCGAAATTACTAGATAACCGTCCTTGTACTTTAATAATTGAAGAAATACCTATAGGTTTGTTGATCTCTTCGTCATTGTGACGAACTTTCAAATTTTAGACTTTTAAGCTATAAAATTATGAATAATAGATCACTAAAAAAAATACAATCAAAACAATCAATGAACTTTTGGGTTCATTTATTACTGTAAAGCAATATTTGAATCTCCTCCAGGTGAGGAGCTATTTATTGTGTGCCAAAGAGATATCTTTATCTAATTAAGTTTTTAATGCGTAAAATAAAAAAAATAAATAATTTTTATATCAACAATTATATTTGTCGTTTCTTTCTTACCTTAAATATTCTTAAAGTTTTATTAATTACTTTGTTATTGATACCAATTATTGACACCTTTCAGTGAAAGAAGAAGGAGAGAAAGATAATTTCAAAATATTGGTATGCTTCATACTTACACTTACAATCTTAATCTATTGATGAGAGTATTAATAATAAAGTTTACATTATGTTTAATTACAAGTATCATAAAAAAATTGTGCAATTGAAAAATATTTCCCTAAATAATTATGATAGTACATGGAAACAAAAGTTAATAACATTACATATAACATCATTCTTTTTATTAATTATTTCAGTTTATATTTAAATATACTGCATTCACTTTTATCTACATAAATTAATGAAAAAAATAGACATTAATATAAACGATATCGATAAAATTATATAATGTTAGATCAAGTTCTTAATTTTTTTATCCAGAATCGTCTTAAAAATAACAAAAAATACATAAGTATCAATTCGTACACTTAAAAGAATAAAACATCATCAAAGTACATTTTTTCAATTGAATTATGATACAACACGTGCAATACTTGTTCCTAAATATTTTTCAAATGATTTTTTATTTATATTTACGTATCTTCAAATTATAATGATCTCTTTTTATCATTTCTGTTAAAAAAATATAATTTTGTTTACAAACTCATCTATAATTCCATGAATTACTCATTAATTATTAATGATAAATTCAAAAATAAACACCAATAAATATCGATATGTTTGTATTACAAGCTAATCTTCATTAATTTTTGAAATAACAGCAACAATTAAATTTTGGATGCATTTAAAAAAATTTATTAATTAAAGAAATCTTTTAAATATTTAACAATATTGGAAATATTTAAAGTAAATTCGCTTTAGACAATGATATTTAAACTTTTTATTGATAATTATATAAACCTACATTCATTAAAAAGTACTAACGAGACCTGCTCCAATAATCCCCGATAATAGAAAAGCAAAATACTGGCTATACTGTAACAAATAATCGGGATTGACTGATATAAGAGATTTATTATAAACGATTATGATAAAGTTATTGATCCATTGATAACAAGAACAACTCTTTATACCTATCACGATAATTATAATATAAATTAACATTTATATTCATCACTTGATTTACAATTATTTAAACAATTGAGAAATAATTTATTTTCCTAATCTTTGTGCACACGAATAAAATAATATAAGCTTTGATAGACATTATTTATTCAGTATTTTTTATTTAAACACAAAAGACATACAAAACAATTTCATATATATATATATATTTATCTTTTACACTATTTCATACTTAGCTGCCTGAGGGCTGGACGGATAATTGTTTTAATATCAATAATAATTGATGCCCTACATTTCTACAGTTTTCCTATATTTTATAAGATAGAAAATTGGTCTATAAAAAGAAAAATAATTTCAAAAATGATTCCTACTAATATTTGGAATATTCTCTCATTAATAACAAAGTGTGAGTACTTTTTGAGTCAACTTATATAAATTTCTAAATAATTTTTTCATAATTTCTTTTTCTTTAGTATTTTGTCGTAATTTATATAAGATTTGATTCAAATAAATATATCCTATCATATAATACAGTGTCAGTAAAGAATAGAAACTTTTAAACTATGTTTACAAATTTTCTTGATTATATCTTTTATAGACTCACACTGTATTACAATATATAATCTTTTAATTTGCAATAAAATTTGTTATTTTTTGCATTCATATTTATTTATATTCTATTTATATATATGATGAATTGTAATGTCATTGACAAGTATTAATTGTTGAATGCCAACAAATAAAATATAGAAATTATCCTGCTTTTTTTTTTATCACAACGTTTTGATTAGTTCCATCTTCAATACATTCTGTTCAGATGTATTGACAATTTTTTTATGCAAAGTTGGTAAAATATTTAAAAAAAAAAAACACACTATTATCATTATTTTTAAATATAACAATGTGTTCTATAATATTTATCATATAGATGTATATAAAAAAATAATATCATTTTTATACTTCTGTAGAATGCGTTTGAATCCTGACTTTTTTTTGTGATCCATTTCTTGATAGAGTAGGACTGTGCGATGAAAAACCTGGATTCTGAATACCTAAAGGTTTTGGCTTCTTTAATGAACTTCTTAAAGGTGATGTGGTGCTTCCAATACTTCCAGACGTTGTTACTGATGCCATGGAACCATTCCTAATACTGCTAGCATATGGCTTTCCACTTGCATCAGTCATAGATATGTTGCCACCTTTAAAGAATAATTTATTCAATTAATATTTTATAGCTATGAACAATTATTAGCTTTAAAACTAAACTATTAAATCCAAATTCGTTGATTTTTTGTAAACTGTTTCTATCAACAATTATTCCTATCTGTGCTGTTTTAATGTACTTCAATTTGTAGTTAACATTGATACTTAAATAGTAGGAAATAGTATTATAGAAAGATGCAGTAGTATATCATGTACATCTTCTTTCTTGCCTTTCTTAATTTTTTTAACCTAGTAAACTCCTTTTTAATATTATAAGTGTAGCATGAAGTCATATTTATTTAGTATCTATTATCTTAGCATTTATTTCGATAACACCCAATTGTACTCTTCAGAGAGGCAACTCTTTCTTTTTAATTCAGTATTGGACTAGCTATTTTCAATAAAACCAGCTATTTTTTAAGCATCATACTAATAAAGCAAATCACTTTTTTTTAAATTGCTTTGATAATTATTCTTAAAAGTGATTTTTCTTTTATCCCCAACATACAGAGCTATTTATTTAAAAGATAAAACAAAATGGACTATACTTAGTACAATTATATAAAGTAGCATTAAAAAAAATTGTTGGTAAAAATGATTCCAATTTGAGTAATTTGATGGCAATTTAAAACTGCGATAAAAAATTATCCTACTTGAAAGGTACAAATTGCTTCTGAAAAGAATACCAAATTTTATCCTGTTAAGAAGTGATTTTCTTCTCAAGTAGGGTGATTTCTGCCAAATACTTAACTAGCCTTCATTTTTATATTACTCAAACCAAAGCAATTTTCTTTTGGTTTCTAGATCAATAATTTCCCTCTAATTCTTTCAGTATGTCCACGGGGTAATTATAAAAATCCATATTATGAAATATATTCGTCATGACGATCCGATAATGCAGTATGTAAATAATCTTGTAACTAACCAAAGTGATTCTGACAGCTCCTGAGTGCTGCTTCAATTCTGTTTTAGGTGTTTAGTGTGTAAACTTATGAAGACGTAATAATACACTGATTTCCGATGTGCTTTTGAATTATGCCGCAAATTGAAGCTACTACTTTAGTTTTAAATGAGTTAAATAAAAATTTAAAGTAGCATTTTGATGCGAAAAATGTTGATAATTAATCAACATATTCATGGAAATGAGTTACGCAAGAAGATTTTCAGTTCATTTAAATTGGTTCATGACCATTATATAATGTTCGTTAAAGGACATTATTTTAAAATATGATTTTACGAGTTTTGATACAATAGTCTTGAATTATTATGAATAAAATAATTTTACCATCACAAATTTAATCTAAATAATCACAAACTTATGGCATTGAAGCATAACTAGAACTTGATGTTTATAGTTGGTATAACATATTTAACTTAAAACAAATTCAATATATTTTTTTTTAAAACATCTAGGATAGCACATAGTTGTATAGTATTTTCCATTTGGCTCAATAAGTATGTAAGAATAAAAAAGAAAACTTTTTACCATTGGTAGGATTATGCTCTCGATAGCCTGGGTTGTTGATTGTTGCTGAACGAACATCAATAACTTCTCTCAGTCTTGTTGGGTCACCACCTTTCCTGGCATAAATACCCTCATAAATAGAAGACACAAGGACACCAAAGTTAAGGACAATAGCAGCCAACTGAAATAAATATAATCTAAATATAGAAAAGAGATTTTAATTGAACAAGGAAGAGATCTTAGAGACTACCAAACTGAGAAATATTTATCTTGTTTAGTCTTTCCAACTATTCGCATTTATTCATTCGGATCTTTAGATGAAAATGTAATTCCCATGTTGCTTTTCAGAGTAAAAAGAAATAAACATTGGTCAGAGATAATATAAAGAGAAATGAAAATGATACAAAGTAGTGGAAGGAGTAAACCATTAAGGTCCAGGTTTGATTTGGAGCAGGTTGTCGTTGTAAGAGTGATGTATTAAAAGATTGAAAACCAAGACCTATAAGCCTTTGCATTGAGGAACCATGATAGATCATGTTTTATAAATACTTTCATGGCTTGTAACCTTCAAAATACTGAAAATTAAGTGAAAATGGTCATGATGAAAATTGTTCTTTTTGACTCAAGGAATATTTTTTATTTGAACAATTTTTTCCGATCTATTATAGTTTAGCTGGAAAATGAATTTAATTAATCCGAATGTAAGATACTAGTTTGAAGATTAAGTTGACATTAATGTGGGTATCTAACACAGATTTCATTGAAAAAGTATATAAGATATTATAGTGTTAAATGAAAAACGGTTGTTTTACTACCAGACACAATGACATTTTAACAGCATCTTTTTATGCTGGCTAATCATTAAAGAAATTGAATAGAACACCTGCGAATCATGAACATCTGCAAGTGTCCCTTAGGTGTTTCAATAAGCTTCCTTACAAAAATAAGCCTGTGCTTCTTTTGTAGACTTTATAAACCCTTAAGTGAACATATTATCTTAGTCCATTTTTCATTACGATTTATATTAAAAACTTTACTCGATATAGATCCACTTATTCGAGTAATAACCACTTTATTTACAGCATTGAAAAAAGAAGTTGGATAATTACAGGCCATGAAAATAACTTATAAAGGTAAAATGTGATGAAAAAAAATTGAAACAAATTTTCTTCTTGAGTGTTCTGAGTTTGAAATGATGTAAGACTTTTTCTCAGCAATTAAACGATTTGTAAATTTTTCAGACCTGTATTTAAATGAAATTAATACCGATAGTTAATTAAAGAAAATTAACATAGTTTTTATAGCAAGCTAATGAGCTGTAATTTTTTTTTGCGTCAGCATCTTGCCTTTGTTTCTCACCGATTAACTTCTAACATTATGTATTTCATTTAGCACCTTTTCACGGAAGTAACAATTGAGAAGAATAGGTGAAAAAAGAAAGTAGTTATGCTGATTATCGATAACTGAATGAAATAAGAAGCATCAATTTCACAACTCAAGGAGCAACCATGGAGATCTACATGATTTTTGTCAATTAGCTTTTCAGAATTAGTTCATGTAGACTACCTGTATCACATCAATACCAATAATAGGAATTTGATCATGCAGGAATTTTAAATGTGTCAACTTCAACAATCAGATTCATTATCATCACTTCTGAATAAAAAGTTAGTTAAAGGAATCACTAAATTCGATTTTATTGAATTTAATTAAGGTAATAGCTTTAATTTTTTGGAATAATTATGTAATACAAATAACAAATGAATATTATTAATTGCTAACAATTGATAGCATGATGAGACCAATTAGGAGAAGTGTTCAGAAATCAAACAATATGTATCATAACTGGATGTCTTCATTATTATGAGAGTATAATGAATGATAATCGACTATTGTTTATCATCAATCTATTGATGTTTATCATCAACAATTGGCTATTGTTACCAAAAAAAAATGGTAAGCATCTTCTAATTCAAACATTCAGCTATCATCATCGTTTGTTGATCAGGTGATGTTAGATCGATCGTGAAGAAGTTTCTGATCGCATTTACACCACCGTCTTTTTTCTTTAAAACTTATATCGTTTTGATCAAAATGTAAATCAAGACGTGTGTTGAAATATCTTACCTGCATATAAAAAGCTTCGCCTCTAGTAATCACATAACTGTTCGCTTGATCATCAGTCTGCAATGCAAATAAACCAGCCGCTGCTATGGATAGGCATGCTAAAACAGTCAAATCAAGTCCATAATAATTATTAATTTAATACTTTACAATAGAATACATTATATTTTATTTACAATGCTAATAATGAAATAATTATATATCCATTTTTGTTCAATCTAAATCATCTCGAGGCATATGTACCTAGAATTTGGTTGAATCAGTGTTAGCACCAGTACCCAAGTAACAATGAAATATGGCCATGTTTTGGCTTGATTACGTTTTCTTAATGGTCTCATTGTCTTTTCTGGGTCTGAATTTATTCTCTTATAAGTGCTATATTAGGCCAAGTGTCTCGAAAATTTGGTGGGCCATGTTCAAGACTCCAGAATAGGACCAGATTTAAATTTCTATCAAGTTAATTACGAAACTTATCACTAACAAATGGATTGATTCAAAGAAATGATTAGAAAAGGTTCAGGATGTAATCAAAATGTTATCAAAGATACATAGCTTTTAGACAGTAGCAGAGAGCATGCATTATCCTTGGACCTTAAGAAAAAAAGGAACCAATTCCTTTCTTTTATTCACCCGAGAGATAACTCACTTAAGTCCATACAATAAATTCACTTGGGAAATAAAAGAAGAATTTCTCCATTTCATGCTAGCAGAACAACTTGCACTGGACATGCACGAGAACACTGATCTGATAACTTTTCTCTGATGGAGTTCCAACATCAAACTCAAATAATCGTAACGAACGCGGAAAAGCACTAGGAGACCAGAGTGATGGTTGTTATTTCAATGGAAGAAACGAAGAAATTAATAGATATTCTTTGATCTGAGCTAATCTAGTCTTTGATGAGCTCACTTGACAGTATAATTTTTAGCTTAGAATATAAATTTGCTTGTAGTGTAAGAAAAGAAGACTGGTATCAAAGTGTACACTGTTTTTTTTATACACATTATCAGTAATAGCCCAGATAATATTATGCCTTCTTTTATATTTCCTTACTTGCTGGTGAAGTCCCATTGGAATTAGTTCAACCGTTTTCAAGATCAAAACCCGGAAAGATGAATAGATGAACAATCATACAGAAAATTTAAAAAAATAGCTGGTTATATTCTGATGGCATGCAAATAACCCTGTGAGCTCAATAAAAGGCAGGTAGAAGGCATCTTGAAGTTATAGAGACTTCAATTTTATTCATACTAGAATATTATGAGTACAAAGTGCATATCGATGAATGTATTAATATTTAAATTTTTCAAGAAATAGGGAAACATTTATTCAATTATTCGATGATTTGATTGTTGACTGATATTACACATTCATGTAAATTCAAGAGAAAAAAGTATGTAAAGATGTAACTTACTAGCTAATGTTCCAAGCGCTACTTTGCCAATTACAGCTGTACTATATGATATGACAACTCGTTTCGCTGAAGAGGCCATTGCAAGCTGGAAAACTGTCAACACCACGAGAATCGCCAGGAGTCCAGATGCGATCGCTGCTGCTATTCCCGCAACCCAAACTGCCACTAAAAATTTATCTTTTGTTACTTCAAATGCATTTTTTCTTTCTACATTTGATTATTTAATGAAAAGTTATAATCTGTTGCATTTAATTAATTGGAAAAATATAAAAACAATGACAAAATGGCAAAAATTAAAATAGATAAAATAACAGACAACTTACAGACTGGTTGAAATCTGGACACACTGGTACCACATCTTTCTCGATTGTACAACAGAAGTTTGCATTGTCTCCAAGGACCAAAGTATCCCTTTTCAGCCGTCAGACCAGCTAGAACAAAATTCATTATATTTAATTTTATATTTTTTGTTCTCAGTTGAAGTCATTTTGTACGAAGAAGTTAAACAATTTCTCTTTTACATAACAATAATAATAAAATTCTATTTGATGGAATGTCTATGATTACAATTAGAATTAATATATAATTAGTAAATAACCATCGCGGTTTAAACTGTACGTGGAAAACTGAGAGTTTCAAAATATTTTGGTAGAAGTCATTAGAAAGGTAATTACGCCTCGCTGGTGACGTCGGTAAATACCAGTGGAATTCAGTACTTAAGTCACTTACAGGCTAATGTGTCATCAGAGTTAGTCTGAAAGTGATATGTGACCGAAAAGTGTTGATCAAATCAGTAAAATAGATAAGACAAAAATATGAAAAGTTTAATTAGTTTTAGCTTTTCCTACTCTTGATTATGTCAACGACTTTTTTGATCATTGATTGAACTCATGTATAAATCCAATAGCTAATTGTAAAATCGCGTTACCCAAACAGATAAATATTATTAAACTTGCTTATGCTCAATTTCAAAAATGATTGACTATTTTAAATTTAATTTTATTCCCAATATTCAATTGGTAATTATTTTTTCTATTTCCTGTAGTTCATATGATCATGGAAAATTCGATTTCCGGTAGTTTCTCGGCAATATTACCCCTTAACCAGGTCAAGACCACTGTCTTATCTACTACTATAAGATGCATAAAAAGTAACATCAATGTTAAATCAAATGGCTGACGTCACATAGAAACACTTTCAGTGCATTGAAATAAAACACCAATATTCGAAGTGAAGCCTCTGTCAAATCAAACAATATTGAATTGATAGCACAGGTTTGCTTCCACAAGAACTCTAATTGTCCAAATAAATATGAGTATGGCTTTTATCACAATCTATAGTGTAATGCAGTTCTATTCCAACAAGCAGTCTGATCAAATCAACAAGAGCAGTAATTCATTCGTTCAATTCCCTAGCTTTCTAGTACATAACATCAACGCCCAAATCAATCCGAATTGAATTGCACCACTTTAGCAAGCGAAATACGATACTCTATCAACAAGATGCTTGGGAATTTGTGTCTCACGGCGATCAATCTTCTTCTGGAGACTTGCTAGCGTAAATTACTCACAGCTTCTGAATTACATTTATGATAGTCTAAAATTTCCAATTTTCATAAAATTCTCGTATTTTTTAGTTTACTTCATAGTAGATAAAGATTATATAAAAGATATTAACTTATTTTTGTAGAACAGTAACACTATATTTTCTCATGAAGTCTAAAAGCTTTATTTTGGAGAAACTAAATAGGAAATGCTATCTCTAAATGAAGAAATTGAATTCGAATACTATTTCCGTTATGAAACTCAGTGATGATATATTCTTTTAGTCTAATTGAGTGTAGATGTTATAAGTTAAGTTTATAGATACATCTATGTGTGAATACAAAATAAATAAAAACATTTTTTTACATAACTATAGATTTAATTAATTCATTAGATAAGTTTATTATGAACATCAAAATAAGAACGATGCAATAAAAAAGCTCACTTTACACTTTACCACTAACTTGTAGATATAGATATTTTATACCTTACCGAGGTACTTTCTGTGAGAGAAAAATAAATTTTCTCTTTTTGCTTGTGCGCTCAATATAAACTTGATGTGACGCTGTACGGATCACTTACTCGTTACGTTCCGTTTGTTTATTCGTATTTCTCAGTGTTCATTCGAGTATACATGTTAAAGAATAAATGTTATGCAATGGACAAGAAATTATCGAGGATCAGAATAAGTAGTTAGACAAAAAAAAAGACGATTTAAAATTTTATATCCAACATTTATAACATCAAGTGATCAAACAAGATCAAATGAGAAATAATTAAATACTCTACTATTAATTTCAATTATTTCTCTACAAAGTTCAGTTGACTTTAATTGATATCAAAAAGTTCAATAGAAAATAGAAAGTAAGGCAAGAAAACATGATTAGTTCCAACTATTTCAATACCAGAACTTCCAACGGAAGATGAATAAACACATGATTGTTACTGTAAGAATGTAAACTTCATTTCATTTGAGAGTAGTTTTTATGTCTGTGAAAGTAAATGACAGTCTGTAATAAGTATACACAGGTGAAGCAGATGGAAGGTAAAGTGATTATCACATACCTGCATGTTACAACATCAGGTTTATTTACAAAGCATGATATCCTAGTTGTAAAATGACTGTTACGATTACATTGATGATTCCAAGACTTGCTGATGTTAAAATAGCAACTATCTATTTCTTCAACATCTAGCTTTTTGTAGCAATAAATTTTTCAATGCTATTTTCTGATTCATAAAGCATCAGCTAATGGAATAATAATTACAGATTGTTATGCCAGCTTTACTATTGTTGACCTGATGTTGATAGATCTAGTGTAATAAAATTTTTTATAATTAAGGATGAATTATTTTCAGAACAATATGTTTATGATAAATAATTCAAGGTTGAAGCAAAGAGCAAGCTAGTATAATGGTAAAATGAAGAATGGAAGTGTGTTACAGTTGACAAATTATAATTATAAATAAAATAAACTAGAAGATAAATAGGTTACATTTTCCTATATATTTCATAATGAATAATTGTTTGATATGATGATTTATTCAACATTATTCATCGGTCTTTTATGTATGCATAATGAAGTGAAGGTTATTAAAATTATAATAATCACGAATATTAAAAACAATATAAATTAATAATTAAATTATGCAAAAATTATTTTTCTATTGATTTCAATGATGAGATGATAACACATTTGAAGAAAAGGAAACTTTTTTTGAAATTCTTTTAGAAATTTCATTAGAGTTCTGTTTATTCTTATCAGTAGAATGTTCATTGCCTGAATTTATTTTGAAATACCATTGGAATGAGCTTTTTTTACCCAGACAATTGAAATTCTGGTTAGACACTCAAGCATGTAAAAACAACCATAAGTATATAAAGCCTCAAACTCCTGATCAAACGTTTTTTACACCAACTTCTTTATGCCACAACTCTATTCAAATTCTTGAAATGCTCAGTAAGACATTCAGGAATACTTCACAAGTGATTTTTCTACTTGAATAAATATTCAAAAAAGTTTTATTCAATTGTATGTTTAGATCTTTTAGCATATAATTAATTCCAAATTATTATTTCATTCACTTACATGAATAATTTTCTATATTTATGATAAATTGATTTAAAATTGTGATAAAAAACGAAAGTAAATCTGATGAAATCAGATTACAATGGTGTGACGTTCATTTGTGTGGTTGTCTGACAGAGAAAAAAGTAGAGGTAAGCCCACAGAACATCCGGTGAGCACTATGCAGCCGGAACATTAAATTACTCAGGCGTACATACTATCAGCTCAAAAAAATAACTATACAGAATGAAAAATTATTCAAAATCGCTGAGAAAATTGTTCAACATTGTTTCAAAAACCTTTTATTCTAAAATTAATCGAAACAATGAATTTTCACTCAAAAAATTTTCATTTCAAATCGTTGTTAAAATAGAAATGATTTTAAACTCATTGAAATTCATTTGAATGATATTGAATCACTGTGTTAAGTGATTTTTATTATTTATCTTCCAAGAGGGATGGACGAGGTATGAAGCATAAGATGTTTGTAATGAAGACTTGACTATGAAAAGAATGACAATAAGACGTTTTAGTGATTACCCCTTCTAATAGACCTGATAAATGTTAAACGCAAACTATTATCAGCATGACATCCTGTCAGCATCACAGATAAATTCAATACACGCAAGCCTGTCTCGTAATTCTCTCATTTCGTTGCGAAGTCAAAGTATTTCCGACTACGTTGATTCCCATAATTTATTTCTATAAAATAATTCCACCATGTTCAGAGATTGTTGCTAGTTATGTGATAATATCCAATAGATTATCATTATATTACAAAAGAGAATTTAAATTAAGTAAATTAAGCCCTTTTTTTCTAATCCAAGGTTATTTAGAAAAAGAAATGTCTTTATTTCTCTTTAAAAATGAATCAGTGAATAATGACTGTGAAAAATTTATTTATATAAAGAAAAAAGTCACTAGACTACTGAAACCATGTGAAATCTTTTATATTAGTTAATTATAAATTAAGATAAATGTAAGAAAAATAATAACAAGTTTTTGACTTTGAAAAAAAATAATTTTTCATTTTTATTAATTATAAATACTTTCTAGTGGAAATAATATCAGTCATAGTATCATAGTAATAAAGTTCAAGATTAATTATTGTCTTGTTTAGAAGTTCACTTAGAACTAATACTAACTTTTACTTTGATTCACTAGGATATCCTGTATAAAGTTCTTCCCACGGAAGTCTCTCGTATCTATGATGTATTTTGGAAATAAAAACTATGTATCACTTTTCGTTTTTACTCCATCACATTTTACTCTGTTAAATTACCACCAAAAATCACTTTTCAAAGTTTCTGTTTATTTTCAACAAGTTATTTTTCAATATATTGGTGGATTAGCTAATGGAAGACATAGCATGTTTGCAAAATAAATGAATGGACCATATAAAAAACTGGACCATAATCCTATCTTTTCATTCACACTTATATCTAAATATATTCAGGATATATAATTTTTAGCCAATCTTTATATTGTAAAATATGACGAAATAATAACTCCAAGAAATATTAGAAAAGACTTAAAACGTTTATTAAATCAATTGGAAGATCAGGGAAAATGTCTGGTCAGCTCAAGTCTGAGTCAGAAACTAAACATAAACAAATCGGTCAAGCGTTGTACTGAGGGAAAAAATTTTGTGTTTCAATGAAATACTTCTTTAAATAAAATCTATTAAATAATTAATTGATTTAAAGAAATATTTTTATCAACAATAAGCTGATATTGTACCGAATAAATCTAGTTTTGGAACAATATCAGCTTATTGTTGATAAAAAACATTTCTATAAATCAATTAATTATTTAATAGATTTTATTTAAAGAAGTATTTCATTGAAACACAAAATTTTTTCCCTCAGTGTGTTAGCAATAAATTCAGTCGTTTGTCAATTTATACATAGAGACATCTATTTATTTTACAATATATACAGAATTTATGTCCTGATAATAAAGAAAATACATTTCCAAAAAGACTAAAGGATACAATTGATTTTTAAATTAATCCATGTTCATCAATATTCTCTAAAAATGCATCAGTGAACATCATTGCAAAACATTGCATATTTACTGATTTGCAGTTATAAAACTATCACTGATTAAATTAGTCTTATCATTACCACGAAATATTCACTGATTTATTTTTAAATAATATTCATAATAAAATCTTATGAGGTTTTCCTTATTTTTAAAGACTCCAAAAGATCTTGATGTCCTTTAACGTAACCTGATCAGGATTTTTATTCAAGAATTCCCAGGAATCCATCTACACCCATTTCTTTTCGAGGTCTTCTTTATTGATGCTTTTAGTTGAGGTCAAATTTTTTTCATGAGAATCTTTATGAAGGAAATCTTGAGTATTACGAAATTTCCTTTAAATTTCTTACAGACACTTACATTGAGAGAAGACGACATAGTGAAATTTACTATAATATATTCATTTCCCATCTGACGTTCTTACACGTTAGCTCTTTTGTAACTATGAAAGAACTTGACATGAGATATTGAAGTGGAAATTACCACATGATAGTAAATCTAACTATTTCGATTTCTCACAGACTGTGTTGTAAATGTCTTCAGGGCATATAAAACCTTGGTTTATATTATGAAATATTGAATGACTTTTCATTGTTAATTTTATAAAAAAAAAAAACAAAAAGTTCATTCATGTATGTGACATTTTTCTTTCAAAGTAGAAATCATTGAATGAAAAAATTTATTTGCTGAAGAATATTAAAAGGTTGTTTCAAAATGATTTGATAATTACTACAACTTGTAATTAAAGAATATTCATTACAGGGAAAGTAAATGTAAAAGGCAACCAGACGAATCTTGAGATAAAATAACAAATGAAGGGTAACTGGGATAATTAGAGCGGGAGAAAAAGCCAAGACATAACGGACGCCGTTAGTCGCTTGCAGTCGTTCTAATTACAAGTAAATTGTTCGTAGGCGGAAAACATAGATAAATAGGAATGCAATTTATATGTTAACTCTTCTATAAAATTTTTCCATTCCGTGTATTTCATGTTTTGCTCGAATAAATCAACAGAAAATCTTGACAAAAAAAACTTCAACTATGAATACGTTTTTTTATCATCATTAAATTATTTTATGAATTTAAAAAAAAAAATATAATTTAGAAAAAATATCTAAAATAATATAGATCATTCTAATTTGCATGAGAGCTTGGTTTAATAAGAATAAATTACAGACAAAAAATAATATTAATTCCTCGCTTTCTAATTCTTTGTTTCTGATATTTTTCTTGGGCCATATTTATTTTTATACAATATAAATGCATGTATAAATTTTTTGTAAAATTTAAATTAAACTTATAAGAATCGCTGTTTAATAAATTATAACTGTACTTTGTTAGAACATAAATTAATCATATATTATATTATTTTATAAAAAATTAATTTTGTATAACAATTATAACTAATTAATGATATAGCTGTGTAAATCCATAAGGGCTTGGGTAAATTTAAATAAAAAAAAAAAAATTATTAATACATGTGTTAAAATGTATTAAAGAATTCTTTTGAGAGTAATAAAATATATTTTGTAATTTAAAAATTAAATTTGCGATCTTTGAAGTATCAGTCGATCATGCTACCCACTCAAAAAAATTTCGATTCAACGGCTTTGTTACAATTATTCCGGTCATCACTCTCTAGCATCATGCAATTCATACAAAGTGGAATTGTAAGCAATGTAGGACTCGTCATCACTCTGAAATCCACCTGCCCAAGTCTCAAGAAGCCAACTTTAAACCATCGACGACTTCTTTTCATAAAACAACTCAATGAGGAAGTGTCGTGTTATTTTGTGAGATAACTCAGATCACTTAACAGTTTGCTTCAGAAAAATCAAAGACATTAACAGACGAGTCGCCTGGTTTAGCTTCAGTTAACTCAGTAGCTGATTATTTTTCATGTAGAGAATTTTTTAAGATGATTCAGTATTTGATGTACAATAGTTGATGTATCTACACTGAGAAAAAAATTTGCTGTGAATCAGTAATGTTTTTTTTTAACTAATGAAATAAAAATTTTAAATAGTCGCAATGAAATATTTTTTTTAATTTACATTTTTATTCAGCTCTGATGGTAACTTAAAATAACAGAATAAAATCTATTGTTTTATTCATTTATTAAAATTATTATTTAAATTATAGAATTTAACACACCTTAAAGTGTGTAAAGAATGACTACAAAATGTTATAATTTATTACGCAATATTTTAATTCACATGGATTTACAGTGCAGTAATGAATTATTGATATTGATTAATGTGTTATTAAAAAAAGAGGTTGGGTGTGACTGGTCCACCCACACTGCCAACTTCCTTGGAACCCTGACCCTTAAAAGCTAAAGATCACTCTCTTTATCCCATATTTGAATCATACAGTTTTTTTGTTATAAGAAAAATTAATTCAACTTTTTCGCAAACCTTATCAATTGTTTATTATGCAAATAATGTATCAAATAAATTTAATTCAAAACCAATATCAATTTTTATTCTCAAGATATTTAAAACAAAGTTACGTGTATTCATGCACACACTGATATTTCTTCCTGAATATGATTCTAAATAATTCTTGTAGTGATAATAAAACTTTGATTTTGCATGGTAATTAAAAAAAAAAAGCATTTATCAACGACATGAGTTATATGAGGGCTTAACGAGGGTCTAATGAAAGTTTTTATGACTTAATCAGGCTTAAAATTACCTTATCAGGTCCTAACAAGGCCAACTTTAGGTTTATCGTAGGATAAAAATGGAAAAAAACCATATGAAGTCCTGATTAGACCCTAATCAAAGAAGCTTCCTTCAGGTTGGTCTTATTAAAACCTTCTTAAAGCCTAATAGAAGATCAAACTAATATTTGTACGAATAGCACATACTAGTTTCGACAAAAAATTAAGATCTACTTTATGTAAATCGCTTTCTATTTTTATACAAAAATTTCTTGTCGACCTTCACCGTAAATTTTCCATATGTACACTTTTTTTTTTAAAATTATGATAATTATTATAATCATATAATATGCACATACAAATAGTAAGCGAAATCGCGGAGTCACAGGTATGTCTCTTATTACTTCTAAAAGGCCGTTGCACTCGTCGACTTAACAACTCGTGAGTGTACGTATATAGCGGTATTCTCCTTTCTCTCTCTTTTTCTGCTTATAATTCACATGTGAACTAACACATTGTAATATGGTACATGTCTATGATTACGAGTATAACTCGTGAGACGATGAGAATAAGTTAGTCGTTCTTCGTTTATTTTTCAGAAAAATAAACTTATTTTATATGTTATAATATTTATCAGATTTTCTTTAACTTATTTAGCTAAAATGTTGCTATTAAATGTGCCATAATAAAAAATATTGTGAAAAATAATGAGCTCTCATCCATATTATGTATGTAAAATCAAGCTATAAAAGAATGTGACCATGAACTTCTACACCAGTAACCTCTCAATACTGATTATGAATAATTTTTTATTATTAAATAATAAATCAGTTACGTATCAGATGATTCAGATCTAAATTCATTATACAAACAGTTAAATTATGCAAATTATTGTGTAAAAAAAATTGTTCCCACGTACACACATGCATCCATATACATCTGAAAAATAGTGTTAATGAACTCTAGCACTTTTTTTAATGCCTAAATGCAGGATATGAAAATTTTAACAGTCTTTTTGAATCAAATAAAATCGTTTTATCAACAATTAAATGAAATAAGAAACGAGGTCCGTACGAACATACTCTCTTAAATTGAATCAGTGAACACTACTGCGAATCAGTTAATATTCACTGATATCCAGTGCCAATTCAATCACTGATTCAGATTAAGAGAGTAGGAATCGAATATTCCGAAATATTGAAGTTGCTAATGATTGATGGTGATTTTCGTGATTTTGTGAACGGCCAATTGTTCCCACATTGATTGATGCACATTGTGGAAGCAATCGGCCCTTCATAAGTGGAAATCATAACATGATAAGAATAAATGGACAATAAAATCACTTATTCAGTAGTTTCTACCTGCGAGAACCCGGACTGGCTGACGCCACCCAGGAGTACTCGCGCGAACTAAAATCTAGGGTACGGACTATATGTCCTAATGGTTTTATATTTTAATTTCATTAAAATAAACAGTTTGTGAGGGAGCCCTCACAGTATATAATTGTTCTTTTTTGAAATCTAAATCTTAGATGTCACATTGAAATGGTCAAGTGAAATTCATCCAAGTTTGTATTGTTGTGCAAAAAAAATATTTAAATGATAAAAATAATCCAGAAGACGAGATGTAATAAGGAAGTTGAATTAATCACAATATTTTATCAAGAAAAATGCTAAATTTTCATCCAAAGTCAAGTCCTTTTAACTTCCCTTATTTTATGTGAGTATCCTAGTAGAAATTTAATCGAGAAACTATCAAGGACCAAAGTAATTTGAAACTTTCTTGGATGCTATTTTGATTTACATTAATACAATAAGACTCTTTAACATACAACATGTGGTGAAAATTGACAACAATCATACGACACGAGGGTGAATAATTATAATAATTAAACAACCTGGTCTGAGAAGTAAAACACCCTGAGATGAACTTTCTTCTTGCTTAAAATTCCCCAATTCTGATTAATCATTCACCATATTAATGCAATGTCTCCATATGATCATGTACTTGTGAACTCAAGTCTACTTTAATTTCCTAGCTCTATAGTGACTGTCTGAAATCAGCAGAAGAGTCCAATGAGGTTTAAAACATCTAATAGAAAACAGTTTAGATCCTTTTCAATCCTGCAAGTATTTTTAAATAAATAAAATAGTACTAATACGAATTTGAACATTTTTGTATCAAACTAATTTAGTTGGAGTCTCCAAATCCTAGTAGCTAACAGAGTGATTGGTTCTTCTCTAGATCTACATGAAGAAAAGTGTTGAGTAAAAATGATCCTGAAGGAGAATATAATTTGTCCTTCCACTTTGTAAAAATCCCTGTCTTGTAAGATGAATTTTACTATTTTTGTGAAATGGTATACTAAGATTATACTACCTAGAAATATAAATCCTATTCTAAATAAGTTTTTTAACTTGTACTACAAAATACTTAGCAAATGTAAATTTTGTTATTGAAATCTTAATAGTTTTTCTTACCAACTAAATTAATGCATAAAAATAAAAATCAGCATTTTCTAACAAGCTTCTGTTAAACATTTTTACGTAATAAAATTAATGTATATGACTAAGACACAGAAAATTATACCTAAGCTGCTAATAAAAAAAAAACATGCGAATGTAAAGTAATTTTTGTTGCCTGATGTGACTTAAGTGTTATTAATAACTTGACTAAAAAAAAAAAAAAAGAAATGTTAAATAAAATAATAACTTGGTACTTATGTGCTGATGCTAAATTTGAATTAACTCCAACTCATTTGTATAATTTTATACATTACGCTCTAGAAGTATTATTTTTAAGTAGTCTTTACTCAGACTATCTCTTTAAACTGGTCTTTTTTCGTTTATTATTTGTTTCTTCGTCTCCAATGTATACTTCCATCGCACTCTGATGTCCTACACTATAAGCAATCTATTCTCTTTTCATATAAGAAGCCCCGTTATGTATCTGTGAAAACGTAACAGTATACTTCCAGCACCTGTTAGACAGCCTATCTGCTGAAGACTTTCTGACTTATTATCTGAGATCTGAACCTGATGAAGTTTCCATTTGGAATTTTTTTTAATCCAGTTCAAAAATAAATGTGCTCATTTTCCAGAAGTATAAATAAGTATGCATGTAAAATCATTTATTACTCATTAGTGAATGAATTAGTTTTAAATCACTCAATCATAATAAATATTCACCAATTTACTGTTATGAAACCTTCATTGTTTCCTTCAGTATATTTAAAATAGCAAACAATGAATATTCACTCATTTATTTTTAGAGAGTACGATGTTGCAGAATTCTTATTATAAAACGAGGAAAATTTTATAAAGAACCTGAACTGTGTGATTTAAATAGATCAGTAAAAATCAGTGTGTTCACTGATTTGTAGTTATAAAATTATTACTGTCTGAATTAGTACTATTATTATCACTCCAAGCAGCGAATTTTCACTTATCAATCTTTAAAGAGTAACATTATTAAATTTAGTTTGTCTATAGTTAGAATTGGAAGATTTCTATTCTAAAAATGTCTGATCTAAATTTCGTGTGCTTATAATTCGCTCAAAAAATGCAAATGAAATTTATCATAATTATAATGTAAAAAATTTTATTAAAGGAATTTTTTTTTAATTATCAAACTGCAAACGTATCAACTAATAATACATAAACTTCAAAGTTTTAAAGAATATTTTTAATTTTATAAATATCAGGAGATTATGCACAACATCTAGGGAAAGGGAAGGCAAAGTTAAAAACGTGGGAGAACTAATAAAAAGCATTTTTAAGCTTATTTTAATAAAAAATGAATTTTTTTAAAGCACTCTACTGTACCCTTTTTTTTCTTATGTAGACAAATAATTAAAAGTCTTTAGCTAAAAAGAAATAATATAAATTATTATTGTCTGCTATTTAAAATTGAAATTTATTTAAATGGTTTAATTTTGTTTAATATTAATGAAAATTTATGAGATAAGTTATTAAACTTTATCGTGAATTATTGATAATAAAAAAAACAAAAAACTTCAATATGATTTAAAACTTGATATTTGTAATAAAAAGTTTGTCAACAATACAAGTAAAGTGTTGAAAGTTTTATTTGAGATTCATTCAGAAAATTCATTGAATATCAATGTACATTGTTTGTTACTCTTTCAATAAACGTTGAATATGTTATTTAAATTTACAAATGCATCATAAAAGTAAAAACTTTTCAACCTTTCCCACACATAGAATCAACTGAAATTCTCATCAATATATGTATAGTCATAAAAAAAAAAATTCCTACATTTATTTTATAGTGTATTTATATAAAGTAACATTTTAGCAAATTTATTCTATTCTTAAGTGTTATCATTGGAAAAAAATAGAACAATGTAAAAAATGAATGTACGTGGGTAAATAAAAGAGAGTAAAAATAAAATAATTCTTAACAATCGCCAAGTACATGATGTATTATGAAATATTCTAATAATAATACAAACTTTGAGAAAATACAAAAAAAAAAAAAAAAATAGTTATAAGTGGTGGTAAGCGAATCACTCACAAGGGAATTCTGTGAAATATCTCACGTGTAAATAAAATGATAAAAGCAAAGTGGGAAAGGTAATAAAAAAAAATTAATCATAAAAAAACTTTAATACTATCAAGAGAAACAGAGAAAAAGTTGATGAAATAGCAGAGAGAAACAAATTAAAACAGGTCATGGTCAACAAAACTAAGTCAAACGACAAACAATGCTTTTTACATTGTATAATTTTGCTTGTTATATAAGAAGAAATGTGATAACATAATTAATGATAAAATATTATATTACAGTACTGAATAATATATGTACATCAAAAATCTTCATCTAATCTAAAAAATTCTAGCATGAATATTCATTCTCTGCTATGATTTAGAATTTTATCACATTTTATATTCGACATACTTTTCATAAATTGTTTAAAATATTTGTCATGTTTCTGCCTAAAAAATTGGATTATTCTGACCAACGAATGCTACCAGCCTGATGAAACATTTATTAGCTAACATTGGTATATTTTTGACAAAAACAATTGGGCTTTTTTTTTATTCAAATTCCTTGATATTGTTGATGGCATGTTCAGGTTAGGAGATTATTATTACATTATTACATAGCAATAATGTACTATATGTTTATCAACAAAAATCAAATAGCTAGGCTACATGTATATTTAGCATCAATAGGGAAGTAACTGTATTGCAATGTAGAGTAAAGTAAGGTAATTAGATGATAGACTCTTAAAAGTCTTTCAAAACGTTTCCTATGCATGCAGTAATGCAAAATGATGCAACCAGTTTGCCACAAAGGTCGACAAGACGTAGTGACACATCATTGCTTGACATTGCATGGATAAGTAACATCTTGGAAGACTTTTAAGAGTCTATCATCACATTGCCTGTTTCCCCTAACAACCTTACTTTATCCTACATAATATATCAGTTGGGAATGAATATTATTGATGACTTCAATTAAATTTAATACAGATGTGATAATTACACATGAGATATAGTATAATTGGGTATTTTATTCAGTAAGTCTCAACATGTGAGATTTGTTGGAAAAAGTCTGTGTTTTTGAAATCTCGATGCAAAAAGGGACGTTACAGAAAATTTGAAACCTTTGTCTGTCTGTGTATTTGCCTGTGGCATCGTAGCTCCAGTAATTTCATATGCACTCATCCAACATATGAGTCCTACTTTACTGATAAATCAGTTTACAAATGTCAAATATTAACTATTTAGTGGAATTAAAGTTTATTAGAAAACTCAGTAGCATAAAATCATGATGAATAATAGGAAAATACATATTTATTTTGAACCACACTGATTTTTTTGTTGCTTTCAGAAAACCCCACTTCTTTGGAAAGTCCTAGACTATTTTGATCTATTGTATTCATCAGATAGTTATGTCGATACATGTTGAAAGAAGTTATTGGTACTTTTTATTACACAATTAAAAATTATAAAAAAGTTATTTATTGAGTAATGAATTGAACTTCATTTGTTGAGTAATATAATTGTTGAGAAAATATTTTTAAAAACGCAAAAATAGTTACAGAATAAAATGAAATGTAAATTTAAAAGAACAAAACCCTTATGCACTATGTATTCAAGTAGTTTATTTTTCAAATAAAAATGATGGCAGGTGCTTTTGTATTTTTTTGGAGTTATATCAACGGTATTTTATCCTTATTAACATATAACGAATTTTTTTTTGCTCACTTGACCATTAATTTTCATAAGAATTTTCTATCTTTTATTCCAAGAGTACCAAAACAAATATTTATTTAAATAAAATCAAAACATTGAAATATATATTCTAACTTTATATTCTATTTTTTCTTGACAAAAGAAATAAAAATTGAGAACAATCAATAATTGATATTTAATATCACATTGAGTTCATCAAATAATCATAAAGATTCAATAAACATTATTATTACCGTGTGATTGAAAAATTAATTACCTTCATCTACAGAGGAATTTTGTTTTTGTAACTTCCAATAGATAAGTTTAATTAACTCTCAAAGATTCTTCATGAACAATTTATTCGTAATTAAAATGTCATAAAAAATACCAAGTCATTCTATTTTCTACTTCCAACAGACCTTTTCGAAGGTCATATTTAGGATGAACAAATCCCAAGTCCATATGTAATATGCAACAAATAGGATTACTTTAGAACAAAAACTTCAATCTCATCCTATTTTTATTTTACATCCATTTTATTTTTTCTAATTAATTTTCTATAATCAATTTCAATGAGTGCTCTAGATAGATTAACTTCATCTACTGCAAATTGTTCATACATAGCCAATATCATTTACAATTCATACAAGACTTTTATAACAATCAGTATTTATTATTTCATATGGAGAATGTTTGATGTTAATATCCTTTAAATTCAGACAAATAGATATGCATCAAACAATAAGATGTTTTTGATGTGTACTAGAGATCCATAATCTGATAAACGATTTCTCTTGGCAATCAATACACAAATGAATGATAGTCATGATTAACGGTAAAATCTGACATTTTCAACTAAGAAAGTACAACTTACCATCGGGAGTAGTGAAGTATCCCCAAGCTGGAGTTGCAGTTGCTGCAGATTGAAGTACAACAGCAAGTACTCCAAGTAAAAGTGCGCCTGCAGCACCTCGAGCTGCCAGTGCACGTTGTTTTCCTCGTTGAGGATCACTTGGAATCGTAATCCCACGTACATCTTGACGGTTTCTCGGATCTGCCATTCTTCATGCCTTTGTCTTCAATTATTGTCTTTTTTGTTCACTGTAAAACACTAGCCCAACCAAAAATTTAAATTCCTGATCAAAAAACCAGTGATTAGCTTAACGTTGCCTTCAGGTCTCCAAGATCAAAATAAAAAACTTTCTCTTAACCGACCTCGCCAATAGCCACAACAATCTTCCTCATTCCATTGAACTCAATTACACAATAAACTTCTTTTCTCTGTTAATATTTTTTGAGATTTTATTAAAAGTCATTTATTATCTTCAAAATAAATAAGCTGGTATAATCATATTACATTTAATTATACTTTGTATTTTTTTTTTTTGTTAAAGTTACTCCAATAGAAGGAGTTGTCACAATTCTGAATTCCTTTGTAACTATTAACACAACTGTGTTAATAAATTATCACAGAGAAATAATTTAATGAACTTTTGGAGAATAAATAATATTCTGATTCTTAAGTATTCATAATTTATATTTTGGTAAATATTTGTAAGGCATTACTTAGTTTATAAATAATTTTATTTAATTTTCCCATTGATTTAGAATATTGTGGTTGAATTTGATAATTTTTTTTAGCTAACATGCTTTTTAACTCTTTAAAATCCTCTGAAAAATGTTGAAGAGCGAATCCTCTTCCAGGACGTTCGAAACCGGTTTATACTGGAGAAGAGTAACTGCTAAAAATACTCTCTTTTTCTTCCCGTCAGTTAGTCCTTCCGTACTTTACGTTTATTTTCCGGGATTTCTCAGTACTTTCTAGGATAAATAAAATATTCCGAGATCTCTTGAATGTGTCAATGATACCATCAATTTCATACAATGTGTTAAAACAGCTGTTGATTTTTATTATTTATTAAAACACTCTTCAATTCAAATGACTGTGAATCTATAACATTTATATGTTTGCATTACAGCTGGAATTTTTGATCAATTTCTTTCTCGTTCATAAAATATTTTATACATTTGGTCATAATATATAAATAAATAAAAATAATGTTTATTATTAGATGATTTTTAATAATAATTCTAAAAGCCGAAAAACTTTTTTTTTTTTTTTCTTTTTCCTTTAAACGAGAAGAATCTTTTTAGATATCCATTTTCAAATATATTCTCTTTTCTTTCGTCTTGTTGCTCAATTTTTTTTTCACTGTCGTTGCATTTCTATGGGCAGCATATATTGCACTATGTAGGTCGTTCAGGTATGGTTAATGTACACGAAGAACACACACGGGAGTACGCGCCTTCCTTCCTCGCAACTCTCCCTTCACTTCGTCTCTTCGTTTTCCTCCTTCTTTACCACCACCTCCTCCTACTACTATTCACTTTAACATCAATGCAGTATCGTTCAAATATATGTACAGTGTATGTTCACATTTATCGATTACCATTTCTCTTTAACTTCGTTTCCACATGTCAACTATTAATTTTACCGTCTACATCATTTCTTATCTAATCTCAATTCAATTTTTTGTTAATTGTTCCTCTGTTGAACATTATGATTTAATATACACTTTATAAGGATGTCGAACAAAAAAAAATTCCAAAAAAAAACAATTGATTCGTATAACTTCCAAGAATAATATCAAATTAATCCAATTTTTTTTTATGCTTTTTACGTAACTTGTTTTCTTTTATAAAATAACCTGTACATCTTTTTGTTTCAAATAATTCTTGTATTGATTATTCATATTAGGCACACCCGAATAATGTTAAGTATCAAATTCAACTGGGTATTATCCGCATAATTATTTGAATTTTTAATCCCGCGAATAATTGAAGAATACATTAATTTGTTTGAACAGATAGCACACTATTTTCTTTGTTGATGAATTTCTTTGTTGACACTTTTGATGTGATAAAGATTCCCAATATGAAACACTAGTTGAAATAATAAACAATTATGTAAACACTTTGGTATTAGGCGAATCCACACTCGGTATGTATCGAGTGTGGAATGTTTGTACCTGCGTAGTCGAGAGCAGCAAAGAGACGCGTGTTCTCGAGTCTGCGCGTTACGCTGTACTGAAGTCTGAACGTGAATAAAAGTTGAAATAAAGCTTGAACAACAGTGAGCTATGAAACCTGAGTCTACTGGCATTCTCACTCGCGCACCTTCACTTTGTCTATCAAATAAATATAAGGATCAAACTAAATATTCATACCCGAGTCAGAATTTCACTATTATTTTGCTGCTGAACCCCCTAGTAATTTATATTTTCTCACTGAACCCCCTGAAAAAATTTATTTTGCTGCCGAACCCCCTAGTAATTTATATTTTCCCACTAAACCCCCTGAAAAAATTTATTTTGCCGCTGAACCTGCTTACAATACTTTATTTAAAATAAAAATTTTTGTCTTCATCCAGAATATCTACGCGTTTTCCATAATTATTATGAATTTATTAATGAAATCTATATTATTAAATTAGTTTTATCAACATTTGACGATTAAAACTTATTTGTAGTGATTTAAAATAATTTGTAATAGTTAGTAACGATGAGGAAATATTTTCTATAATATTTAATTGTTTATAACAATACATTATTATATTTAATATGATTATTTTATTACTACCGAGTACAGGATGTTTTTATAAACTATTTTTAATAGTATTCAGTTCTTTTGATTAATATTTATTTAAAAAAAATTATTAAGTTACTTTTAATAATCAGTGATTATTAATTGCAAGTTTTAAATATTTTTTTTTATTATTTTGTATATTTTAATTAATTTTTCATTATAAGATTAAGTTACCATCAATAGTATTTCATTTATAGTATTAATTATTGTGGATTTAAATAAGTAGAAAAAATAAAAAATTTATAAATTCGACACAGCGCAATGGATGTAACTTATGAGTTAATCTTATGTATTATCAATATTTTAAATAATTATTATTACAATTAATGATGTTTAATGACTTTTACATATTGTTATGAATCGTAATCATTATAAATATTATTATTAAACGAAATTTGGCGGTATGCCAAATATGCCGTGTAAATAATTTTTACTCCAAAATTGTTATTTTGGTTTTTTTTTTATTTAATTAAATTATTTAATTATTGACAAATGAAGCTAATGATAAACAAGGATAATAATGTGGCGAAGAAAGATTTTATCATTGAAAAGATGTAATTCTAATTGCATTTAATTGTAAGATTATTAAATAAAAAAGAAAAAAAAATTTATTGAGTAAAAAAATTAAATTGAGGTTTTAAATTATTTTTTTTTATGAATTAATGATTTAGATTGGATGTTTCTAATTGTCTTCATTTAATTTTTATATTATTGAAAATTATATTTAAAGGAATTAAATTCAATAATTAATAAAATTATTCAAATATTTATATGGTATTTATTAAATCAAAGATACATTAAAGATATATTAAATAAAAGTGTGTGTAATCATTCACACATAAATTGAAAATAAGTAACCTGATTTGTTGATAAATAAAATAATGATTAATTTTTATTAATACTAACACTTAATAAAATTTTAAACTTTTTTTGTGTCTGTCTGGAACATTTCATTTTGTGGATTAATCTTATAATAACTATCAAAACATTATTAAACTCCTAATATAAAATGAAAGACAAACTCCGAACATTATAAATAATTTCTAATTTTTTAATCAAATAAAAAGATTGATTAATAATATAATTAAAATTACTTTTCATTTAATTATATTCCAATCCAATAAACAAAACTTCAACAAATTTTTAGCAACGTTCCGGAGTGTATGTACTCCTTTTTTAAGCCTCCTATAAATAATTATTAACAAATTTGATCTTTATTTAATATAAACAACGTATTTTCAAGTTTATTAACAATTAAAGATTGTTATTCATTATATCCAATAAAGGATATTATTTAAATTATTTAAGCAAAACTAAATCTGGATTAAAAATAAATAATAATAATAAACATTTTAAATTTTGTCAAATTTAACTGGAATTATTTCAAATTCATCATGTAAAGATAAATAATATATTAATATTAAAATTAACAATATATTATTTATCTTAGAGTATATACTCTATTATCCAATTTAAACAAAACTGTATTTCAATTTCTTTTTTTTAATTATCAGAATTTTTTTCAATCCATCAATGACATCAATTGCACATTGACTCATTAATGTTGTTATTTACTTAAAAAAAAAAAAAGATTACATTCTTCCTAACATCACTGACAAACAATAGAGAATTATTTCGCCTACGCAATATTGTGTCAAACTCACATCAATACATACACCACTAGTGTGTACCTATCAGTCTTAAACGAAGTTATGATTACAATGACGTCAAATTTACTGTTTGAAACAGTATAAAAGAAGTCAAGTACTTCGGTAACAGCAGTACATAAATGAAGAAAAGGAAGAATTTAATAGAATCTTATTCATAAAGAAGTGTCTTATACACTTGATTATGATTTTTTTTTAAACCATTTATACATATCTACGTAGGAAAAGAATCTAAGAATTTAAACGGTATACGCAAATACTAGTTTTCATACATGTGTAGACATCTTGAAGCAATCTATAAACTAGTGTATGTCTATACATATTAAAGTTGACGATGATTCTTCAAGGTTACTCAAGTCCACCACTCTCGTAACTATTTTTACGCAACACATACCTCGCACATCTTTGTGCACGAAGACATTTAATTTCATGAATAAATAACAAAAATACTACGACAATCATTTTTTGAAGAAACCTTTTGAAGAATCGATAAACCCACCTTTTGTCATTTTCAATATAAAAGAGAAAGTATAAATTCCTAGATTCGTTTCTACTATCATGTCTTTATTTATATAATATTATCAAGCGATGATGGAAACTATAATATCAAAAGGTACTTCATAAATTATTATTATTTTATATCATATTATATTCTGCAATATATGAAGTTAATAAAAATCATTAAATCAAAAATAAATATTTGCTAAATAATAACTGTTAAAGTTTCCCAATAATAATTCATAAAAATTCAAGGTAAGAGTTTTGTTTTTAGAATATTATAAATCCTTTATATTTATATCGAAATACTCAGTAAAATTATACAGGGTTTTATGTGATGCAACTGAATTATCTAACAGTTGGAATATTTTAGTTGATGTTATTTGGGGAATACCAAACATGGTATCTTATTTTTTATAATCAAAATATTACTAGTGTATTTTTATTAATTAAATGGAGTTTGGATCTAAACGTCTATATAATTTATCTAAGGTAAAGTGAAAGTATCTAACTGTAGTACCTACACATGCATCATGACTGTGTATATGTGTGTACCTTAGAACTCATAAGTGAATGCACAAGTGGATTGCGTTGATGGCACGTGTTTCTAATGGGCAATAGACAGTTTTGTGATGATATAAACTGAATAGAGTACAACTTAAATTGAATCTAACTATTTGAATTTATTATTAAGGTGTTTAGTTAATAATGTTGGTGTTTGAACTACGATGATTAATTCTTTTTGGGTCTATAAAAAAAAAGATTGGTTTTATCAAGCTCTTCTTAAATTAACTGACAGATTTAGGTCATACATCAAGAATTATATTTTTAATACCGATATAAAAAATTTCGTTCCCCAAAAGTTCTTTAATAAATTATATTATTAGAGGAAAATAATAATTAATTAATAATTGTTGATAAGAAATTAAAATAGGACAAATTATTTACGAGTATAAGTCATTTTTAAATTTTGTAATAATGTTTAAATCAAGATGTTCAATTTATTGTACAATTTTTGATTAATAAAAAATTCATTTAAATTATTATGTAGAAAAATTTCATTAATTTCATTGTATTTAATGTTTTTGCAAAAAAGAGATGTTTAAAGAATGTTTGGAGTAGAGATGAAAAATTTTCAAAAAAAAAATAATAAAGTTCTCCAATGATTCCCTAAAAGGACCCAATGGTTCCATGAAAGGAAGGTAATTTTTTTATACAGGTATTAAAAGAATTTTCTTAAACTAACTTTCTATTGTTTGATTTTTAAAAAATCTTTTTTTTTATCGAGCTGAAATTATTTATGATACAGTTAAATACTTTTTCATTTTTTTTAATCAAATATTAAGTTTGTAATTAATTACTGATTATAATGAAACTTTGATTTCTTTAATAAAAATAATAATTTACTATTTTTATAGATTAATGATCGAGTGATTGAGCTAATTTTTATTTGAAGAATTAGGTAATAAAAGGCCGACAACCCTAGAAAATTGGGCAAAATGTGATTTTTCTTCATCAAATATAAGAAACGAAAAATATCAAGGGTGCTGCCCTTGTTGAATCAGACGTGCCTAATTCATGTGTTCATTTCTTACGAAATTAATAATTCTTCAGCAAATTTCCGCCCAAGTAGGGAAAGAGAGGGTAAAGTAAAACGCTTGAGAAAATGTACTAATTTATTAAAATAAATTCAAAAACGCCTATTGCATTTTTTATTTATCAATTTTTCAATCTATAAATGCATTAAAAAATTATTAACATTTGTTAATATAATAGTTAATTTATATTTTTTCTTGGTGTTCCATTTTACCCCACCTTCCCCTATTGATACTCCAATTTAGTGAAATGAAAAATGATTAATATTTCTAATCTGCAAATATTAAAAATCAAAATATTGTATTCTTCCTGGACTTGTCATCGATATTTATAAATGAAAAAGCCGACAAAGTCTTACAAAATATAATTTTTGAAGGATATATGAGTTAATAAAAAGAAATAAATGAATTACCACTTGTGTTAACGTTTCACGGTAACAAGAAAAGTAATCTGAATATAATTTATGTTTATGTAGCATTATTGTGAATTGACGCTTGAAAATACTCTCTAACTCAAGACCTTAGCCTCATTCTATTTACTGATTACTCATGAAAAAGTGCATAAATTGTCAAGAAACGAACAATAATTATATTTACGTGAATGAATGACGTATCAGTTTAGTTATTGAATACATACCATTATATATGAATATCTCAACACATCGAACTCACGTACACAATTATACTTGTTGATGATTTGAATTTTTTCTCTTATGTGACTCCGTTAAGCCATAAAACGTGATTGTACTCAATAAATAAAATTATATATGAGTGTACATTTCATGACGAGAAAAGATTATTTGCAAATGTACGAATGTCAAGACAACTGTAGATATGTTTATTGTGTTTCCACGAAGAATCTAAAGTATGAATAATTTATTCCAAAATGTACATCTAATACACTGACTTGATTCAATCGATACAAGTTTAACATTGGAAGGTAGTTGAAAACAATTCAAGAATTTTATCTTCTCTGAATGATTGTAATAATATTTTTACTCTAAACACTGTAAATTTTAAAACGTTTATAAGTGTTTTAAAATCGAAACAAAGTTAATAAAATGGTTGACGTCATATTAAAACACTTTTAATGTTTTAAAATTTACAGTGAATATATTATAAAATACTTGCGTTAATATGTATGAGAATCAGCGAATTTTTATTAGCAAAATTTGACTGATTTTTTAATATTCATTTGTGTCTTTCAGATTCATTAATTTGATCTTTCATAATTAAAAAACATTGTCTGTAATTTTAATATAATTTCTTATGTCATTATTTTTTATCATTGTTCAATATTGACACTAGAATAATGTCTGAGTAAAATCTAATTATTCAAGTTCAGTCAAAACTGTAATAAAATTAGCCAATTTTAGCCAAGATCATCATTTGATCACTTAAATATAATTTTTATTCTGTTAAGAAATATTTTTTATATTATGTTAAATAAGTTATACTTGAGTTTTAACTTGTTCATAGTTTCTATAAAATAAGAAATAGTTTTTACTCCAAAATTATTTCATTTGTTGAAAAGTTCTTTTATTAAAAGGTTCATCACAGAAAAAAGTTGTAGGATGTTGGAGTTTATGATGCAAAAAATAGAAAAGATTTCAAAAGGTTATAAAATAAATTTAAAGGATACTATGTAAGGGCTTGAAGCAATTTCAATTATCTGTTAGAAGGATTTTTGTAAAATATTCAATATGATTATTTATAAGTGACATTTTAAATGTTAAATTTAAAATAATTCCACCATCAATTAAAATAGACTATCTACCAGAATAATACACGATCGAAAGTCTATTGTGATCTTAAATTTATATTATTAGACTTGTGAGACAGACAAAACTTTTGCTGCTTGATTTGTTTCTTGCTTGCACGAACGAAGTCGTCGAACCTGCCATGACCTCAAGTGCCGACTAGCCCATGTCTTTTCTGCTATCTTTGTCTTATAATATTACTTTGTTTCTTTCATTCTATTTTAGTTCACTTATTTTTTACTATTTTCTAATTCCTTTCTCACAGTCCTCTTCACAAATGGTTGACAAGAATTCATTTCTCTACTTGTATTTATGCTTAGCAGAATGATAAACTGGACATTAATTCAATTTTGATGTAAGGACAAAAAGCTGCAGCTATGTATGTACTAAAGTTTATCGTATTATCAAAGAGCAAATACTATCATGAAAACTAGGTCAACTAATTACTCTGTGAATATAAGGAACTTGAACATACCTCATAATAACTCTCCTTTGCCAAAACATTTTCTCATAATTCACACGAATTGCTATCTACACATTTAAAATCATCAAAATGATCTTAATAAATTTTTTTTTCTCATTCTTATAATGCTTCTGGATCATCTGATACTTTAATGTAATTGAGGTACACCTTATGACATGGCCTGGATCTCATTAATTTGATGACACGTTTTATTAATCATTTCATATTTGTCTTTATGATTCATTATAACACATCTTGACATTGTTGGTTTTTTTATTAAATAAATAATTAAACCATAAATAATTATTATTATTGATCTGATAATCAACTTGACCATATTCAAGAGATATTTTTAGAATTTAAAATCTGAGTAATCAGTTTATAATCATTTTTCAGTGATCATGTGGGTGCAAGTGTGTTTGTTTGTTGGATAGAATGGATGATAAATTCTAAAATAGCCGTCATAGAGTCAATACTGACCCTTCTTCACAAATATCATCCAGAAGCTTAGAATAATTCTGTAATTTTTCAAAAAACTTCTATTGATAAATGTTGGAATCACAAATCAGTCCATGTGTATCAGAAAATGCAAGGTATGATCAGATATAAGTGACTGTAGTTCCTTAATTTTAGTCCAACAATCATGAAAAAGGTTAATCTTTTTGTAAAACTAATTACATGCTCCATTTATTATTAATTAGAAGCATCACACTTACCTTTCACAATCAGATACATTGATAAAAATTTCATTGAAGAGAGAATGATCAATGTTATCACCAGGATACGTACATAAAAAAGTGAATCCAGATGTTGATAGATAAAAAACGACAAAATACTTGAAATCCCTTTGATATTGATTGATTGATTGTTGAAATGTTTATTTTAACGTAGGTCGTTGCTTCTTATCAGTCCAATCCTCGTAGGATTGATATTTAATCATACAATATTCATGAGATTGAACATAAAAAATATTTGAATGCATTTATGAAAAATTTTCTATACAAACTAGGGTGGGTGTATTTATTTCAATTTGCACACTAAAGTCATTATTATAAGACAAAAATAAAAAATTAATTGTTCTATGTGAAATGAAAAGTCTATGTGATAAATCGTTTTATAAACAATCGAATATTGAAGGCAATCAAACAGAACGTCATATAGGAATTATTGAACTTGGTCATAGCACGATGAGGATTGAAGTGACATAAGATTATTTCCAAGTCCTCTCGAGTTCAACTTGCAACTTGATGTCGGTCATCTTCTCGAGGTTAACGTCGTTAACCTCTTGCAGAGCAACAGTACAACGAAGGAGAGATCGAAATCAGAAACTAGGTACTGTTTATGACATTCAACCTCAAGCCCTCAAGCAACATTTTGTAAAAATGGAGATACAAAAAACTGAAGTGCTTCATTTTTTTTTTACTATATTTCACTTAAATAGCAAAAAATTTTAATTAATTAATAATTATTTATGTTACTTTACTGCTTTAATAACTTAATAATTATTAATGTTGCTTACTTCAAAAGAATAAATGTCTCCAAATCGTTAAAAATAATATTAAAGTCACGAAACAATGTATCTGACACGATAAAAGTGTTTTTTGTTTTTTAAATTGCAAGACAAAACATTTTGTTACTTGATCCTGTAATCATGGTAAAGTTTGTTTGACATATCAGAGTCTCGAAAGCTGAAAAGTCATTTATTGTCACACTTTTTAAAATATTCTTCTACTGATTCTTTCAGTGACATTAGCACCACAATGATATTCATAAAATAATTCCCAACCGATAACTGTTGCTAATAAAAAACAATTACGTAAAGAAAAATTATTTACAACTCATTTAAGGGTTGATAAATAAACTTTTTTTTATTGAAGATTCAAACCCATCTCTCTTAGAATAAAACAGTGAAAATTATTAATAACGACTTCAAAATCAGTGAATATTCTCTGATTTTTTAGTTGCTAAAAATTTCAAATTAAATTTTAGGAGTATTAGCTCATGAAGTCTCATACACAGGTCTGTTTTTTCAATTTATGTTCATATTGTTGTTACATTCTCGAAAAAAATAAACCTGACAATCACTCTAAGACCTTTTATCAAGTACTTCCTGATAGCTTTGCAGACTACTAGTTGATACATGACAATAGACAGGAAAAAAAAAGATAAGAAAAAGTAGAGTAAGCTACATTGTGTAGTTATGACCATTCTATGGACATTTTTAGCTCTATGAGCAAAGAGTGTTTAGGTTGTTTGAGGATCCTTACGATTTTCTGCTTGTTTAGATGACCAAGATGACGGAAATGGTCCAACATTTCATCAACAAATGTCAAGGAGAAGTCTTACAGTCTAGTGGAGATATGTTCTAACTTAACAGAGTCTAGCATCAAGGAGGTTTTCGAGGGGTTCAGAGGCATGTCTTAGCTTGGGCATCTTATTCTTTTGAATAAATCAATGATCAGCAAATATATCTACTAATTATCAGTGCCCATCTAATCATTGAGCGAAATAATAAACCAGTTTGAAAGAAAAATCGTGTGAAACTTCTTCATTTTAACTTCAAGATCAAACATCAAATCTTCTTACTGACAAGCCAGTAACTTTTGATAAAAAAATAATTCTATAGAGCTGAAATATCTTCAATAAATAACAGTACCATATTTATTGATGATAACTTCTTTTGTATTTCAACTATAAATTCTTAAGTACAAAAAGTTGATAAGGAATAATAAAAAAATTGAACATTTTTTCATATAATACAGCTCAAACAATATTGAATGAGTTTTATATATTTTCAGAAAATTTTGTTACGTGTACATCCACCTTTGGATACAATATATAACATTCATAATAATATAATATCAATTTATTTGTTGATATATGGCTATGAGAATAACAATAATAGGATTTATAATATTATTTTCATTATAATTAATATAAGAGTAATAATACATTCATAGGTACACAAGATAATATTAAAGAGGTATCTTCTTTACATTTGTTAATTGATATTCGTTTCTGTATTTTTAAATATACCAATAGTTTCAAGAATCAATTTAATATTTATTTCTGATATCAATACTTTGTTGAAGCATAAAATTTTCCATTCACATTAATTACCAATTATTTATATTATATAAATTGAAATTTGTAAATAACATCCTGAATAACATTTTCTTCAGCAGGAATAAATTTATTTCTGTCTTTGCAATTACAAAAGTTGAAATTTTAAAATACATTTATATTTATATTTTAATTAATAGTTGTTATAATTTTATTATGTCACTTTTATTTAATTTTGAAAAGATATTTAATGCAAGACTGATATCCTAGACTGGTTTAGTCCTGATCAGATTGCTACTCAGGATGCTTCAGTTAATATTATTTTTATGATTCATTTCCTTTCAAAAGTGTCTTATTTTTCTATTAATTTAAAAATGAATTTCAGATCAGAAATTTTAAGCTTTTAATTCCAAAATTCTTGCTTAAATTTAGTGATCATGATCAAAGCAACAATCGTTCCCTTGTCACTCGAATCATTTAGTTCCAAAATTAATACAATATTTCATGTTTAATTCAAATATGTATTCAATGTTACTTACTGATAAAACGTTAACATAAATTCTCTTTGTACATTTAGTCAACATTGAAATATAACTATTTGGTTGATGGAAGTGGCTTGATAGTTCTTCAATCAAAGAATAATTTTCAATAATCATTTAATTATCCAAAAATTTTTTTTTCATTTTTAAGTATTTTTGCAAATTATTTATCAGAAACATTCTTAGATAAATGTCATAGCTAATTATAATTAATACATAATAATTTCATGGTGATCCAAATATTGTCAATTTTAACACAGCTTCATATATTAGATTTACTCAATAAATAATTACACAGAGAAAAGACAATAATTATCGAGTAACAAGTAAAGTTATATATTTTAATATAAAACACTGATGAATAAAAAGAATTATTTAAATAAATTAATTTTATAATAACTAATATAAACTTCAAGTATAAATTAGTTGTTTTTTCTTTCTTCTTAATTAATAAATAAAAAATTATTTAAATATAACAAATAATATGGCAATAAATAAAAGCTATTAAAAGTTAAATATATTCATAGTCTTCGTTGTGATGTAAAAAAAAATATCATTGCGTTTATTGAGTTGATTAAAAAACAATTAAAAAAAAAAAGTATTGAGCGATGATAGAATGTTATTATCAAAATATATAATACAGAATGATATTCTATTGTATGAAAGCTCATCAATTCTTTCTTCACCAAGGACTTTACTTTTATAACATCTTAACGAAAAAGATGATAGATAAAATAATCTTGAAGCTTAAAGGTTTAAAAATACTTAACTGTCACATAGGATATTTCAAAATGAATCGAATAAAAGTCTAGGAATATATGAAAAAGGAAACATAGATGCTATTATCTAGACAGTAGAAATAGATGAGCTGCACGAAGAACCAGGAGTAGATTCAGGAATTTATCCCCATTTCTGGAAAAGTCCCATACGTTGGCAACGACAATTTGATCCCCAAAGATTGCAGCGACATGATGAGCTGTAGCAGCAGTCGTTGGGTCGGTGATCGCAGTTTCCATCTCGTCGAATACAGCCACGTCTAAAGACATATACGTACGGGGAACGTCTACTCAAAATTAAGGAAATTAAAAAATAATTTATTCAAATTTTCAAATCAGGCATTATCATCTAATTCATAACATCAACACAGACAACTAATAATTTGCTGTCAACACTGCAAATCCAAAATAAAATTATTCATACACGTGTCAAATTTAGTTATTCAATGTGAATGACATGGATAATGTCATCAATAAATTATATTATCCTACCTGTGTGAATTATCACCAACACTTTTGAATATGTGTGGAGAATTTTTGGATTTGCAATTAGAAAGTCAAACCTTACAGCAAGTTCTCCAAATATGGACCATCACTATATTGATTCTGTTTGATACAATTTTAAATTTTGAAGTTGAATAGCTTTTTTCAGTTTCAATTAGTTGATAAACTATTGAATTATTACCAGCTATGATTATGCAACAGAGAAGAAAATTTTTATTAGATTTTTAAAAAGTCTGACTTCATCAAAAAGGTAGTTAAATCAGGACTTTTTTTTTCTTTTGAGATATCTTTTTCAACTGAGCCATTGATACTTGAGTCTATTGTTAAGCTGTATTGACAGTTCAATCAATTGTGAGTAGACTTTTTCAGCTATTGATAGAGATTTAGTAATAATCTTGCAACTTTTATTGAAAAATGATATAAAATCTTGAAGTAGAAGTAGTAATGTGATTAACTGGAAAAGTTGTATTGGAATATCATTATAGTCTATATTATTTAATTAGTCCATATTTAAAAAATTCAATCTACAACATATCATCAATATTTACAAATCAGAATTCATGTTTTTGGATATGGTTCTAACATTTTTACAACTTTATACCAATCATCAAAGTATCTATAGATAAAAAAAATTTTTTCTAATTAAAATATTACTTTTTTTTCTAAATAACTGAGTCTCAAAATTCCATATTTTTAGATTCATAATATAACTCACATCCAGCTTTAAATAAAATAATTTATTTGATTACAAGGTATTGTCGATGAATAATTAGGAATAATCTATTGATCCATTCTTTAATTAATTGAAAAAATGCTATAAATAAGTAGGAAAAATATTCCATATGTATCTGAAGATATATATTAAATTAGATTATCATTCATTTATAGAATTCAGATATTTTTTGTTCAATATTTTATAAAATAATCTTCTACATTGGACATTTTGACAATTTTATTCTGAATATTAATTTCAAATTTTAGTCTCCAGAATTTATTTTTAATGAATTTAATCAATTAAATAATTTACACTCCACTAGATTTTTAAATATTCTAAAATTACTGAATCAAATGATGAACTTTAACATTAATGTAACAGAATAATTGAAGCAAATGTAATTGTAACATTAATTATAATTTATATTCAATTATATTCTTGACAGGTCAACTAAAGTGCATGTATTTAATTTTAGAGAATACTGTGATGAATTAAACTCATATGAAAGATCTTTATTGTAATTTAAGTGTCACAAATTGTATTACTGTTTAAATTGAGAGAAATTTCAAGAATAAAATAATGCATGGCTAAATAAAAATTGCCATGACGTTGCTATTTTCAAGACATATTGTAAGTTTAATAGTTATATTTAAGAAGGAGATAGATTTAGTTTAGTTTTACATTTACTATAAATTATAGTACATGAGCAACTCTACAGAACACAATCATCCGTGTAAAACACATCGATGTCAATAGCATTCCAAAGGAGTTTCGTTCTGGAAAAGTTCTTTCAACGTGACTAAACGAAACTCTAAAAGAATTGAATTATAGGAGAATATAAAAAAAAATGTTCAATACGAAACCATAAATTTATTTTCAAGAATTATTGGTAAAAATATAATTTTACTGTAAATTTACATACAGAAGATGAATGTTGGAACAAAGGTAACTCTGATTATCAATTTATAAGGTAAAAGAAAAGATAGCATTGAGCTTCACACTATGAAAATATGATTAAATTAATGAAAATTAATTCATCAGGCTTTGACTGGGTAAATTAAACCAAGATAATCTGATTTGTTTCTGAAAGACTTTCAACTTAACTCAAGTGAACCAAAAGAAACCGGACACGTTATGGACTTAACGATGGAAATTTAATCAGATTCTTACTCTTCAATTTAGCTGAGACTGCTCGGAAGAACACGTAGGAATTTTTCATTTACATGAAATAAAATTTTGTCAAACTAAAATTAATTTTCTTTAAATTAATTAAAGAGACTTTAAGAAAAAAATAAGTAAAAATCAGTGTTAAATTGTACATACTAAAATGGACATCTTTAGAATAAAAAGTTGAACCAAGTGAACCTGACAAGGCATCAGGACCTTAGGAAGTCATCTCCAGTAAGATCAACCTAATACAGTTCATACAAACAATTATGCCTGCCTATCATCAAAAGGTAGACATCTATTTGGTCCTGATGAAGACCAACACAGGATATCTTAGTGTAATGCAATTATAAATTCATTACTGTTTTATTCAAGTTTATTTTTAAAACAAGAAGCTAGTGTAGATTTATTATCCTGCAATGCTGCATTCTTACCAACCATGACTTGATAATTTCTCTCAGTGTAGTCTATTTGAATAAACTTTTCTAAAATAAGTCCAAACATGCAATAGTTATGTCCATCAACAACCAATTCAAAAAAAACTGTCTTATTCAAACTAGTAATTACAACTTTTTGTTAATATGTGTTACTAAATATCATTCACAAATATTTTACTCTTTAGAAATTTCCGAGCATTTGACTGATAATGTCAACATTGAATGTCAATTTATAATAATATATATCGATCTGAATAAGTATATTGTTGAAAAGTAATATTCTGGTGAGTTTATTATAGATATTAGATCATTAAAATGATGAAAACCGGAAATTGAAGGAAACTCAAATAAAATGAAAGATGAAATTGTATGTCATTTTTTTAACAAAACAAACTACGTGTTTGATACCAGTTAAAATAAATAGGGGAATTTAAATGGGTTTTTTTAGATGTCTGTGAGAATATTATTAAGATTCATAAAAACTTAATACTCCAAAATTTATAGTCATAAACAAATTTGTTGAATTAAAAGAGATAATTAGTTTTCATCCAAAATCATGATGCATAATAATAATTTAAGAACAACACAACAGTAAATACATTTCCCGAAAAGCAATCATAACTCACTTCTGTTGAGCCGCCCCCATTATGTTCTCCAATTCATTATTATTGGCGTAATCAGGTTCAACTGGCACAATGTCTGCATCTGCATGGAGTAAAACAAATCAATTAATTTATTATTTAGTATTTATGTTTAATAATTAAACGATATAATTTTTCTTTGATTATTATTATAATTATAAATTTTACTCAAATAATTATGGTTTGAAATTTTATTTGAAACATTAAGTATAAAATGTTATTAAAAGTTTGTCGAACATAATTATAAGTTACAAAACTTGTGACAATTTAAAGTTAACGTATGATGGTAAGTTTTTAACTCAGTAATTTGATCTTTGATAGAAGATTATTTAAACCTATGATATTTAAGATTATATAAAAAAAAATTTCCTGCAATTTTTTTTTTCCTTTGTATAGGTCTAATTAAATCCTTGTTATATCACTAATTAAAAAAGCTCCAAGTCATTATCATCTAGTAAATCACATGATTTGATATCTGAAGTCTTAAAAGAAGTTGTAGAAAATGAGATGGAATAATTAAAAACACAATTACTATTTCTCATCAGTTATCTCTATGGCTAAATTAATTTTATTTTGTGAGTATAAGATGATCGATTTTTATTTCAATTTCCTTTTTTTATTATTATTTTTATATTCACCCACTTGCACGTTTTATTAGCAGGATAAATAAAAATAAATGAAAAGAAGCAAAAAGAAGTATCTGTAAATAACATTCATCTAAGTATCTAAAGAAATAAAATTAAAATTTTTCGCACGTTTGCATTGAATCAATTTATCACTCTTAAGTTTTATTGCTATCTGGTTTTTTTTTTGTATACACAAAGGAATATAACAACTATTCTTCAGTGTTCGTTAATCCAAATACACAAAAATTCCTAGAAAAATACACTGACAGAGCTTACAGAAAGAATGATTATATTGAAATGAAAAATGATCTTAATATTGATAATCTCTTGGATTTATCAATTGTCACGAAGGACATATTGTTTATGAGTAAATAAAAAAAATTTATCATTCATTTTTAATCCCTTTATTTGAAATTTTAATAATCAAGTAACGAATGAATATTTATAAGTGATGATACATATTTTAAAGGAACTAATTAAAGTAATAACTTCATATTTCTAAAGATCAATATTTTTTTCATTATTTATTTAAACCACGTATTTATTATTGAATAATTTATTGGAATTATTTTCTATGAATAACATCTGCAGAATTTTAATTAATTAAATCAATAAATTTAATTATTATATCACTGTAAATACTTTTACTGATAAATTAGTATAAAAATGTAAAATCACAGATTATCTAATGAAAATTAAGTTAACTAAAGAATACAATGAGAAGTGTTTCTATTTTCAAGCTGATAATTTAACAAATATTATTCCACAAAATATTTCATAAAGAAAATAAAATCAGAAAAATCACATTGCGAAATAGAGTAGTGACATTGTCTATAATAACAAAAAAAAAATTAATCCATAACTGCTTTATTATGCAGTAGAAAAATCAACACTTGTTATGATAATATGTAAAAAATTTACATTTCTACACCGATTTTTGTTGTGTCAGTAAAAAAGGAAAAACTCAATTGAAGATTAAACTAAAATCAATAGAACCTTTTTTATCTCTTCTTTCGTCTAACAAATGTTTCTTCTGGACTTAAGAATAGTCACTTTAAGCCTTTTCGAAGAATGCGATTAGTTAAGAAAATTGAAAGTGGATTAAGTTTAATGAAAAAGAAAATTGGAAAATCATTTAATCGTATCCGTTCCTGACGAGTCATTTATCAATTACACCTGTTCTATGATAGAAACTATTGCATACTCTTTCATAAATTGATTTTACTCTTTGTGACTCTAGGGCGATATTATTTTTATTTTCTAATTTATTCCATATGTATATACATATTATATTACATGAAGGATACCGATAATTGTATCACAGAAATGAACATTGATCGTTCACAAATGTGTGTGATATTATTGTGCTATTTATCTCGAGCACACTTGACTATTATCATAAAATAGTATGATAAGGGAGTACACAAGTGTTGTAAAAAGGGTGGAAAAATTGTAATAGAAATAAAATTTGTAAGAATCATGGACAGAGTTGTTAACACTAACGATTATTTAATTATTATAAATAAATATAACAATGGATAAATTGTTACACAAAAATGTGTATTACTCTACCATATGTTAGAAAGAATTAATGACTACATTATTAATTAATTTAAAAATTCGGTATAAATAGTTTTGTTATGAATAAAAAAAATTAGGTTCAAGTTAAATAAAAAATTGAAATGTAGGTCAAATATAATGATATTGTTTGAAAAACCACATAGCTCTGTTCAAAATAGCTCTAATAAACGAACGTTTGTTTAAACAGTGACAACGTTTTTTTTTTTTGTTTTTTTTTTGACTAATCATTGACTATATGAATACGAGATTTGATTATTTTATTTGAATAATAAATAAACAGAATCGAAATAAACTTTAGTGTTGTAAAAATAATAAATTCCTATAAAAACTTTCCGTACTTTGTTGCAAAAATAAAAAAAAAAAAATGGTTAATTTTAAATTTCAATATTTGGAATTTATCTAGTATGCAAGTTTTGTTCTTGTATTCATATCATGATAGCAGCAGTTTTAAAGAAACAGATTAAGCTGTCCTCTCATTTCTCTAGAAGTTCAGTATTATGTAAATTCAGCTGTGATAAAGGTGTTAGAGTATGCAAATTGCAATTATATGTTGGTAACATTCAGTTAAAATTATAATTTACAGTTAAGATAAGGATAAAAAAGATATGAATACATTTACAATAATTTTATTGTTGAATTAAAAAGTGTAAGAATAAAAATATTTGCGGAATAATATTTATTACTTTGCGAGAATTTTTTAAAACCTATCCTTGAAAAACGTATTATCAAAGCTCTTCTAAGTTGAAATTACTCTCATGAGCTTTCATATTAGATTCATTCTGGAATACTTTAATTACTTTCCAATATATATGCCTTTAATGGCAATAGTTTAAGTGGTTGGCTTTAAATGATCTTAATGTAATTAAAAATTGGCAAAGTGTTGCAGAAAAATATTTACTTCGAATTGATTATTGGATAGAAATATTTTTGCTTCATTTTTAAAATGGGAGGTATCTTAGTAAAATAATTATTTACGACAACCCAAAAATTAATTACTGACTTGTCACTTTTTGCACTTACATTTAGTGAAAAATTTTTTTTTGCCTTACAAAAGAGTGCAAACAGAGAGAAATACATAGTTGGATTTATTATTAATAGTTCAAAAAGAATTCAACTATTTTCTGTCAATAAAAATTAACACAGGATTGTAATCCAACTATGAGACTTAACTATTATTTTTTAGAGTGAAACTGGCTATTTTTGAACCAATACGGAGCCAGTGTTAGTAATTAATGCCTCAATATTAGCTTAAATTTTTTGCATCTGATAAAAAACATTTCTTTTAAAATATCCACAAAACAACAAATTAATTTATTAAAACCAATGGGAAATTTATTACCTACCAATGGGAATGCTTGTTTTACTCTTTTAAATACAAGCTAATTCTGAACAAAGTCATGCAATTAGACTTATAATATTTTTTTCATTTCTTCTATGTATAAAAAACACTGTGATAAAAATCCTAGAAAGTTTAACATACAAGTGAATTCATTTTTATCACTAGTTTTTTTTTTTTGGAATAATATTGTTCTTATTGAATAAGCACAAATCAAACTATAATAGAACTACTAAAGAAGAAAAATAGCGAGTACTTCTTATCTCGACAAACTTCATGAGTTATAAACGATGTCTTTAAAGAAGAGATTGAAGGATCATCTAAAATAAATTGACATTTTGAATGAAGATTTAACGACATACTTTAAATAATAAAATTGCATGATCCAATAAAAGTTGAATACAAAGTACATTAATAAGTAACAATAAAATTAATTAAATAACTTTTATTAATTAAAAATGTAATCTAAGTACAAAAAAAACTGCAATCAATAGATGTTCTATTATAAATAAAATAGTTGTAACAAAAAATAATTATATCAATCAATTTGTATGGTAATATTTAGTATACAAAGTGTGTCTAAAAGGTGTTATCTTCATATTTAAATTCAAAACAAAGTTGACAAAGAAAACTAAATAATAATTCACTTTCATTAAGATAAAAATGTTAATGTCACTTTGTTATATATTTAATTACGTTACATTATAAATGAATTTTTGTGAAATTTAAATAATATGTACTTAATACAATTATAAAATGAAATTAACTAATGTGAATATATTACGTGATAGCATTTCAGAGCATCCATTTGTATTATCACTTATGAAACTTTAGCTATAGTCATTTATTCATCAATACAAAAACATTTATGATTCAAAGCTATCTGTACACGTTACAAATCTCCATTAAGCTGTTTAGTATTATATATATGCAAGAAATAATAAACGTAATTGATATTTATTGAAGTACTATCATATTAAAGAGTCTAAAAATTAAAAAAAAAAAGCTCTTATAATTATTTATTTCATTTTCATTAATGTGTCTAATATTTTACCAACATCTGGAACATGTTGTATTGTATTTTATGATGATCTTCATTTAAAGTAATATAATTTTATGATAGGGGTATTAAAAGTGCGATGTAATCAACAGTCGAATAAATTACATCAATTTATTCAGTAAACAATGGTAATTTCAACGTTATTTATAGATGAGAAGTAATTGCTATTTTATTGATCTAATTATTAATTGAAGTTGTAAAAGTGCATTATTTATTACTTCTCAATAGAAGAGAAATAATCATTATTTATTTGAATTACCGACTTTTCTGCACTCAGAGAAATTTCTAATTGCGTTAACTATTTTTAATAGTTAAACATTCATCAAAATATGAGTCTAGGAACTAAAAAATATTCAACAATACTTAAAATACTCGTCATTATATCTGTTTTTTTTTTTATAGTTAATAAAAAATAATTAAAGAAATTATTTCAATTTTTTTCAGTATGTAAATAGTAATTTTTTTTTTTGCAATGTTAATATAAAATAATTATTGTCTGATCAAAAAATTCTTTGAACCCCTTAGAAATAAAATCTCGAGGAAATAAAAATAAATAAAAAGACGTTTATTCAAACGTCATAATGATAAGAGATGATTTTTTTTTTAATTGTTGACAAATATATTTTAAAAATAAATTATAAAATTATAACTTACCTTCATCAAAATATGGTCCAGCATAAATTTTCTCTGTCAGTAAACACAGAAGTAAAAAGAGACTAAAAATACTGATTTTTAAAGCCATTATTAAAAACTGATATGTTTTTTATTTTTTTTTTGTTAAATATTCAAAAAATGTAAGAATATTAAAAATGATAGCCTTTGAGCTTTAAATTGACAGGCTTTTTTTCCAACTACAACCGAAAGTTATATCAGTGTATGTGTGTGTGTTCTTGACAATGTTGATTCGGTAACGAGTTGAAAAGAAAAAAAGCCGCTACTGCCGGGTTGTCCGGATTGCGAGTGACTCGCCGTCGAGATGACTACCCTTATATAGACGAGAGAGGCGTGGCCGTTTACTCTGAAGGACGAGGGGTGTATGGAGAGACTTAAGAGCGGGGGCGAGTTACTATAGGGATTTGTGAAATATCTTAGTATTTGCATTTCACCAAAGATGAAAGTGAAACGCAAAAGAAGAAGATGACAAGAAAAGTTTTAATATCAAAAGGAGAATGACTTTTGTGATTAACTATTATCTCACACCTTTTTATCTCTTTCATCACCACATCAGCAACTGGTTGCAATGCAACTAGTATTTTTCATCTTTCATGCCACGTTTCTTGAGCTTCTTCACTTTACCCTTTTTCTTTGATTATCAATATTTAAAAATTTGCAAATTAAATGTTGAACACTAAAACGTGATTTTAAAATTCATGTGAATTAAAGCAAACTCACTAGAGAATTATATTATTTTTAATAATAATTTCAAATGACTTAGAAATATTTGGGGGAAGTTTGATTTCATTAAAATCTCCAAAACATGTTGATGAATCTTTTGATTAATGATAGCTTCAAATCACTACCAAGAACAGTTTAATTTTCAATAAAGCAAAGAGTTTATTGTTGCAAGGATAATTTTGTCAAATACACATGTGTATGTCTACATGCTATAATAACTTTGCTACTACAAAAATACACTAGGAAAGTTTTATCATAAATTTTCCCCTTCTGAATTTATTTACAGGCATGAACTTTTTACGTATCATCTCGAATGAATAATAGGATATACGTTCAGACTTTTACAATCGTTTAAAAAATGAAATAATGATAAAATAAAAAACAAAATTCTTCATCAATTTTGCACAAAAGTCGTAAAAAAGTTGTAACAATCATTCTGTGATATTTTCTCTTTTCAATTGTTCTCTTTTATATTTTACAGTTATCATTCTATCTTTAAAGCTTCATAAAATAAAATGATGCAACAAGTTATGTATTTGACTTTACGGAAGTTGATATTTTGTTGGTTACAAAAAATATTAAAATATTATGTTCAATTAAATGAACTTAAACTTTTATTTCTAAATTTAAATTCAATAGAATTTCATGGAGTGGCCTTAAAAATAGTTCCTCTGTAACAATGTGATCTACATTGACAAAAATAATTTCATTCTTGATTATTACATTTTTAAATAAAATAATAATACTTGGAAATTAATTATCATTCCATTACTGACCTTAAATAAGATGTCCTGGTAGAGGTTAATTAAACTTATTAATAAACCAAAATGTGTTTAAGTAATTTTTATGTTATTATTTATACCCTTTAATTGTTCCGATGGGCCGTCCATACATTATTAATCTCCAAGAAAAATTACATTATAAAAAAATAGAGAATTAGCAAAGAATTTTTTTTAATTAGATACTGCTTTACTTTTTGGAGTATTTTATTACTTTTTGGAGTATCCCATTTCACCCCGGCTTCCTCTTAGAGTATTTGAATGAGTGACCACTTCAGTGATATACGCGCTATCTTTTTATTTCTAGATGAAAATATTAAGTTGTTTTGGTCTACTCGAAAGACTCTATTTTTAGTCTAATTGTAGACTATTCCAACCGAAAACAAACTTTTTATATTACCCCTAGAAATAGAATAAATTTTTTAACCCGAGTAATATAAATTCAATCGATATTAGAAATCTTCATAATTATTTAGGATTTTTTTTTTGTCAAAAGAACAAAGCAATTTCACATTTGGTAAAAAATTGTTACAAGTAATAAGTGATGAATAAATAAATAGCAATTATTGATCTTATTTTTCTAATAATTTAGAGATATATTGAATATTTAATTGACAACTGTTTGATAATTTAATTAAATTACATTTTTTAATACCAAAATTATTTTCAATAACAAAGCAAATCAAATTGACGTTAATACTTATTAAATAAAAAATATTTACGTCATAGTAATTAAAAATTTATTGTCTTTTTCTCTTTATTCTATTTATAAAAATTGAATTAAAATGCTTTCGATTAAAATTAGTTGGAGAAAATAAACCAATTATCTAAACCAACAAAAGAATGTATTTTTATCCGAAGGAAATAAGTAAATATAAATTAGTTTCGTATCGACGATAATCTATATGACGATATCCGATATTATTCAAGGTGAAAATTTTTTTTTAGTTCAAGATATATTAATTTAAATGTATTTAAAATAGTCTTGAATATTCAAATGATTTTAGAATTATTTAGAAATAATAATAATTTTAGAAATATTTTTGAATATTACAGTCATTGATTCAACAAAAAAAAAAAAAGTTGTCAAGTCAACTATATGTGTCATAGATTCCACTTCAGTTTTATTTTATCTTACATCAACTACCTAGGTGTAGTTGATTTAGGAACTCAATATTAATTGATTGGATAACATATTTGTTCACGTCTTTTTATATTTTGATTGATATTACTTAATTAACGATTAACTTATCTTATTTAAACTATTAACGAAGTGAATATTGTAACATCCCACTAATTTAATTAAATAGTCATCAGCCTTAGTCGTACAGCCCAGTCCCAGTCCAAGATTATTGGCACTGCTATAGAATCAGACATTCTATACAAGATCACCACCCAACATTTCCAAGAGATTTTGAAATGTTGGCTGCTAGGGAATTGACAGTTGATGAATAGCTTTTGATTCAGATTAAAAGAGTACCAATAAAGCTATAATTAAAAAAGAATCTAAATTAGTCTGTAACTCTGAATCATACTACCAATCCTACAGCAATTAAATTCGGTTCTGTATATGCCCGATACAGGAATATACAACTGGGTCAGTAATGGACCGTTGCTGGGTGCCAGTTTTCCAGCACTGATAGCATTATTGGGTCATTAAAAAATTTTTACTGAAAGACAACTTGGGTCTATTCATGGGCCAATGATACTTAAAAACGCATTTAAAAGTGATTACAATGTTAATAAAATGGATGACGTTATATTTAACACGTTTAGATGTGTAATAAGAATGCACTTGGATTTGCAGTCATTTAATCATCAATTGATAAATTAATCAATAATATGTGTGCCCATGTTTCATTGGTACTTGAACTTTTTTACCATTGTCATCTCCAACAACCACCTGAATAAACCAATGACAGACATGACGTCAACTTCCGTAACAATCTATTTTTTAGGAAAGGATTTTCTGAGGACAAGGTAGAAATAGTGACATCATTTATCTATTATTGATAGAGTTGACTTATAAATCTCTACAAGTCTTAGTTCAGTGTTTTGTTTGACTCTTAATGACCATTGGTATACTATTAATATTAATTACCAGATCAACTTTGTAATTCATAAGAATAACTAAGTTCATTTTTTTTTGTTCCTAGATGATGAAGACATGTGATATCATTTTCATTGCATACCATAATAAATTTGTGGCTGAGAGATAAAATTGAATTACAAAATTTCTGGGGTATATTAGTTTTAAAATAGTTTCACTGTTCGTGAAAATGAAGAGAACAAAAAGAAGTTTCTCTGCAATTTGGTCGGGAATCGATAACGTAGTCAAATATTTTATTACACGAAAAGATAGATTGATCAGAAATTCAAGGACCAACGATAAAGTTTTATTTTTCTAGATAATTGACATTTATGGTGTGTAAGAGTCTAGTTTCAATTTGAATAAGGATACTTGGATTTAATAAGCATTGCCAAACAGATACTTGTTAACATTCTACAAGATATGGATGCATAAATACATTTCTATGTAGAGAATGTTCTAGCAGCTTTTAACGTGCACATTATTCAGATATTTGTAACAATAAACTGGAGTGATATAATTTTTATAGCTTTTCAGCTTCACCAACATGAGATAATGTTACGTTCAAATAAAAATTGAAATTTAAGATTATGGGTTTTTTAATGAGAAACAATGACTATGATGAAAACCAAGACTGATGTCAAGCTGATTTATCAAATTAATTAAATGAAGAATGAAGATGAAAAAAAAGTTAAGTCTAAATTTAATTAAGTTGGATATAATATGTTCACATGTTTTCATATGATGATAGATTGAATGAAATTGATATTTTTTCTAGAAATCTAATAAATTCTTGCAATACATTTTTAGTCCAGTGAAATTAAGGTTGAAATCAGGAAATCGCTGAGTATGGCTGCAAATGGGAGGGATTGTTCTTAAAGTTATTGGGAATAATTCCCCCCTATGAAAAAATGTGCTCCAACATAGGACAAGGGTGAAAACAACCCCTCAAAAGTTTGTTTTCCATTTATCTCTATTGTAGGTCTATTTGCAAGCTAGCATTAGTCAACTCTGTTTTTTTTAGCAAAGTCAACTGATGCTAACTTGCAGATGGTTTTCTCAATAATTATTATTCGAAATCTTCCCCAAGTTACCTTGTATAAAATTAAAAAATTAAATAGTATTAATCAATTAAATTTTCAATGCTGCATTGATTAATGCTGTTTAATTTTTTGATTTTTTTGGATGTTATTTAAAGTAACTATTTTTTTCTAAACTATTAGAGATTGAAGTAAAAAGGTAGTATGCTTTTCTATGTAGAATCAAAAGGCCTACAATTTTTGTTTGAAAATCTTTTTCATATCTCGCATATTTCTCGAAATAAATGGAAAACAAACTTTTAGGGGTTGTTTCTATCCTTGCCAGGTGTTGGAGTACATTTTTTATAGCGGGAATAGTTCCTAGTAACTTTAAGAACAATCCCTCCTATTTCCAGCCATACTCAGTGATTTCCTGATTTCAACCTTAATTTCACTGGACTATCCTCTCATGTGTCCTGCATTAAATTCAGTAAAAAAAATTCATTTAACAATTATACTATTTTGAATTTAGAATTGAATATGGAATAATATTAGTAACGTCATTTGTTAATTCAGCCAATTAAAGAACATCTTGAAGTTAACTGCCAGAATGAAAAATTAATTATTTCTTTCTGATAATATTTTTAAGTAAAAAATGTAAGTAGATTTTAGGGAACTATTTCAACTCAATTAGATAAAAATTGAAAAATTTTTTAAATTAAATTTTAGTATTTGATTCAATAAACACTATTTACATTTGTTTGATCCAAGCAATATCTCTTATAAAACATGACTCTAGACTCAGTACTCTTAAAAATTGGAGTAACATTCACAAATGCAGTTATTCATTACATCCTATACCGAGTTGTAGTATATTGTTTAATTATTATCAAAAATTCTGCTGTCAAACTTGTGAAAAATCATTTTATAAAAGAACGTGTAAAAAAAAGATCAATTGGAACTTCAAGTGTTGATCCAATTATACCTATTCCACCTGTTAACCAATGAGTACTTTACTCTACAGAAAAAGTAACTGTTCACGTAAGTATGTGCTTTGATATTTAACCATAAAATCAAGTGTATTTATATTTATTAAATAATATTAAATAATACTATTGATATTTTATAGAATCTATACAAGTGTCCATTTATTTAATGACGTCAAAACGGTGATAAAAGAAATAGATGAACTTTTTAAATTGAAGTCTGATAATGAAAACTAATAATTAAATTTCCTTGGACTAAAAAGATATTAAATTGATAAAAAGCTAATTTTGTAACTATTTTTCATCATATCATTCGATAATCTCATTGGAATGTTCTGAGCCTCAAGCTATGAAATGTCAAGCTGAATCAAAATCTGACCACAAATTTGACTGGAATATTTCTATTTATGATTTTATTAACAAACACTTAGACTGTTTTATTTGGTATTGATATTTTTAAATGTAGTTTCGAACATTTTTCCACCATGTACATCAAATATCCAAATATTTATCTAAATTTAACAGATATAAAATGTGCAATGACTTTTGATACAAATATTTGAGTAAATATTGACCAATAATTTCCATACCAAATTAATTTATGGAATTGATTTTCCAGTCAATTGCAATGATTTATATATATTACAAGTTAAAACCATGTAATTAGTCATTATTGATTAACATAAAAAATATAAATATAATAATAAAATAAAAGTATCAGTATAAAGATTGTGCTCATTTATGCTCTTTCCCACAATGCAATGATGATGATGATGATTGTAAATGTACAATTTCACAGTAATTTTTACAATTTAATTTCTAAAGAACTCTTTGTCCATTAGTGGACGCACACCCAGATAGATAAATAAATAATAACTTACCGTAACTTTCTCTGTGATGTCCTGTAGCCATGCAAGAAAACAATATCCACTTCCATTTCTTGCCAATCTTTGATCCTACCAGAGTTGTACATTTCCATCAAATAATTGTATTTTCATGTTATCACTTGGTTAAAACACTAAATATTGCCAACAGCCTAGTAACCAGAGTTTTGTCTTGCAAGACAAAATTCTATCATCTGCTTTTAACATCAGATGATGTAATGAGCCTTCACATGTTCCTACCTAAGTTTGAAATTGCTCATTAGCAAAATAGAAATTACAGATGTATGGAGAATTGGTTTTTTTTATATTAAAATATGTTTTACTACACTTTTTGTCATGTTTTGTTAGCATTTGATAACTGCGTGTTGTGGCCATCATTGAAGTGTATTGGAATGTCTGTCTACTAATGATTATGCATTTTTTATTTAATTCTTTGATATCAAGTATTGATGTTTTAGTCGTAAAAAACTTTCAAAATATTAAACCTTGAATGGTACATAATACTTCTAATTTTGTCTTTTCATTTCTAATGGGGTAATACTCAATTCCATATGTAAATGTTATCAGCTTTACAGACTTTGCTACGTTCAATGTGATATTCGTAATCTACTTTAGACCATATTCATTAAAATAGTCTATTTTTTTGGTTATTAAACATTACTGTCAATGCATATTTAAAAACATTACTGAGCTTCTTAAATTCAAGTCTGTAATAAAATGAATGAAAGTTTTAAAAACTAACACAATGATCCTAGAAGCTGATGGTTTAGAAGAAACAAGAAATTTTGAAAGTACCTATAAAAAAGACTATTATCCTAAGAAATGTTCAAGAACTAAAAAAATACTACCTACATCTAATTATAATTTTCCATACAATCCAATAAATGGACCATTTATTGAATATTCAGATTACTTGGAAGAGCATATTAGCAAAGTTGATAATGAAAAGGTTAGGATAAGTATACAAAATTTCAAAAGGGCGCTGTAATTCAAAACTAAAAATAAAAATTAACTGATTAATATTTATTTTATAAATTTTTATGTGCTGTAGAAAAAACTTTTCAAAGAATTAATCAAAAAAGAAAAAGAAGCCACGTTGAAAAGTAATTATCAAGAAGAATACTGTTCATTGTATAATGTAAATACCAAAACGAATACCGTAGAAACAATTAGAAAAAGCTCTTTAATGATTTTACCTAAAACAATAAATTAATTTCTCTGAAGTGAATTATCACAAATCTTATCAAGAATTTGAAAATTCTTCCACAAGAACTCAAACTTATATCTAAATATGTTGATAAATTTTATTAATTGTCTACGTGTTAAGAATTAAAAACTCGAGGTATTAAGAATTAGAACGAAAAACAGCAAAATTAGCAATTTTTTGTAACTAACTTTAATACTCAGAAAATATAAAATATTGACATCAAATGAACATAAGATGAAATAAAAACATAAGTTAATAAAATTTTTGATTGAAAATTTATTTAAAAAACTATTATTCATTTTAAATATTTGCAAGAGTCATTTTATAGATGATTTTTCTAGAATTCTTTCATAATAAAAAATGATACATAGAAAGATAATTAAATACCAGTATTAACTCATTGAAATATTTAAAAAATCTATTATAACATTTCATACTCATTCAGATTCATACTTTTCTCTCACATATTCATCTATAATTTTTGTCTTGGAAACTTGTATCTTAATAATCATATATTTAAACATAATCTCTCATTTTTTTTTAAATATTACACTTTCTTTTTCTATAATTATTTACAACAACCATTTTCCTAATAAATCATATTTTTCATTAACCAGCCTTAAAAAACGTGAAGAAAATGTAATTGATCTATTATTTATAATATTTCACATTTTTTATCTAAATTTAACATAAAATTATAATTCATCGTAGGTGTTTCGCTTCAATAGAAATTTTTGATTAAGAAAATGTGTACAAAAATGTATATATCTTAATAAGTACAGTTTATAATTTAATTATGTGAATTATATAAATTAAAGAAAAACAAAAAGAAAACGTATTTTGAACAATTAATCGTCATGGCAAGACCTCTTATCGTTTCGCAAAGCAATCTAATCTTGAATGCTTGAAAAATTTTTTTATTGTACTTTTTTTATCAATTTAAAAAATTCGATTATCTAAACTTTTTCCTATACTTTAATAGAACTACATTTCTTACATAGTAGTTTTGATGATGATTTAAAAATATTTTCATTTTATTTTGGTTATATTAAAAATTTATATTTGGAATTATTCTTATTATTAACTTAGAATCTTATCCATTTGAATTTATGCGTGAATGTATAATTAGAAATTCTATTATTTTAATAAATTCAGTTTTGATAGTTTTTTTTTCGAATTATAAAAATGTTAATCGAAAGAATGTTTTGATGTTTATTTTACTATCATTGTATCGATTATTTATATGCAACTATTTACATTACGTTACACGTGACTTAAAAAGTTTCCAACTAAATTTTGGTTCAATAAATAAATATTTTTAATTTAATTTCTTGAAGCCAGTTCAAAATGCACTAAATAGCATTTTGACATCACCAGATAAATGTGTTGTCACTTATTGCTCATTTATCTCTAAATTCAGCGTCCGTCTGATGTCACTATCCCACTATCTGTAATCATATCTGGTAAGGATGCTCCTGTGCCCTGAAATAAGAATGAATAATTAATATAATGCTTTTTGTACATTAAATTAATATTAACGTGGCAACAAGAAACAAAAAGTATTTTGTTCATCATACTACATATTTTTTAAAAAAAGGAAACTACTTTTTAGAAAAAAGCTTATTCTTTTTTAATAAAGTATATAAAAATTTACTACACCAAAGTTAATTATGTGTTGACTATGAATTGAATATTTCCCAAAATAGTAATTAATGTCTTACCTCAATAATGATAGTTGGAGTCATATTATCCGTATTATGATGTTGAATATTTGAATTAGCCGTTGTCAGCGAAATCGTCCTGATGGTATTTGTACTACTTGAAGTTGTAATATTTTGAGTAATATTATTTGCATTTGCTCTGCTGATATAACAATATATAGACATATAATTAAAGAAATAAATAAAAATAAAAATTATACCATCTAATATAAAAATAAAAATAATCAAATTTATTCAAAGTAGTAATAATTAAAAAACCAGGAACATTTAATAAAGAATAATTTGATAATTTTATTTTTATATATAAATATGAAATCAACTTACCTTCGTTTTTTTACTTGACCAGAATGAAAACGTCCACCTTCACCTCGAATTCTATTCATTGCATGACGATGCCGCGACTCATGCAAATATTTCTAAAAAGTAATTTAAAAAATCAATATTAATTATTACAATGATATATATTATAAACATAATCATTTTCCAACTTACTGGTCTTTCTTTAGGTATTTTTCCCTCGGCTTCAAGTTTCGCTCGAGCTTGTCGACGTTTCAATATACGTCTGTATTGCTTCGCATTTACATAAAGAGGTTCTTCTTCAAGAAATTCTGCATTGGGTAATGCTACCCTTTGGAATTGTGCTTGACCACTACTTCCTGGTACCATCTACATAGAAAAATTTTATTGATTCAGTTATAAATTATGTGTCATTACGTATCAAAGTATCTTAAAAAATGACAATTTTTATCATTTATGTGTAAATTTTGATAAGAAATTTAGAAATTAAATATAATATCTACCATGACTATGTTTCCTGCCTGAGTAGCTGCTGTATTTGGACTGGTAATTGGTTGAACAGGAGTTGTAGATGCTGCTGTTGCTGTTGGAGTAGTTCCAGCAATTTGCATTAAATTACCATTGATATTAATAACTAAAAAAACAAACAATAATTATAAATTTATATAAAAAGTTAAGTTATCTGATATTTTATATAAATTTATAAATACCTGTAGGTTGTGACTGAGCAACTTGATTCTCCAACTGCACAGGTTGATATATATATGTTTGTCCATCAGGAGTTTGAATAATTTGTGGTGTCTGGGGTTGTTGAATAACTAACTGTTGACCTCCTCCAGCAAGAGAAGATACAGGAACGACTTGAATTTGACCATTAGGTGCTGCTACTTGAATTGTTTGTGGAAGCATCATAGCTTGACCACCTTGTCCCATTTGAACAACTTGTACAGTTCCTCCAGCTCCACCAACCATGACCGCTTGTCCTTCTCCCAGTTGTTCCATCTTATTTTTGTACTATAATAATCTAACAATGAAAAAAAAAACAATATTTAATAACACATAAACAAAATATGACAAAAGTTTTATACTGAAAACAGGTTAGAAACATGCAGTCGGCAAAATAGAATCGAGGCTGTTTGGTCACCTCGAATAATCATGAAAATGTACAATGAAAAGGTATATGCCAAGAGTCTGGTTGATGCCTGAGGAATTTTATGGTTACACTTCATTGTTGATTTTAATTTCATTTACACACTCTTAACGTAAATAGAATCACAAAAACCTATGTATTATAACACTTGAGTGTTCGAAATCGATTGTGAAACAGATGGATAAGTGTCTCAGAGTAGAACCGACTCCAAAATAACAGAAGACCTCGACAAACATGGCCGTTGACGGGCATTTTATGCTGCAAGTGACGCGCGTTGACAATGAAAACACGCGAAAATGCCAGGAAACCGAAAACAATGCCTAGACAACGTGATCACGGTGCCCGCGCTTAACGTACAAGTGTTCGATAATTTGTGGACTTACATTGGATATTTTCGTGGGCACTTTCCCAATGATTGGTCGGCAAATTGAGGACCAATGGTCGGCGATAGCGAGTCCTCGGCCCTTGTGTATTGGTGGCACTGAAGGGGGTACCTGCCAGTACGATGCCAAGCCGATGTCAGACCGGTCGATGCCCCTCCGTTCTTCTACCCGTGGCCAATAGCGTCACTAGTTAACCCCCCGCGCTAAGATCTCCGCGTCTGTATTCTGAATCGCGCTTCATCTACACCCAACCAAGTGGCGCCACCATCATTTCCCGCGTTTTTTTAAACTGCTCATATGAGTTCATCATATCTTTTTACGTCATAAATCATGCTTTTGGTTTTTATTGGTTTATTAATAAATATACACTAAAAAACAAGGTATATTGTTGATAAATAGTAACTTATCTATTACTGAAACTGTTTATCTATAAATATAATCTCACAAATAATTAGAATTCTTTACTAGTACACAGTATTTATAACTTTGACATTCATCACTATTAGAAATTGGTAAAGACATATATCTACAATATGTTGATAAAATTATGTGATAGAAATTTATACTGTTACTGCATTTATTCAATCGAGTCATTGTATGACTTAACAATTATGAATAAACTATTTATTACAAAAAAATCAATAATACTAAATTAAATGTCATCAAAATTGCGACTTCCCTCAATTGGTCCTATGGTGTAACGGTTAGCACTCTGGACTCTGAATCCAGCGATCCGAGTTCAAATCTCGGTGGGACCTGAAGCTTTTTTTTTCTTGGATTATTAAATAATCATCATATTTTTAAATAATATAATTAGCAATTCAATTTTCCATTATTGTATTTTTTTATGTTATCAAAATATTATTGTTTTTAAAATCAACGAGTTTTGTGAATTTTATTCTCATACAAAATAAAATTAATTAACTTGATAAAAATAATTGAAATTTGTATCAAGTATTTTATCGTCATATGAGATTTGCATATAATAACATAAAACTTTAAAATCCATTCTTTATCAGATAAATTTAAGTAAATATTTTCTCACCGTTTACTTTGGATATTTAAATGATCGATATAATCAATGAACTAAAATGAAGATTCTTATAATTCAGGAAAAAATAATAATAATAACAACGATTTAAAGATAAAAAATTTGATCATACTCTAATTAGGACAAGACTGTATATTAAAAAAATATTATAAATATTTTAATGGGATTATTTGCAAAATTGATATAGATGGCGTTACTTCAACAAATTTTGCTTTATAATATCACACGTGTAGTGTGGCAGAAGAGAGAGAATTTGTGACGGATAATATAATGCTCTCAGTAAGAATAAGATGGCAATTAAACGCGAAACTGCGGATAAAACGGTGGTAAATCAAAATCGTTCTTTTTCGTTTGCTGGTGAGCAGAAATAATCAGTTTAATAATAGTTCTAACTTGACTAAAATATTAATTAATAAAATATTTAGTCATTAAACAACCCATGCAAGATGGCATATACTATGGTATCAACAACAAATGGAATAAAAAATGAAATTAAAAAAGGAACGACTATTATTACTGCAGAACCCTTTACATTTGTTTTAAGTTCTCAACATAGGACTGAACGTTGTGATTATTGTTTTCAAAGGTATTTACTTATGTTTGTTTACTTTTTGTTTTATATTGTATTTTATTGGGAAAAAAAGAGTATTTACTATTAATTTTCGTAAACGTAACAAAACGAATATCCAATTACTGATTAATTATGCTTAATTTTAGTGGGAAAATCTCAAGATGTTCTGGCTGCCAATACGTTTATTACTGCAGTAAAAATTGTCAGAGGAGAGGATGGATAACCCACAAAGTGGAATGTCCAAATATAAAACGAGTACAGCCACGAATAATACCTGATGCTGGTCGAATGATGGCAAGAATAATTATCAAACTACATCAGGGTGGAGCAGACGAACGGGGTTATTATACACCAACGAAATATAGAACATTTTATGACTTGATGTCGCGTAAGAGATTTTCAAAAATTAGTGACATATTCTTTCTAAGTTATCATGTATTGGTAAATGATTATTAATTAATATTTTTTCAAAATTTATCTTCAGACGTTTCAAATATCAAAGAAGACGTATCTAAAATGGAACACTTCACATCTTTGAGTATGGTTCTTCTTGAATTCTTGCCAAAAGACATGCTACCAGAGCCTAAAGAACTATTAGAAATTTTTGGACGTATGAGTGTAAATTCTTTTCATATACTCGATACTGATCTAACTAGCCTGGGAGTTGGGATTTATTTAGGACCATCAATTATCGACCACAGCTGTAAACCTAATGCCACTGCTATTTTCGAAGGCACTACACTTATTATCAGGACGTTATGCGATTTACCAACATTAGATTGGACGAAAGTAATATAAGATTTTATGCATTATGGATTAAATTGGCTCATTTATTCTAACACTTACTCAACGAAATATTAACTTGTTTAATATGCAAAGAATATTGCTAGAAAATGTTCTGAAGAAGTATATATATTATATTTATATCATTTACTAGGTTCATATAACATACATTGACTTACTAAAAGACACTAAAACACGAAGAGCCGAGCTACAACAATCTTATTTTTTTTGGTGTGATTGTGAACGATGTAATTCACCTGAAACTATGGAAATCTCTGCTGCTTGCCCAAATAAAACATGTATGAATCCATGTTCATCGACTGATACAAATTGTAGTAAATGTGGAGAAAAATTTCCAGATGATTTTAGGGATGAATTCGATAGAGTTTGTGAATTATCTGTTTATCAACTAGAGAGAATGGCTAATATTGCCTGTATCCTTTTACATTAACTTATTAATTAAAACATTAATCGTTGTTTCTTCAAATATTATAAAGTTTTTCTTAAATATTAATATTAATTAGATCTAGATGCTAGTCGAATGTGTTTAGAACGACAACAAGGCATATTGCACCCTTACAACCTGCTAGTTGTGAGAATGTTGGAAATGGCAGTTGCAGCTGCAATAGATTTAGATAGGTGGGATGAAGCTGAAGTTTTTGCTGCTCAATTGGTATCACGATATCTGTAAGTGTTAGTGTTTATTAATAAACATATTTTTTAATATTAATATTATTTAGAGGGGAAATGATTTATTTCCAGGTTTTATTATGGTGAAACTCATCCTATGACTGGACAAATGTATTTCTCTTGGGGAAAGCTTTTATCTCTTCAAATGAAAGGTGTTCAAGCTCTTGAAGTAGTAACAAAAGCTGCTCAAATAATTAAAGTAGCATTCGGAGAAAATCATTCAAAGATGAGAACTGAAGTAAAGCCTTTGCTTGATCAATTGATGGCGGAATATCATATGTCTAAAAATGGTTACTAAATTAATAAATGTATGTATATCATTTCATATTATGTACTTATAAATTCGAACGACTTTCTATATTGTAATAAAACTATTTTGTAGTAATTATGGTTCTTTATACTTAAAACGATTGATCCTTTTTCGTTAAAAAAGTTGATCTTTATTTAGAAATACATTATTACTCACACCAGAATCAAAATATTTAATATGTAAATTTTCTTTTACATTTTAAACATATTGTTTCAAGTTACACTTATTATTTAAATGCAATCTCTATAAACATTTATTCGCTTAAACTGTCATAAGTCTGTTATAAAAAATGTATACGCATTTTTTTTTTTTAAATTAATGTTGGAAAAATTTTATGATTAATGTCTGAAGTATAAGATTTTGGTTTTCTTACACACACATACAATCATGTAGCATTCGCACTAATCTGAAAAATGATATTTTCTAACGATAACAAGCTTTAGATTAAAAAAAATAAAATTATATCATTTATCAAGAATGAATAAATCTTGTTAACCGCATCGAATGAAAAATAGCCATTAGATTAGATAGATAACGACATTGTATAAAAAAAGAATTATTTTGAATTTTTTGTTGAATTTTTACGAAATTATATATTTATAAATTGAAAATATAGACCGCCAATACTGTTTATATAAAGAGACTTATCAGTCTTCATACAATGTCTTGAAAAAAATTAATATTTTTTTACTTTTTTGTTAAAATTTCGAAAACATTCATCAATAACGGAGATTATTAAAATAAAAGGTTTCATTAAATTATGTCAACTATTGTTTTCAGCAACTGCCCCCAGTTTGTTGTTGATAAACTTCAATAGTATCCATTTCTTCCATGTCTAAACTCAAAGGTGTATCAGTTTCATTAATAGGAGCACCATCAAATCTAAATCTCACTAATGCCATCGCTAAACCCTGAAATTAATTGAATTACAAACGATTAATCACTTTTTCGTTCAATAAAAATTCATCAAATTAAAAATGTAAACAAGACTTACCGCACGTTCACAATAGGCATTCATAAGCTTTCGTAAAGGTGTATGTTTCTTTATTTTAAATTGAACTACATGACTATCTTGACCCAAAACTCTTAGGTTTATATGTTCCGATTCGGATTTTTGTTCCTATAAAAAAAAATAAAACGAAATAATTAAATTATTATTTCAAAATGATATCACTAATACATTTTTTTGAGGTTATACGCTCTTACAGATTTATCTGCCATGATTTTAACACCAATTTATTACTACCAATATTTAACTTAATTTTTATTTTAAGAATTATCAATAAACGTAAATGTACTATTATACTCAAGCACTTGATAAAACTAATCCAAAGCCCGCTCTTTATGTTGGAAGAGTGCACTCATATTTTTCTCTTGCTTTGTTTTCAATGAACAAATCCTGAATTGAAATATTATATACACTTACACGTAATGTTGTGTCTATGTAGTGTGAAATGAGTATACTAACTGTCAGCTATACATATCATATACATAGATTCATTTGTGAATGCACATGGATATACATATATATATATATATATATATATATATATATATATATATATACCCATACATACAACAAAAAATACAAATTATTTGTATGTAATCTTTGCATGGGCTTTTACGGTGATTACGTATTTTCCTCCAAACTATATTACCATATAAATATGTATCACAGCTAATTGAAAATCACGTGATCAACATAAGATAATATGAATAATACTTAAAATTAATAATAACTTTAAAAATATAGAAAAATGCATGGAATGTGAATAAAAATTAGAAATGATTTATAAAATTTTTTGAATATTTTTTACAAAACACCATCGAGTAATTAATTTCCTTAATTTAAGAAAAACTCAAGTTTATTGTGTTTTTCTTTTCAAATTAAACTAATCAGTCGTTTATTTATGCAAATAATCACATAATTATAATATATAAATTACTATATACATAATAGTAATTTTTATTCAGGAATAATTGCAATTTTTTTCGTTTGCAAAATTGTTATCATTAAAAATTATGAATTGTTAAAAACACGGTTTGATTTTACAAAAAAACTTATGACTTGGTTTTTCAAAAGAATAAACATTTACAAATAAAAAACACTAAAAATTAATAAATGTTTGAAATGAAGACACTGTCATAATATTATTTAAATTCCATGTTTTAATTTTTCAAACAGAAAAAAATTATCTTACTCATAAAATTTTTAGTTGTTAAAGTTAAATATATTCTAATTTTTTTCTAATGTTTATTTTTTTATTACAACACAACTGTAATACTTAAATACGTTGTAGTTGATAACAAATCGCTGCAAAATGTCACATTAACAATATGTAAATTTATTATTAGAAATTATCATAAATTTTAGTGAGCACAAATTATGATCCATATGGGAAAATTTTCTTCTATTCAACTATATTGGTGTAATTTAACCGTGAAGAGTATATTAAATAATCTAGACAAAAGTGAACAACTAAAATACTTTACAATAGACTAGACTTAGGAAAGCATCATTATATTGGGTCCGGATTTAGTTTTCCTTTTTTTTACTCCCTGGGAGTCTTGGGCTCTAATCCCCTCTTTTCCATCGCGAATTCGACCTTGAGTTTTAAAGTAATACGCATAAACCATCCTAATATTTAGGTACATACAAATTTCCATGAATCCACTGGTATGGGTTTTTCCCCTTAATTTTCATCGTAGCCTGTGTAGTGACCAGCCATTTTCTACACAGAGAAAATAATATTCCTTAACTTTTCATTTATTAATTTATATTATTAAATAATTATTCCTATCATTATTGAAAAGTATTTAAACATATCAATTCGGTAGTTATGAATATGTAAAGTGTGTATTAAAGTTTTTGAATTAGGTGTATACATACTATTAATAAAATACTTGGCATCACAATCTTTTGTTATGTTAATGCTATTTAATAACCTATAAAGTGGCAATAAAATTTTTATTCATCAGGATTTTCTTGGTCTCCGTATAATATGCATTATTAAATCATCTAAATAAGGATCAGTTTGTAAAAAATATGACAATACTAACCAACAAATGTTTTAAAATGGTTGGCGGGTTGTAGAGGACTAAGGGTCGCGCATGCGTAGTGAGTCAACGTGCGTACGTGCCAGGATAGCCTACTGAATCAGTTTCGAGGGGAATGGGAGGAAAAATGGTGGGGAGACATAGCTCGGGCTTCAATAGTTTACGTTTATAGTCGGACTGAGAAGAGAGTTCCTCAGATGTTCTTCATGTGTTCTTGTACGCTTGCGCAGTAGTAAAAAACATGGTAGAAGGGGTAGAAAATCAGTGGTGGGGAGCCCGAAAGCATTGAAGCAACTGAGGAACTCTCTTCTCAGTCCGACTATATACAGTAGTTCACTGGAGTTTACTTCGGTGTGCGAATGCGAATAATTTTTAATTGATTTTAATTTACATGAATCCTTAAACGTGTCGTTTTTGTGTTAAAGAAAAAGTGAATGTTATTGTCTATACTTAGTGAAATTAAGTATTGGCATGCTAATATAATTTATTAAACACATTAAAAATTGGACAATTGATTTACTCTTACTTAATATCAAAACGATGCTCAATACGATGAGTGTGAGTTACTTCGAATTGACTATTTATTTTACAACTTGATGGTTAATATGATAAATAACGAAGCTTATGAAAGTTGATAAAAGTGTTTGTAATTAGTGTATAGTTAATATAATTATTAAATTATAAAACATTGTTTGCGAAAATATATGTATTAATAATAATCGGTGCATTCTGTCAATAACTACCGACCATTTTGTTTATGCACGGGAACACGCCTCGTTCCAAAAACATGGATCTATGCTTTATTTCTGATTCAACGTGTGTACATACAATCTATGAGGTATTTCCCGGTTCAAGTGATGTAGTGCAAAATAGTGATATGTACATGAAATAAAAACTTACATTACATCTTATGGAAAATATCTATTATTTTCAGCATTGAGTGTCATGACTGTTAAATTTTAATTTTGAAATGTGCAATATTAAATTTTATCATTGTTATCCACGCGATTGACAATATTTATTGGATCATCGAGACTTGAAGTATCTTCGCAGTTCAGCTGTTTTCAAATTATCAAAAAGTAACTATTGATTGATTTATTATTAATTAACATTATTAATTTTTTTTTTTATTTAACCTTTCAATTGGTTATGTTATTCCAAATTAGATTGCCAATAATGTAATCAGATTAATCTTTAAAAGTTTCATCATTTTTTCTTTAATTAACATTTTTATCTTATTCGAAATAGAAATAGATGATAAAATATTAACATGATTTTTGAATATTAATTTCATTTCTATTCAGTCTTTTTCTTTCATCATTATGATAGTGTGATTTTGCATGGTTTTTGAATTCTACAATTTTAGTTAATCAGAAAATATTTTGGTATTAACAAATATTGTTTTAAAATATAAATTCCAAATTTATTTATAAAAATGAATAAAATCATTTTCTAATCTCATTCTTGATATATTGTTAACAATGGAATAATATATTGATAATAATTTATTTATTTTTAGGTAAATCAACCATTAAAAGATGGTTAGCAATAATACCGGGAGAACTCCCAGAATTCAGGTCTTTAGACCGACCTACGAAGAATTCAAGGATTTTTCGAAATATGTTGAATACATGGAGAGTAAAGGAGCTCATAAAGCAGGTCTGGCCAAAGTTATCCCACCACCTGAATGGGTACCAAGAAAAGGTGGTTATAACATTGACTCAATTGACCTTACGATACCTGCTCCTATCTGTCAGGTTGTTACCGGCAAACAAGGGTTGTATCAACAAATAAACATTCAGAAAAAGTCAATGACTATTAAAGAATACGAGAAGTTAGCTAATTCTGAAAGATATGCTACCCCTCGACACTTTGACTATGAAGATTTAGAACGCAAATATTGGAAAAATATTACTTATGTTGCTCCGATTTATGGAGCTGACGTCTCAGGATCTCTCACTGATCCAGACGTTAAAGAATGGAATATAAATCATTTAGGAACGATTTTAGATTATGTTAATAAAGATTATGGAATATCGATAGATGGTGTAAATACTGCTTATCTTTATTTTGGAATGTGGAAAACAACTTTTGCATGGCATACTGAAGATATGGATCTATATTCGATTAATTATTTACATTTCGGAGCACCGAAAACTTGGTATGCTATTCCTCCAGAACACGGAAGGAGACTTGAAAGACTTGCTAGTGGATTTTTTCCTGGTAGTTATCAGAGTTGTCAAGCCTTTTTGCGACACAAGATGTCTTTAATTTCTCCTCAAATTCTGCGGCAATACTCAATACCTTGTAATAAGGTAAATAACTTAAACTGTTAAATACTTTTCATTTGTTTCGATTGAATTATTTTATTAAATATGTTATATTATTGTAGATTACTCAAGAAGCTGGAGAAATAATGATAACTTTTCCTTATGGTTACCATGCTGGTTTTAATCATGGTTTTAATTGTGCTGAATCAACTAATTTTGCGGCTCCACGATGGGTTGAATACGGTAAAAGAGCCACTCAATGCACTTGTAGTAAAGATATGGTTAAAATATCTATGGATACATTTGTTAAGAGATTCCAGCCAGAACGGTAAGTTAAAAAATAATTTAAGAAATACAATAATTTATTATTTGAAGTTATTTATTTTATTAATAATTAATAATAATTTTCAGTTATGATTTATGGATTCGTGGTGAAGATATTGGACCACATCCCGAAGATCCACGTCAAACAGCCGCTCCAGCACCATCTCCAATGGATTTGATGTGTAGCAACAGTGGTAAATTACCAGATAGTTACATAAATGCACCAAAAAATAAAAGGCACACAATTCATCGTAAGAAGACTCTTGTTGAATCTAATCCCGATGTTAACATGGATGAGTTAGTGAATCGTCCAGATATTCCAGCAGATGTAAAGAAAGTTCTTCAAGATCTAGAACTTGAAGAAGAACAGCCTGATGAACAACAATTAGAGGTTTTGGAAGATATTTGGTTAAAAGCAGGAGAATTAGAAGTGGAAGAAGCATCTCTTTATGATGATGGTTATAATAAGAAGAAAAATAAAAAACGTAAAAAAAAATCTTTTCATTCTCAAGATAAAGAACGAAGTGGGATTAAAACGAAAAAAGCTATACATACTAATATTAAAACCGAACCTGACTCTCAAAATGCTGATGTTAAACCTAAATATTTAGATATTATAGGTAATGCTGTACCATGTCTTGTTCTAGCCAAAATTAAAGATTTTGGTGGTATTAATGGATCAACAAGTGATAATGATGGTGCAAAATCAAATAATTCATCACAATCAAAGGAATCAATTTCAGATCTAATGGAAAATCAAGAGGCACCTACTAAAAAAAGGAAAAAACATAGTAAACATCTTATAGAACATAAGAAAAATAAAAAGCCTCACAAGAAAAAGTTAAAATGTATTAATCCAATAAGGATGTTTAACACTTCGGAGCCATTAGATGTATCTGATGCTGACGTTCAGAGAAAATTGATGGCCATGCCTAGTCTCGCTTCACAAAAATCACATGTAAAGACTGAACCAACTACCGATTTTGATATTACAACCAACGAAAGTGATCTCAATGCAATTGATGCACTGAATAATGATAATAGTAATAATATTGGTATTTACGAGCATACTTATAATGATACTAAGATTAAAACTGAACCGAGTTCTGAACTAACATTAGAAAATGAGAAACGAGCTGATTCTTTTGGAAATTCAACATTTTCTTCTACTTTTTCATCATCATCATCTTCTTCATCGTCATCATCATCTTTACTATCATCACCTCTAATTAATTTCACAACAGCAGCTACTCAAGAAAAAGCCACAGAAACAATTTACTTCAGTTCTCCTCCAGTTATAAAAACGTTAACATTAACTTCAGCAAATAAAGGTAAACCGATCATTTCCAAGCCAGCAAATTACCGTAAAAATGATATTATTAAAGAGTCTAGATTAACTCTGTTGAAGAAATCAGATATAAATGAAGTAAAAATATCCAATCCATCAGTTCGACAAGATAAAGATACTCTGAAAGCTGCTAATGGTTTATTAGTTTTACAGCAGAATTCACGAGTTATACAGGGTTCTAATGGTAATCCTGGAACAAGTATGGTGTTTGTTCCAACAAGTGCATTTACACCAAATACTTTTAATGCTAGTCCAGAACTTCAACGTACGATAGAACGATTAAAAGCAGCCAATTCTACAATAACTCCTGAAAATTCTAAACCAATTTATGGAATTCTTAATAAAAATATGGGTCAGTCAATTACTCTGAGCTATGATAAAACACCAGTAATTGAAACTAGTTCTTCAGAAAATTCTAATACAGCAGGATCTCAAATTATGACCAAACGAATCTGGCCAGTAGCTAATACAAATGCTGTTTATGTCACAAATGATTCTTCAACTGAGCTTAAAGTTCATCAATCTAATACTTTTGGAAATCCTAGTGGAATTCAAATTAATACATTGACTCCAAATTCATTATTCCTTAGTGCAACAAAATCGAATACAACATTAAACTCATCCAAACCACTTATATTACCTCAAAAGACTAGTGCAAGGATGTCTATGAATTCTTCAATGTCAATACCATCATCAAGCTCAGCTACATCGATATTAAAACTTTCTCAAAATCCTAAAAAAAAGGTCAATATTGTTATTCCTCAACCATATCAAGTGTCTTTTCAACCTCAATCTAAAAATATTTTGACTTCATCACCAATTTTATGTGCCTCGCCAGTGAAATCAAAAACAAAAAAATCTCCACGTAAAAAAATACCTATAAAATTATCTCGTAGGTCTGCTAATATGAATGATTTAATGATGAATAATAATCATAATAATAACAATAACACTATATCGATTAATTCAGAGCCAAAAAAATTCTCGATAGCAACTCAAGTTGATAATTTATCTCTACTAAGAATAAATGAAACTATACCGATAAATCATTTGAATACAGTATCAGCAAATATAAACGATCAAATTAAAGCTGAAGTTATACCAACACCAGACGCAAATGAAATGGAATCCCCTGCGCCAACTTTTGTTTTATCGACAGGCAACAGCGCAGCTGCAATAAAGTCTCAAATGTTGGACGACGTTCCAGCGAATAAATATTTAACAATGTCGTGCGCGAGTATATGTAATTCTTCAGATAATTCATCGACAGATTTAACAACAATACCTAAAACTCAGAATCTTGAAACGAAATCACCAACAAAGGCAACCAAATCAACAACAAAATCGCCCACGAAACCTCAGCCATCTAAGACTAATAAGAAACTTTGTAAAATTAAAGAGGATCTATCTCCACCTAAACTTACACCTGAAAATAACATATTATCACAAAATCAAGAAGTCATTAAAAATCAAGAATCTGCTGTGAATTATAATTCAGGAAAGATGATTCCTGGACATATTATGGACATGATATATCCAAATATTCCTGATTTGATGAATCTGCAAGCATTCAATGACTATTGGAGTACTCAATCATCACATTGTGCAATTTGTACAGCATTTGCTTCAGGGAAAAATAGTGGTAACCGACAAATGCCACCAGATTGGAAGTATTGTAAACCTAAAGTTTTACCGGAGAGTTCATCTATTTGGGTTTCGTCAATGCTTTTTGCTGCTAAATCCAAAGAACACATTACTGAACCTGAAAATGGAAAACTTCTACAGTGTAGAGACTGTCATGTAACCGTCCATGCATCTTGTTATGGCATAACAGTATTACCTAAAAATTCAGCTAATTGGGCATGTGATAAGTGTAAAGGTGGTATGATAAATGCAACTTGTTGTCTTTGTCCGATGCGTGGAGGTGCAGTCAAACGGACAAGTGATAGTCAATGGGCTCATATTCTTTGTGCACTTCTAATACCTGGTGTCACATTTAAAGACTCTGTTCATAAGGATCCAATCAACGTGTTAACCATCAAAACAGTCACGCTTAGACCACAGTGTAGTTGTTGTGAACAAAAAGGGGGTATTTGTTTGAGCTGTTATGTTTGTGGTACACCTTTTCATCCTTCGTGTGGTCTTGTCGCTGGAGCAACATTTACTATACCTGCTTACAACTCAATAGAATTTCAGGTAATTTTTTTTTCCTTTTTCTACTTGAAAATTTAGTAAAATTAAAATAATAATTATCTTGTAACTTGCAATAAATCAGCTTTAAATAATTTAATGCTTTTCGGAGCACAGATAAATACATTTCCCAGGTATATTGTGTACTCCAAATAAATAATCTTTAAATTTCTGTGGTTTACTCTGCAACAACTTGAGTTTACCCAACCCTATTATAAATCAGAGGTGAACAATTATCAGCTTTTTCAAAGAAACTTTTACTTTAGTTATAACAATTTTTGTGCTCTTCATCCACTAGATTTTATTTAGTGAACAAAAAAAAAACGAATGTTTTCACCTCTGTTTTAAATAAACATTTTTTAATGAAAATTTATTTCAAGTTTTAATTGTTAATAATCATATTATTAAATATTTATGTTATAGGTCTGTTGTCAAGGACATTTTAATAAAACTGAAAATTTTATAACTGTACGACAAGGCGAGACTGTTTGGGCTAAACATCGGAATAAACGATATTATAAAGCGACTGTGAAATCTATTGATACTCATTCTTTCTACATGGTTACATTCAGTGATAAAAGTTTTAGTGATGATTTGTACCCATCAGATATCACGGTTAGTAATTTTTTTTTAAATTAAAAATTGCAAGATTTTTAATCAATTTATTTATTTATAGCTAATTATGAATTACTTTATTACAGAATTTTGATAAAAATACACTACCTACTGTTGGTGATGCAGTAAAAGTAAAATGGACTGATGGTGAAATATATGATGGAATTTTTGAAGGAGTGAATCCTCTTGCGATGTACACTGTAAGTAGAGTTTTATACAATAAAAAAATTCAATAATTTAATTAGAAATATTCATGTAATGATATTAAAAAATGCAATAACTTATTTATTATTCATTTATATTTACAGGTCGTTTTTGAAGATGGTTCTCAACTTGTTGTGAAACGTAATCAAATATATAATTTACAAGAAGATTTGCCAAAAAGAGTACGATCACGACTGGTGAGTTTAACATTAAATTAAAACAGAAAAAACAAAAGAAAGAAAATAAAAAATAATTGAGGATTTAGATTGATTCCAAGAATGACTTACGAAGAAGACACTCCGCTATTTATTAACAAACGATCGACTTCATACTTATTTTATCTTTATTCATAATGATTTAAATTTTTTACATACTTTTAAAATTTTTATTTTCTTTTCAATTATACATCTTTCTGTTTCATACTAATTTATATTTTTCTTCTGTTTATTTTTCTATCTGTTAACTATACAAAAGTCTATCGCAACTGAAATGCGGCATCGATCTCATCTTTATGGCAATGAAAGCAGTGAATTAGCAAGTCAGCGGAATGGAAAACAAATAAAATCAAGACGACGTATAGAATAGAAAGTAAATTGATCAATTGAATGAACTGAAAAATGAACAAAAATTTTAATATTAATATATAAAATTTATTCATTTTTGTAAATATCTGTAATTTTTGCATATATAAATTTATTGAAGAATTGTGAGTTTTATCGATGTAAAATATTAAGCTTAATAGATTTAGTATCCAATTAATAGAAGTTAAATAATTCCGATTGTAAAAAAGTAAGCTTTTTTAGACATAAAAAAAAAATGAATCAAGCATTTTCTCTCAATTAGATAAAAGTATCATGTTTTAAATATTCGATTTTTATTGTATAATATTAATATAGAATTAATAATTTCGTGATATTTAAAAATATATAATAATAAGTTTTTTGTTTCAAAATTATAGTCATTATATTATAAAAAATATATTTTATTATTTTGAATATTTTTCAATTAATGACTTTATTTTGCATTGAAATAAATTAAAAAAATTTTATATTCTGACAAATGTAATTACGCACATACAGTACAATATATTTTATTGTAAAAATTTTGATTAATTAAATTTAAGCACATGACTTTATTGATGAGTTTCATATGTAATTCAGATAGTTAATAATCAGTTTACATAAAAAACATTTTATGAGTAAAATTTAACTTTATATTTATTTTATTAACTGTAATTATATAAGTGTGAGTTTGTAATTGAAACATCATGAATAATTTATTTATGAATTGGTAACTATTCAGGAAAGCATAGTTACGTGAAAATTTATTTTTTCTTGTATAATCAAATACAATATACCAAACATTTCTGTTCTACATCAAAAGTTTATAAAAAATTAATGTTGTAAAAATTAAATTATACTATACTTTTATGGAAATAAAAAAGATTAAAAATAAATATTATTATCAAAAAAACATCAAGTGTTTATATTTATAAATATTTTAATATAATATTATAAAAATGAAATATTTAAATAATAATTACGAACAAAATATATGATAGATTAATAAGAAAAAAAATTTCGGAAAGCTCTTTAGAAAATGTAAATTAATAATAATTACAATCAAAGAGTCAAATAAAATTAAAACTAATATTTGCATAATATACAGTATAATAAAATACATTTATTTTGTAATAAGTACATAATTGCAACGATCACCAGTAATTTTTAACCCATACATTTGGATCGTATTTTTGCACAGTTAATATCAATTGTTAATTATCTAATATTATAATATTCATTGATGAACAATAACTCAATTTTAAATAATTTTTATAAATTAAATAATTGAAAAATGAATTAAATTGTGTAGATTTGATAAACATTATTAACTAATTCGCAAAAAAATTCAGTAATTTGACATGCATTCAACATCATCTTTTTTACAGGAATGTTTTTTGTTTTGTATATTAAAGTTAAATGAAAAATAATAATTTAATAATAATTACTGACTATGGGCCGGCCAGATAAATGAATACATTTTCACCTAACACGAAGTGACTAGATAATTACACTGCATAAAATTGTTTACGCATGTTATACATCTGTTACTGGTACAGTTGTCAAGTTTACCACAATAGTCAGCTATATAATACCTATTAACTATATAGAAACAGGTGCATCTCAAGTACTTTTAGTTGCTATTGATTTCTTTTCATATCGTTCTATAATCTGTGTACTTTAGTCCTTATGTTTTTCCGCCTGTAAGTTGAAATGGTAACTTTTTAATCTTTTTTCATTAAGAAAAAGCAATTATGTATGAAATATTCAATAATAGTTGGAAAATATTTACAAATATCAACTTACTAATAGAGGATATAAAAATGTTTTCACTTCATCTCTTCCATTTTCAGAGACTGCTACACAAAAATATTCATTCATGTTACGAAAGCTAATATCTGTTATTACTAATTCACCATTCCACGGCTGAGAATGAGCATTTGGATATAAATCAATTACTCGTTGACCATCACGTGTCAGCCAGTCGATGTTGGATTTTAAGACATTTCTCACACCACATGGAAGTGAGACGGTACCTCCTTGTTCAGCAAACAAGAATTTTAAATTATCTACTATCACAGGACGTTGAAATTCATCACAATACTTTTTGTAAGCACCAGTTCCTGATGCTGTAATTAAATAATAAAATTAATTATCATTATAATTAATAAATAATATTGTTTAGTATTAAATCATTAATTGCCTTACAATTAACTGTAATATTTACAGATGCTGTAAGTATTTCATCATCAATTATCGAAATGCAGAAAATTTCTCCTTCATCCTTTTTGGTAGCACAATCTATTACATATTTAGATTCAGTTAATCCAATATTATCAGATGTGGATACTTTGCTGTTCATCATTTTTGGATGTCTTTGCATCATTTCTTTAAACTAAAATTATGAATAAAAAATATCAGAATAAGTTAATTATCAAAAATTTTGCAATATTCAATATTTAATTATAAATACTTACGTGGTTTAATTCTTCTTGGCGAACCCAATAAATGAGGGGAGATGGCGATCCCAAAGAACTACATTTCAATATAGTCGAATCTCTATAGAACAAAAATATTATCTTTTAACAATTCCTCATCAAATACAAATTATTATTATTTATTTAATATTTGTAAATCTTACCCAACTGAAAGCACCGTAGGTCCACCAGTTATGTTTATATTCGTCCTTTTCGACTAAAAAAAAAAAACCATTAAATTAATGCATTTTATTCGTAATATTGCAAATATATTTTATGAATTTTCTTATTAATCTTACCAGCCGATTCATTTTCATTGAATTTTCCAGATAATCATCATTATCAGTGATGTAATTCGTGTCCATTTCACCCAAGTAATCTATTCTTTTTTCATCCAACTGTTTAGCTATCACATTTAAGCGGTTTGAATCGAAATTTATAAATTTCGCAACCGAGAATTGTATGGTGATTAAGAGAACAATGAAGTTCATTAATGACTTCGAAATGTTTGGTTCCATCTAGAAAACAATACAGGAAACATTTAATTAAAAAATTGTATAAAAAAATTATCTTTAATTGAGTTATTGAAATTTTCTGCTGGATGATTATGATAAAATTATCAATATTACATAAGCGATTATATAAAATTAATGCCTGTTCATTGTGATGGGTCATTAACTTCATCACATGTAAATTTAAAAAAAAAATGACATTGATAGAAACATTTTTCATTCAAAACATTATCTGTACGGTGAATGCACTTTAATTAATGTTGACCTGTTAATTCAAATGTATCATCATTCATTCCTACTCTTAAACATAATCGCCTGTACATTACAATTTAATTTCCTTACTTTTTCTAACTCTAGCTTCAGTTTGTCAATTTTCATACACCACATAGTTTTAAATAAAATCATCTTTCATTTATTAGAGTTTAGAGTATTGTTCAATATAATAATTTAACGAACACTATCAATGACTATCATTTTTAAATGACTTAATATTTCATTCCAAGTATCAAAAGTTGAATGAATATTTCTTTTTATTCGTCAATATTCTGCTTACTTAATTGATACAATGAACTAAGTGTCCGATTGATTATCAATTTACTAGTCTCTTGTAATTAATAAGTTAATGTCGACTAGAAATAGATAGCTATTCACTGATAATGAATCAGTGATTGAAAAAAAAAATATTAAAATAAATTGGAATGTATTTGTTCAAAAAAACTTTAGATCCAGATTGAATATATTGTACCAATGTTGAGCTAGGAATGAACCAATCTTGATTTATACTAGGATAGTAGGAAGAAAATATTAAATTAAAGAGAATCCTCCTATGGAATTGCTCCAATCATTGTAGTCACGAGATTTCCATTGCTATAAGAGACGAATGAGCAGACACATGAATTCGTCATCATTCTTATCTGTCTGCTCGTGACGATTGCCTCGGAAGACTCTCTTTATAATTTATTCCAATAAATGACCATAAATTTTAATTTACATAGTTTGATATAAATATCCAATTTACATATATCATAAGATTATTACTTGCATAATAAATAATGTACTTATTAAAAATAATATCAATTAACATCGTCAATTTGGGACGAACTTTATGTCATGATCAGCTTGAATGATAGAATATAAAGAACAGGATTTGAAGTGACGTGAAAAACGGCGGAAATTCATCATTTTATCACGTCATCATTTGTATGTTTGAGTTAAATAAACTCCTCAATAAGTTGTCGTCATTCTTGAGGAGATTTTATGCTATGTAAGAGACAAGTCCTTATCTAAGCAAGAAGTACAGATCAAAAGAGATGAAATGACTGGGGAAAAAAAAAGAAGAAAGAATCACATGATGCATGCAACACTTGTTACAAATTGAATGCTGTTCTCGTCAGAGTAACATTTCACATGATATAATTTAATGATATCTATGAGCATTAAATCAACTTTTATTAAATATATTAATCACAAGTATTATTATCTTTTTACTGCTATATAAAAAGAAGAGATTTTTTTTTCATTCAAAAAATTTTATACTTGAAAATTTACCAATTACTAACCATTAAATAATGACATATTTATTGTTAATTAATTGATTAACATGAAATTATTGAAATTAATTAATTTTTTTTTTATAAAATATTAAAAAGCTCTACAACATTTATTGCAACTTAAAATGTTTAGAAATAAAATATTCAAGTGTTTACAATAGGTTAGAAACAAACTATAGCATTTTTTTTAAACGATTCAAGACGTTTAGAAGTTTTCGACAAAAAATACTATAGTTTGTTTATGGTGTTTAGTATTGTAAACATTTGAAGAGTTTTATTACTAAACACATTTGGATTTAAAGTAAAAATAATTAACTAAAAATTGAAGGTTATAAAAAATTTTTTTTTATTATAATTAAGTCCTAACTTTTGGTAATAAATTTATATTAATGAATGAAGTACATAAAAAAAGACTTTTGAAAAAAAATAATAATAATAAAAGTGCAATAAATGAGTTCTTCAGAAAACATAGTGTATTACCTGGATAAGTTTATGGTTAATTAAAATTCAATGGAGTCAACGATGACACAGTGTAAAAAATAAAAAGGAATAAAAAAAAAAATAAACGATGCTATAAAAAAGAGTGGCGAGTCTGAACGACGAGAAATCTCACGATGGGTTAAATAAAATTGCAATAAAAATTCGAATGAACCCAATGTGTTGGTGCGCATACTCGTTCGATCATCGTTCTGCTACTTGTGTGCAATCATCTTGACGCAACTTGAATCGTCCAGTCAATAATAATTTGTCTTCAGAGACACAGAATAACTGCGTGAAAACGTCCGAGGAATAAATATAACACGATTTACATTCCAAGAATAAAATAACATATATCTTATATTTCTTCAATACTTTTGCTGCATCTTTATGTTAAAACTTTTAAAATTATACCTTGTTTTGGAAAATAATTAGAAATGAAAAAAAAAATTTTTTGTATAAAGTCATCATACTATTTACCTTTTATTATCTTTATTATTGTCAGTCATGTAATTTATTTCAATTCTTCAATCAGAGATGTTATTTTATCAAATTAAATTTGTGAAAAATCACTCGCTTTAAGATGATTAATTAACTATTTAAAAATACTGAGAGAAAAATTGTATTTCAATGAATAATCATAATTCAATTTTTTTTTATTCATTCAATAAGATGATAAATGATTTAACAGAAAAAACTTTTTTTCATTTTAATTTGCATAAAATTATTCATTATTAAATTAATAAATCATTCTTAGAGTCAATTTAATAGGTAATTATAATCAATTAATGTAACATTTCATTGACGTAATTAATTATTTTATAAAAATGAGTTAATTTTTATTAACTCAATTTTGAAATAATATTAATGTTGAAAATGTTAACATAAAAAGACTGTTAAACAAAAAAAAAAAGTTCTCAATAATTGAGTATTGAGGATTAATATAATTTTTATTTTCATCAATTATATCAAGAATTCGCAATAAAGTCGTTGAAGAAAAAGTATGATGCAATATGACTCTGAATCTAGTAATATAATAAAGCACCTGGCATTTTGAAAATTTACTGCTCATCATATTCCACCTGTCACCTATTCTTCTAATATCCCTGCTATTCTATTAATGACTAACAATTGTAAAGATAATTGATAACCAGTATCTAGATATTAATATATTTCAATAAAACTAATCTAAATAATTTTGAAACTAAGTTGGCCATCAATATGATAAAGTTAAAATAATAAACACAATAATGTATTTATTTAATTGAGAAAAAATACTTACTTTGTACTAAAAATTGAAGAATAAAATAAACTAAATCGATAATAATACTCAAGTGAACACAAGAAATTAAAAAGTAATAAATAAATGAGTCAATGAATAAATTCTGATTGACGTGCTCTTCAACACGATCCTACTAGTTGCATGATCCTAAGTAAACTGGGCAAACAATCTAGTTTAAACACGTGGGTTGACTTCAACTGACTTACCGACTTGAGATAGTGGTAAAACGTGCACGCACGTGCGTTTATGAGATATATTAATGGAGGCTGAAAGATTACTTTTCTTTCTTCAGAACTTTATGTTATCATTTATCAATCATTTTAAAGGGTCGTTGATTATCAAAATTGATATATTGAATATTTAAAATAATTTTAATGTTTAAATATTTTAATAACTAATAAAGAAAATGACTCTATCATAATTACTCATGTGTTCAATTTGTGCATTGATATACGTTGAATAAGCATAGGTATCTACATGATTATCTTTACAGCTTCAAACTGGTTTGATCAACCGAAGAACCAGTCTCCCTTTGTCTCGAATTTATGACAATTTATAAACCAATTAATTAATTGATATTTTAATTAGTTTATCATCTCTATTATATACTTTACTTCTAATTCATATTTTATTAAAATTTATATGACAACTTCTTCTTTTTTTTTTTTTTATTTTCTATCAAACAGTGATGATATTAATTTATTTCTTTTTTTAGATTACAAATTTTAATTATAAAAAATTAATTTTAAATATTTATAATAAATGTCAAACTGAATTTCAAAGTTTATTACATAGTATAAAATTATTTATTTCAATTAATCTTCATTTATTAAATGGTAGAAAATGTAATTAATTTTAATAAAATAATTTACTTTTTGAATATTAAAATAAAAATTTTGTTTGATTGATTATAGAAATAAATTTAAACTAAAAATTGATGATGAAATAAAATGAAAAGTTGTAAAGTATTAATTGAATAGAATCTAGCATCAATTACTAAGATCACTATTAAAGAGATTTTATGTTAAATAATAAATGATTAATATAAAGGTAGGTCAAGGTGGTGCATGACAAATTTTCCAAGTTACCATATTTTGTAAGAGTAATTTTTCTAGTTTACAACTTTTAATCTCCGAAGAAAAGTAATTAGGACAATTAATTAACTTGACAGAAAAAAATGTTTCAAAATGAAAAAAAAAACGGATGATTTTTTAAATGGACTTACCTTGTTCACTGACTAATAATATCCTTCGAAAGATAGAATAAGTATAAACCAGTTATCTTGATAAAAGGTTTTATGTACTGTAAAGAATCTCTTGCTTTTAACCCTTTGCTCAATGAAACTTTTTTAACAACCGATGAGTTCAATAAAACGTCGATGAAAGAATTAGTAACACTCAGCCTTTCATGCTCATATTTATACTCAGAAATGCAACAATCGTCACATCGCTTTTGCGTTGGATTGGTCCGTTCGTACGGAGTGGCGGGGAATGTGAATACAGTAGAATCTTTTTAACCAATAGCAGTATGTAGCCCACACCCGTTATTATTATCATCATCACGTCTTGCGTGTAAAAACGTCATCACCCATCCACACGTACCATCTTCGTTTGATTTTTCGCACCCTCATCACTTGGTCCAGCACACATCACACCACAGTGACTCTATCAGGGGTTTCAAACATTAATCCATCATTTTCACGCCTTTCAGACTTTCCCTTGACCTTCCTTCTCTCAAGATATCACCCATTTACTTAGCTTATCATTATGTCACGGTACTTTTTCACCGCCGAAAGATTTTCCCATTGATTTATTCTTAATTTAATTAATTATTTATCATCTCGAAGCTTGGATATTAAATGAATTTACATCAAATAATAATAAAAATAAGGAAAGTGATAATCAATTTTCAAAATGATTTTTTCCGAATACTAAGAATCCTATGGTGTTACTCATTTTTTTCATTAATTGACTTTTATTTAATTGAAGGAAGATCGAACAAAAAAATTGACCTTAGACTTTATTTTTACCAGGAACCTTTAATTACCACAATTACCGCTACTACTGTTATTATTATTATTATTTATTATATTGATGAAATATTTGTCTTTACTTTATTTCTCTTTTGTAATTAATTTTTTTATCTTTCAATTCATTTATAGTTTAATTAATAAATATATTAATATGATTTTTTATTGAGACAAATTAATTTTGATATTTAAAGAAGGTAATTGTTTTATTGAAGATATGAATGAAAATGATATATTTTCTGTCGATAGAATTTATCTGTAAAGTATAATAATGTATAGAGATCAAGTAGATTTCCAATTGTGAATACTTGATTTGTTAAAACGCATAACATTTTATTGATGTGATACGAAAACGATGTGTTTCATGGACGGTAGTGCAAGAGGCTTGGAACAAGATTTCCGTGAACGTAACATGCGATTGACCCCGAGGATTACTAATCGTTCTCATTTTAGTTTCTGTCAATACAAAAGAGTTTAAATATTTTCAGGATCATTCTATTATAATACAATATTAATAATTCATCAATTATAAATCAATTAATTATAATTAAATATTTTAAAATTATTCTTATTTCTTCTCATCTTTAAAAAAAAAAAAAAATTATTCTATTAATTTAAATGCAAAACAAAAAAAAACGATAATTAAAATATTTTTAAAAATATTTATTTAATTGTGAATTTTTTAATATATTTTTTATGAATAAAAATATATTCTGTATTTGGAGTAATTAATATTAACTGATGAATATTTTAAAATTATTTTATTTTTTTTTTTTTTTGTTTAAAAAAGACACCATCCCATTGTGTCCTTTATGGTATTGTAATTGAAAAAAAGTATGTACTTGTTTTACGTAATGTGTAGATTTCAAGACATCTATGTGGCCGAGATATCTGTAGATATATAGGAGGTATGTAAAATAATTTTAATTTTTTTCATTGCTCTTAAATGTGACTCCACTTGATTTGCTTATCAATCGGCAATTACAAATTACCGTTATTTCTGGCAACGTGAGGTTTCGAATTGACAGATTTAATAAATTTAACAGCTAAGTTTTGAAATAGAGTGTTCCCAAGTTTTAGAATATTTTGTGATCAAACAAATTGGTACGCAATCTCTTCTGCATGTTTTAATTTACTTATTATAAATAGTGGATGGTCGTTATGATATTTTTACTTATGTGAACAGCTGAAATCTAATATCACATTGATTTAGTTTAAACTAATTTAAGAGTATTGAAATAACTAGATTTATTATCATTTAGTGATTTTTGATTTAACGATTAAGTATTTGAGCTTTTTTATAGAAAAAAAAATATTTTTAACTATAAGCTGTTTAATATAAATTTCATACATCATAATAAATCTAATTATTTTAATTTTTTGCTGAATAAATAGAGAACATTTGTTTTGCTAAAAATTATTCTTCTACTTCTACTATCAGCCTCATTTTACTTCATTTTGCTTCACTCCATCATCGGCTAATGCAAACATTTTTAAAGTCTCGAGATATACTATTAAATGCCCTGTCAATGATTCTTACTATTCCTTTATATTTATTTATTGTCAATAAAGTGGAATCATTCATTTAGATAAAACTAATTTACAAAAAATAAATAATTATTAATTGATTTAAGTGCTGGTAATGAAAACACTCTCATAATTTTAAAATTTTACTTCAAAGTGAGTATTTGTTTGTTTTGAATGAATATTTAGTTAATATAGAGTTATAATATGTTTACTTAATTTATGTAATTTCTCGTTTGATTTACTCTATTTTTGGTATTACAAAGAACATATCATTAAAAATATGAATATCGAAACCCACGAAATTAATATTATCAATCTAATTTTAATTTCAATAATAAATCGTATATAATAAGTGTTTATAATTAACTATAATTAAAATATACTTTAAAAGTGTGGATATAAAAATAAAAAAAAATTAGTCTTGGTATGAATAAATAAATTCTATGTAATAAATATTATAATGCTTTGATATTTTTGTCAGTAATTTTGATCATAAAATTATTTAGTCTATGAATTAATATATTACTTATTTAAATAAAAAAAAAAAACCATTAAATAAATTTTATGAGATTTTATTATTTCGTAAAAATTTAAAGGAAATTAAAACATGACAGTGAATTCAATTATTCAATGCCCATTCAGTTGGACTTATTTTGTCTTTCATAATTTCATCATTATAAGAATGTTTAATGATATTAATTAACAACTTTTTAAACAATTTAAATTAAGAATATTTTTATCATTAACTTTTTTCACTTTGGAAATCAAAAATATTAATTAATCAAAGATTATCTTTTTTTTGTGGATTCTGATAAAAATCATATCAGTGATAAACAATCTAGTTTTTATTTATGAAAAATTGAACAAATGCATCATTAATTAATTTTCTTTACATATATTTTATTATTGTTAGATACCTTAACTTAGATTAGGCACGTTGCTTAACTTGAATTTTTAATGATTAATAATAACTATATATATTTATAATTTATTTATAATTAAGTAGAATTTTTAAAAGATAATCCTGTCAATTTTCTTGTGTTCATCATAAAGTGATAAATCATAAATGAATTAAAGTTGTCATTCAAATCATTTAAATTCAATGAAAAAAAAAGAAGAAGAAGAAGAAGAAGAAGGTATAATAAAAAATTAGAATAGAATTTTAGAATATAGTCGAAATATCAGCATCATTCAATAAATAAACTCCACTTGTTGATTCGCTTTGACAAAAGTTCCCTTTTTTTTTATTTTATCAAATAAAAAATGAAAAATTGAATTTCAGCATGACATATGATTTAAATATTAAATTTACATAGCATTTTGAGGGCAGTCAATTTAATATAAACATAAATATTTATCAGAATGCATGTAAATCAATTTAAATAATCGACTGCAATACAATAATCAATCATATATAAAATGACAATTAAAATGATCAAAAATAAAATCACAATAAAGATGAGAATTAGAATGAAATTTTGATGAATATGAATAGAAATTAGGTAAAGGTGTAATTAAATGACAAATTTGCATAACGATTGTGATGAGTAACAAAATGGATGAAAATTTTTTTAGTATGACTGGTAGTGAAAAGAATGCCCAATAGATTTATATACTTCATCAATGACTAATAATCTAGGATGAGAGAGAAGTGAACTTTCTACTAAAAAATGACTAAACTTAGTTTTGAGACCATTGATGATCTCGATTGTAAAATTCCGAGATTTTAATCTCAAAATAGTTCGGCTCTTTCTTCTAAGAAATATTATGTACCAGCAGTGACATGTAGGTCCCATTGCATCATCATGTTACGTTGTGGTGTCGGTGGTCGACGTGACAAATGTACGAGACAAGAATAAGAAAAGAACGAAAAAAAGACCATTATAATGTTACTGAAGGAATATCAATGGACTTTGAATTGGCATGTGCTTCGCAGAACTATTTCTTATATTTTTTTTGCATTCACATCATTGATTTATTCTTCTATCTACTCTTCTCTTTTGCACTATACATCTTCAACAGCATGAAATATATCACAGTTGTCGAGGAATAAGTGCCAGATTCAGAACGCACAAAATGCCTGGAGAGATAATTTCAACCTGCAAAATTATCATTAGAGAACCTTTCATGATTAGAGGGTATATTGACACAATAACGAAATGAATAATTATTTACAATCATCTATTTCTGCTTCTTCGAATTATTTTTCATTTTTATAAATTAGCTTCTTTTTATTATTTTTCTCTCTTTTGCCACTTAAAATTATTCTTTTTTTTTGTACAAAAATAACCATTATTCATTGACTTGTAACTGATAATTAAACATTTTAATCTCCACTATTCATCAAACTCACTTCTTTTTATCTCATTTACATTTTTCAGCTTTTTTGTCTACCTTGTTGCAATAACTTCATTCATACTTTTTTGTTTTATTATTTCTCTCTATCCATTATAGTTGATGTTTTTCATCTACCCCCCAAAAAAAATGATAAAAAAGTTAATTAAAATAAGCAAAAAAATCTAATAATTATTAGCACAATGTTCAGACAATTTTTTTTGCACAAATTGTTTCTGTGTATCATTAAAGTCATATCAAGTTGGACAAGATGGTTCATATTATTGTATTAAATATCAGTCACTGATCAAGAACCATTTAAATATTCTCTTCTTTTAGAATGAATCATGCTTGGTTCTATTTAATTAGGATTTTATTGAGACCATTTTTTCCTCAGATCAGTAAGTCATGTCGTTGGCTTAGAGCAGGGATTGGCAAACTTTGACTTTTGCAAAGCACCAGTAAAAAGGTCTACTTAGTAAAATCCTATACCTCTCTTACTTTTACTCACAGGAGTAATATCTCTGAAAATTATACCTGGAGATCCACTTTAGCTCTGAAGAGTCATGTTGGCCCACCTCTAGCTAGAAGTTAAACTTGGTAAACCATAAATTTAATATATATTGGAATATATTAAATTTAAACTAAAGGTAGTCTTTCCTTAATGAGTTTAGACAGGAAAATGAACCAAAAATCTAAACTACAGGCTTATGTTAAACAATTTTCCTATTAGAAACTCTAATGTCTAGAAATGGATTTAGCAGGATTACCCTCAAAGCCAATGATAACAACTTCTTCATCACCATGATTCATTTATTCTAAGCTCACAGAGAATGAAATGATTTTAAAATGAGTCATTTTGAACTCAAAAAGAGCCGAACACTACCTAATTTAACTTAAGTCTCATAGGGCAACTTGATAAGGATCTCATGTTTTAGGTGGTACATTCCTAATAAAAGCTTTTAAAAATTTCTGACATTCCTAAGATGGCCCTAAATGAGTTCTCGTAATTGCTTGTTCATTCATTTTCCAGTTAAAGACAGACTCATTCAACAAATTTTCAATGAACCAACAGCTCATGGCAGTCTTACTTGCTTAAACGAATTTCGAACAAGAACTTATTCATGTTATAAATAATTTGATGGCATGTTACACATGTAGTCCAAGATATCGATTTGAAATACCAATAACTTTAGAATAACATTTGTTATTTTTTAAGACGATTTTTAAGACGAAAACATCAAATTATTTAAAGAATAACTTTATTTTTTGATTTGCAGATAACCTTCAAGTTAGAATAAATAAAAAAAAACATAGAAGAACAATGTATTTAAATTCATATCAGAATTAGTAGTTCAATGATATGCTCAAAACATTATTAAATAATTGAACTTCTATAACATTAAATACATATGGCTCCATAATATTAAATGTGTAATTTAAACATTATAAGAATGAAAACAGTTTTTATCGAAGTACAAATATTCTTCTTAACTTTGTTTTTTATATATTTTCTTTTATATGGATGACCAATCACGTAATTCATAAATTAAAAATTTAATATATACAAAATTATATTCTAATCATTAATATTTATATAATAAAAATGACATTAAAAATATGTATATTATTCATTTGATTAGACTTAATTTTATTATTACTATTTAAATACTAATTACTATGAAGTTCATTATTTTTGTAATCGATAATTCAATTGATTTGTGAAATATTTTGAACGAATTTCTGATAATTTATCAACAATTGGGATAGTCAAGCAAATTAGTGTATTTGTAAAGTAATCAGCATGCTATTGATGGTGGGTCCAAATCCCTGATAGTTGAACTCATGAAGTACCATAGTTCTTCACAAGAATTAAATGATTAATATCAAAGTAAAGTGAAGTAAATATAAAAATTTAGCATAGTCAGAATGTTTATGATATTCTCAACAAGAGTACATGAAATTGATGGGAAAATTTTACTGCTGTCTAGAAAAAAATCAGTGAATATCCAGTGTTCTTCAGTGATCTGGGTGCGACTCAAAAGGTCCACACTACTAACTTCCCTGCTAGTTGACAATTGCTTTCAGTTTTTTGATTCTACATAGAACAAGGCTGGACTAATTTTGCTAAAAAGCTAATCAGTTCTAAGTTGCATCATTGGCTATCAAATGCAGTCGGTCCCCCGTTGATATCATTTTTCGTTCTCGAGATAATTGAGGTGAAAAATAATACTGAACGCAAATAGAAACATACATACACACAGACGTCCACTTAAAAACTATTGTATTCGACTCTGGGGACCTTGAAACGTGGAGATTTACTAACATTTGGGATTCGCAAAATCGGACTCAGTACAATAACTTTCCACTAGGAAGTTAAAAATCACTGGGAGTATGATCACTGATCAGCAGTTATGGAATCATCACTGTTGGAATCAGTGCTATTATTATTAATCCAAACAGGAAATATTGGTTGATCAATTCCCAAAGAGAAGACTCTGTACACTCTGATCCTTCAACAACTCATTGTAGCCCATGGACCTACTGCAAAATGTCTTGCTCCCAATTGGAGATTTTTACTCCAATCTTGATGAAGTTTGCATTATCAATCTTTTCCTGAGCATTTGGAATACCTTACACAATTCGGATCATCATCTTAGCAGTTAAGTGTATTTACAATGTCAAATTAATGTGGCATTAATTTAGAATACTTCATGTGTACAGAGAATATCTAAACGGTGTTCTATGTGTTGTGATGACACATTTAGATGAGCAAGATGGTTACTATCATTCTTTAAAATTTTTCAAATTTACTTTCCGCAAGTTTTGAGTACTGAACAATTTAATGATGCGTCAAAACTTATCATTTATATTAATTTTTACAATAAATATTGATACTTATTATTGGTATTATCTAAATAGTTGAAAGTTCTATGTATTTTTCTCATGAATCTGTCCGTTTTAATACACTTACATATGAAGTAGAACAAAATTAAAAGTAAATATTTTTTGTATAATTATCATTGACGTCAACTCGAAAAAAAATTATACGAAACTTGTTAAATAAATTTCAAAAAACACCTAAAATAACACAAGTGTTATTTTAAACATTAGATCTACGATACAACGTAAAACTTTAGTGTAAGAAGAGTTTTAGAATTAATAATTATATATATTAAACTAATTTGAAGTGCGTTAAAATTTATCAGTCATTATTGTAAATAATAGATTTTACGTACAAAGCTTAAATTCATCAAGAAGTACAATGGTATAATGGCCATGAAAATTTGAAATAATCAAATAATTTATCTGTCATTTTAATCTTATATGAAGATCGATAATAAAAATTCAGTTATTCAACAATAAAATTGTTAAAAAAGTTCATTCTGATTCCGAGATGTACAAAATGGTGATGAAACTAAATAAAACCCATACATAAAAGTTTAATTTTGTTTTTTAATTGGATTGAATGGTTATTAAAGTAAATATACATATATGATTACTTCATATTTATCATATAATTAATACTTTTTGATTTTTTTAGTTTTATTTCAGACTTGCTAAATATTAGATTCAATTTTACTTTTTGATTTTTTTTGAATATCTGAGAATTTAAATATATTATAAAATACCATAGATGTACCATTGTTTGAATTAATACTATTTTTAAAACTGCAAACAAAGAATATTAACCGTTTAGTAATAAGATAGTATAAAAAGTACAGTCTTTGCAAATAAAACATTCTGAGCTTTATTAACTCGATTAATCATTGAATAATTTTTATAACCAGCTTAATAATGAAATTAAAAATACTAGTCAACAATAATGATTGTCAAAATCAAAATAAAGGATTAAAAATTGAAAAACTAATGAAGTATTGAAGAAGAAATAAATAAAGACATGAGTTATGTAACATAATTGAAATTTTAAAAGTATTTATACACTCGCCAGATATGAAACAGTGAAAAAAATGAAATACACTGCAAAATCAGTAAATATTCATTGATTTTGCAGTGTATTTCGTTATTTTCGCTATTCTATTTTTAGAGAACAAACTGCTACGTAATAAATATAATAATTATGGTAATTATTTAGAATTAGAGCTTTAGGAAGAAATCGCTCAAAAAAATTTTTCATCACTTGGAAACTTTTCTCTTAGGTAGAATTAGATAATTGAAGGTGAGGGAGACATGTTTCATGAGGTTCAATCGAAAAAAACAGGATTTTTAAGTATAGGTATAGCTTGAATTCGAATAATAAAGTGACGAAGAGGATGGAAGGTGCGGGGTGAGGGGGGGGGGGTTAAAGGGCATAAATACTTTTGCTACATTCTGAAATGTACGATCAACAATTTTAGAGGCATTTAGTGATTTATCATATGTAAGTTCTACCATGTAATGTCTGAAATAATGGACAAAATATGTCTTCCCCGTCTTAAATTCAGTATTTGTACCCTCAGAAATAACCCCAAATGTATAAAAAATTTTTTAGAACGATTTTTGCCTGGAGCCCCAATTCTAAATAATTGCCATTAATTAATTAAATTTTAGATATAAGCTAAAAAATCACAAGCTTATTAGAATTCGACATAACACCATTTACTCATGTCTTCAAATTCGAGTTTGTTTAAATTCTCTACAGTGAATATTTACTACTTAAATACTACCCACTTGGTTTATCAAATTTGGTTGTTGATAAATATTTCCTTTGCTGTGTTTAAACACGAGCTACTTTTTTTAAGAATATTGGTAAATAATAAAAAAAACATATTTTAATGAGCGACATAATTCCAAAATAAACTCTTATCATTTTTACCCTTAAAAAAAAATCAGTGAATATGCACTGTTTTGCAATAAGTACTATTCATCAAATCAATCAGTCAACAGATCACTTCAATCTTCAATCCATCTTCAGAGTTTAAGTCTATAGATTTATAAAATAGTCATACAGATTGGCTGAAATACAAACGCAAGCTCTAAATATTTAATTTCAACTTCCAAGCATATTTTTGGAGGATTAAACGGAAAGGAAAGGAAATACTTTTTTTCAAGGAAATTTTAAATAAAATCCTATCGAAACTTGGATTCAATAATACTCAATGAAATTAATTGAATCCCAGTCAACGACGAATGAAAATCAATAGTAATTGACTAATTAAATTAGCTAAATTCATCAGTTTTGAATGAGTATAATTAATTTATTTAAACAGTGTCTACTTATAATTTGTCATGTATAAAAACAATAGATTATTTTTAATTTTTAAGCCTATAATTGTTCAATAATCATTTTGATAAAGCTGTAATGAAATTGTGACCTAAAATAATCCATTTATTAAAAATTACTCTTTTAAATAAATCAATGAAAGATTATTTCATAATTATAATTATTTAGCTCAGAATTTATGATAATTAAAAATTTTAAAATAATATTATAATTAATGATAATTCACATAAATAGATATTTAAATATCACTACATATATTCATTATTCTACTGGCAATTTACATAGACAGTGGTTATATTTTTGAAGACAGTTATCTATCGAAGCTAGTTGAAATTTATATTTTGATCATCATAATCATGTTTCTCTTGCTAGGCAGCTATTTAATCTAAGTCTTCTATTTTACTTCATTGTTTTTTTTTTCTTGGGATGCTTAATAAAACCTTAAAAAAAATTATTAATACCAAATCAATACTACAATCAAGTTTGTCAAAATGTAATTAGTTTTATATGCTAAAAATAAAGAAATGAAATCTACTTATTCAAAAATAGTTATGTTATTTATATAAAATTGGATTTCGTTGATCCATGAATTTCAGTTATTAATATACATATATTTGAAAGAAGACTACCTAATTTATAGTCAAATGGATTAAAATTTAGTGACAGGAGAATATTGATCAAGAAGAAGTTTCATGAGATCAGTTACTAAATATTCAATTTTAATTCAAATCATTGTAGTACTGATTGAAATAATAAAGTTATTTAATATAAAGCATGATATGTTAACTGTTACTAAGAATCAGTTGACGCAAATAAAAACCTCCCTTGAATCATAAGAAAAAATATTTTTGCTATCAATAAATTTAAATCTGTCATGATGACATTCATTCATAAAGATTTATGCTATGTTCACATTAAGTAAAATTTTGTAAGTCTCACTTGACTTTATAATTACATCAGTTGTTTGAAGAAGTAAAATAAAAATTAAGAAACTCATTTTAATAATCTCTTTATCAATTTATGGTCTACCTAACATGAAGTCAATTTATTGAAGATGTGAGGATACTTTGGACAAGCTCTTTTGCGTACACTGAGGAAAAGAGCTTCTTTTTATTAATTAATATTTGGTTATAATTATCAAATCCCACACTGTAAATCTCAGTTTTCCAAAATGCATTATTTTAATGCGGATAAGTGTGTTAAATATGACGTCACCCATTTGATTAACATTGTCATCACTTTTTACACACTTAGATCTGCGTTAAAAGTGACTACAATGCTAATCAAATGGGTGACATCATATTTAACACACTTATCCGCATTAAAATAATGCATTTTGGAAAATTAGAATCTACAGTGCATACTTGAATATCGCAAAATAAATATTTAGTCACTGAAAATGAATTATATATTTGAGCTTTCTGATTAAAACATTTTTAAGTGTATTAAAATTTAGACAATGTTAATAAAATGGGTGACGTCATATTAAAACACTTTTAATGTTTTAAAATAAAACACTAAAATTTACAGTGTAGTTATTTATTTAGTTATAATTATCAAACTACTATTTCAAGTGGACTAAACACATCCTTAAATTAAAAAAAAAAAAATTAGTTTCATTTAATAATTACTAATTTAAATGAGCATGATATAAATTGATAATTATACTGACAATATTTTATTTAAACTCTAATTTGTATGCTTGAGGGAAAAAATTAAGAAATATTCAATAATTTACACAGATAATTTGATTTTATCAATTTTTTGTTACTCTCGTGAATGTTATGAGTTTTAATTTGATTTTCTTTATTTTTTTACATTTAAATAAAATTTGTTATTTACAAGATTCGAGAACCTATGGCCGTTAGAATGCATACGACCTAATCTAACGCTTTAAATCGCTCGGTTATTCCGATGATATGACTTTATTTGGTAATAATTACGGTAATTTTGTAATAATTAGTAAATATTGGTAGACAAGTGTCAACTCAATATATTTGATTCATGAAACCAAATTCTTTTCTCAATGATGTTGAAATATAATTTCGATTATTTCTTGATAGAATATTAATTTTTGAAAATTCTTGTTTAATTAATTGACGACATTTTTCAAATATTTTCTAACTTTGAATTTCCCATAGAATCTATTAACATACGGGAATACGAGGCAAGACGGTTTTTTGAATTTTAAAATGACTTATACACATAATAATGTAATTTGAGCGATAAGCATATTTTCAAATCAATGTTAACTTTCGTATTAACAGCTTCGGAGGATCCATTTTGCCTCACTGAGTTACCAAAAATCGAAAAAGCCGTCTTGCCCCGTATTCTCTTACTCGATAACACTTTGCGTGACTTATCACTTCTATTGAGCTTCAACATCGATCATGTCATTATTAAGTTACCCTCTTAACTTACATTTTTAATGGAAGTATTGCAGACCAAAAACATTGAAGTAAGTTGACCATGTTAACCAAAATATTTATGAAAACATCACCATAGTTCATGTTATGTAACTCGTCTATATTGAGAAAATTTACTTTACATATCTATCTGATTTTCATGAAGACGTTGTCATCTTTTCCACTGTATATACTTGTCTCTGTATAGCATTAACATGGCTGGAAAATTTTTATTTTTACCACATGAATTTTTTTTTTATTTTACTAATAAATAGCAATATATATTATTTGAAACACGCTTTTAAAAATTAAATATCTTTGAAGATTATAATGTATTAAAATGTATATTTTTAAAATGTTTTGATAAACCTGATGGATATTTTTTGGATTTTATATTTATATACATTGAAAATTCATAACTCATGAACAGTTTATTTCTTTACATAATAAATTATATATGTTAATTAAACCTTTGATTCCTGTAAGAAATTTTTAAATGGTATAATTCGAATTACACTATCTAAAATTGGTATTTAACTATTACACCTGCAGTTTTACTCCGATATGAAAAAAAAAAACGGTTGATACTTTTAGCTTATTTCTTATATTAGCAGCCATAATAAATTAATTACTTAGTTGTGATCACTGTATAGTACTATAAATGAAAGATTATAAAATTGATAAAATGTAGCAATTTATTTAAATGTGTGTTTAATTATCGTTATTGATAAATCATTGAATTGTTAACATAACAAAATAAATTTTTCATTACAATTTTTGATTACAAAATGAAAAATTTATTTTTTATGTCAGACAAAGTGAAATAATGTTAAAATTAATTTTATCTTTCGAATTTGTTTCTTAGTGGAAATTGATTTTATTAGTTTTTAACCAAATATCAACAATTATTTTAGTTGAAATGGTCGTTACATGTTTTATGTGTTTAAAAATAAATTGTTTTGCAAAATTGCAAATGAGAAAAATGACACATGCCTATATTATGACATAAAAATAAAAATACTTCTACTCAACAGCAAATTGTCAGTTCTTGTAAGTAAACTAATTACTTAAAAGATCTTGTAATTGAATAATTACTTGCGAAAACGCAAAATTTACTGTTAAAGAAAAATATTTTTACTTATATGTCTCAAAACGTCCATTTGCAATTTTGTCTTCATAATAAAATTCATTCTGTCATTCTTAGAAACATTTGTCTTTTTACGTAAATAAAAAGGTTTCTATATTTAAATAATTCGACCAACTGTCATTATTATTCGTTATACAACGATATGTTAAATACTGAAGACTAGATGTCTGTTCGACCCAGACTTTTGTATAATTGTTGCATCTTCATTTAGAGAATCATCAATCAGTTTGCTTCTAATTACTTATTTCGATACATTCACTGCAAATCTCAAATCTGGAAGTGTTTTAAATTAAAACACTACAATTTGCAGTGTTGTTAGAATATAATCATTATCATTTTAAAAAAAAATTCTGTCATAAACAGAATTTTTTATTTTAGTTCATAAGTATTTACATTAAATGTGAATTTGAACATTGAATTTTGTTAGAGTAAATTAATATAAAATGATTATCCAGGATCAAATTAAATAACTCTCTGATTATGAGATATATTGAATGAAATTGATCTTTATAACTTCAATTCTTGAGTTCATTTCTGATGAATTGTTGGACGTAGAAGAAGAATAAGAATAGATCATAAAATACAAGAATTGGAAATTATTTTCATTAATTAAAGCAATTAGATCTGAAGAGAATTTTCTGAACACGAGTTGAAATGAAGAGTATCAAAAAATCCTGTGATGTATTGGCTTGTTAAATTGATGGCTGTAATTATATTTAAAGTATAAAAAATCGATTTGATTAATAGCCTTTTTTATTATCCTGAAATTTGAATAATATTGGTTGTGCAAACATTGCTTAGAAAAAAACAGTAATGACGTCTACGTAAATTATTTCAAAAAATAAAAGATACAAGTGATCAAATGAATGACGTAAATGATCCAGTTGGTGTTTTTATTTTTAGGATAAAATTAGATTAATAAAATACACTAATAATTTTTATTACTATTATCCGAACTGACAATTATTATTAATTGTCAATCTTTATAAATACTCTGAAATTGTAGAAATTATTTAAATATAAATTACGTTTTGTTAAATAATAGAATAATTCGATTTAATCATATGATTTTTTGAAAATTAATATTAAAAATGATTTACGAATGAAGAATTATTTTGAATACTCAGTCTTATTATTCACGCCAATTTTGAGGAAGATAACTGTGAATAAAAAATTAATGAATAATTATATTTAATCAGAGCTAAAAAATTTTTAAAATAAACGAATAAGCAATTAAGAAAATTTTTACCTCGTTTTTATTGAGAAATCTTTTTTTAATAATTCCTGAAATAATTAATTTTAATCCTTAGCTCTAAAATGACTACAGGTGCTAATTAGTAGCTTAATTTACATTAACGAGATATAAAAAATTGAATATATTTTTTATAGAAAATAATATTACTGACAACTTTTGTTATAAATTTTTTCTAAATATTATTTATCAAATTAAAATTTAAAAAATATTCCTTTTTTACTAGAAACTAAGTAGATGTATTAAAAAGTGGACACAGAAAAACTTGCATATATTTTTTTGCAAACAGCTGAATTTTTTTCTGAAATTTCTTTTTTTATAAATATCTTGAAAATTATTTATTAGAGATCAATACATGCTTCGATAATTGATAGAACGCTAGACATAGGACAAAATGAGCCTAGTTTAAGCTCTTTATAATAAAAAGTTTACGAGATATTAATTTTTTATTCGGAACGCGCACGAACTTGTATAATATGCAAATAGACTTGGTCGTGTGATGGTAGTAAATTAAGATATTTAACATTTTATTGATCTCTACCTTTTAAAATTCCACTTTTAAGCTGCATAAATGTAGAAACATATAATTTAACATATAATTTCAAATAAAAGTATACAAATGATAAGCCGAAATTTTATTTTTGCAAATTAATATGAGGTTATTGTATTTGAAAAATTCTTTTCAATCGGTAAAGTAGTTTTTATCCTATATCAATATTATCCATAGTATATTTTCTTACTTTAAAATGACAACACTAAAAATGGCGTGTAAATAAGCCATAGTTTTATTTATAAACTAAAACAAGTGATTTATTATTAAATAGTGATATAAATCTTCATAATATTTTTTATTTATAAATAAATTATTGAAGTGATTAACCCAACTATTCTTTACGAAGAAGAATAAATTGAATGGTGTTGAGAATGGTGAATAAATAATTAAATGCGTTTATCACGTAATTTTTTAATAAAATTGACCCTTGTTGCGGCTGTTTTGCTCGCTTTATATTGCCTTCAAATTCCAAATGCTTCTTATTATTGGAACATTAATAATTCACGTTCACACAATGTTAATGATCATGAAAACCATTCAACCGCCTTAAATTCATACACTAATTATTATAATTTATCGGTTAAAACATTATATGAGTTAGAATCAACTAATGTTACCTATCATAATGTTTGGTGTATATTTACTAAAGTTACATCAATGTCTCCAATGAAGAAAAAATTTCGTATTTTTACGGAATCATTATTAAAGTTTGCATCAGTTGATGTAGCACTTCATGTTATAACTGATGACAGTAGTCAAAAAATTGCTAAAAGAATTATTCAAAATATAGTTTCAGTACTGAAGAAACCAGTACAGGTAAGATTGGTTTAGTTTTATTAATAATTAGTATTAAAATAATTTTTACCAGAGAAATTTCATAAATACTCACAACTGAATGAAAACAAAAAATCTAACTATAATTATCATTGTTTATAATTTGAAAACATTTTTGTATTTGAAAAAGTTATTTACCAATAAGTATTAAGAAATAACAAACATCAAAGACTATTGAAAATTATCTTTTTTAGGTGCAATACTATGATGTACACAAATTAGCATTACAACTAGAAGATATTGTATCGGTGATGTCATTAAAATTCTCCAGTAAACCAGGAACATATTATTCAGATGCTCTATTTTTTTTATCGTTAGGATTGCATAGAATAGCTTCTCCTCAACAAAAAGTAGCAGTAATGCTTGATGTCGATACAAAATTACGTGAAGATATAAAAGAACTTTTTCAAGAATTCGAAGAGTTTGGAGGGCAAGCTTTGTTTGGTTTAGCACCTGAATTGACACCAGTATATCGTCATGTTTTATACATTTTTCGAAGTCAGCATCCAGATACTATGTTTGGAGAGCCATTCTCATCTGGCGGATATCCTGGATATAATAGTGGAGTAGTATTATTTAACTTAGAGAGATTACGTAATTCATTAGAGTATGATCAAATTGTTAGCAGAGATATGGTTGAACATATGACAGAGAAATATAGTTTTAAGGTTGGTATTTGATTTAAAATTTATTTCGAGAATATTTTAATAGTAGTTAAGTAAAGAATGAATAACTTATTTTAAATTACATTCAAATATAATTTCAGGGACATTTAGGTGACCAAGACTTTTATACACTCTTAGGAATGGAAAGACCTGAATTAATTCACACATTGGATTGTGGATGGAACCGACAACTGTGTACATGGTGGCGTGATCGTGGATATGCCGATGTATTCGCTAATTATTCACAATGCAATTCTGAAATAAAGCTGTGGCATGGAAATTGTAATGCACCTATTCCAGATTTATAAATGAAAATAGTAAAGCAAAAATGTAACAAAACATGTACTGAAATTGATGTATTCTACATTGATAATCATACAAAACAGCTTTGGAGTAGCCGCACATGAAATTATAATTTGTAAGTTGCAGTCAGAATAAATTACACCAGGTGAATGATTCTTTACTTTATGAATGACAATGAAAGCAATGTAATTATCAGTTAATTTTTTTTCTTTCAAAATAGTTTTATATCCAAAATGTAGAATTTAACTAAATCATTAAATATTTACAAAAATTAAATGAAATGAATTTATCAATAAATTATTGAATAAGCTTACGATCTGTTACGATTTTAAAAGATTGAAATTTTTAAATAATTTTCTACTGTATTATTATAAATAATAATAACTTAAAAACATGTTTTTGATAATTATATGAATATAAAAATGTAGAGTAGCTAATATTATAAGATTATAGTTAATTTCTATATATAATTATTTCATTTACTCATAAATCAAATAATTATAAAATTATATTTGATAATAATGGTGCTTTATATTCTTTTATATGATTAATGTTATATAAATTTTTGATAAATCTTTATGATAATTATTTGGAATTAAATTATGAATAATAAATAAAAGTTTCTATTATAACTCGTATCTATCAATAAATTTTCACCATTTTTAAGGAATCATCGTTATAGTTAAAAATGTTTACATAAAATAAGTAAATACAAATGAGATAGTGAATTCTTATCATCGAAATTAATAGAAAAATAATTTATGAGTAAGATTAAAACCAGATAAATTATTAAAATTAATCGTTCTTGACTAAAACTTTTATAATACTATCATAATGCGACAAGTGAACTGTTTAGTTAGACAATTTATTTATATAAGAATTTCATTTTATGAATATATTTATGATTAATTAGATTGAATGTTTCTAACGTAAAGACGAATTTTCTAGTAATGCTCGATTAAAAATCTAATTTAATTTAATCAATATGCACAACTGACTTTCTGATGAATTTAATTTAATTAATATCAAAATTAGCCTCGTATCTACGATGAGTTTCCAAATAAATTACCTTAATTAAATTTTTATCACAAAAATTGCTCACATGTCTAATATTTGGAATACAAAGTAATTAATTATTTTATATTCAATACAGCTCATTAAACTTTATGTGTAACACATTTTTTGAGTCAATTTTTTTTTACTCAATTATATTATCGTCTATATTTACATAGTGAATTTTAAGTCATTGAAATATAAATTATTTGTAAAGACACTCCCCTTTGGATCTTGCGACTTGAATAAATATCTGATTTCTCTAAAAATAACCGACAACAAAGAAACCAATGGGTTACTACAAAATCGAATGTGAAATTTAAATTTTAATAAAGTTTAACAATATTAAAGTATTAATAATACTACCCAGTAAAGATTAATTGACTTCAGTATTGTACAAATAAATTGGAATGACAAATATAATATGTTAGATTATCATTTTTTATTGATTACCACATTTTTGATAATGAATGTATTTATTACATAGTATATCATGTATTTAGATTGTTACATCAAGTAGTAATATTAAATACTACTACATTATTATGTACCTTACGAGTAAAATTTATTTACAAAATTAATTTTTTTATGAGACAAAAAAAAATCAGTAATATTTATATTCGTTTCATAATATAGAATAAACAAAATTACCTTTGGTTTGTTTAATGAAAAAATTAAAGTGCTGTTGCAAGAATAAGATTTTTTATTTATTATCTTTTCAGTAAATAAACGATGCAACATAACTTTAATTTCTTGTTATACAAATGAGCAATGTCAAATACTGAAATATACAATCAAAATTATTTTTTGTTTTATTATACTTTGGACTAACGCGAAACATTCAGTACAAAGAAATTTAGCTTTTTCACCAAAGTTCAATTAAGTAAAGTAATAATTTTTTTCAATATACCACAAAATTAATAAATGCATTATTAGGTCAATTTAAATATTCAAATAATTGGCACTATATGACTTTATTTTAAAAAATATTCGAGACGAAAAAAATGAATAACTATCAATATTTTTTCTCCTCTAAATCATGTAATCAATATTCTACTTTTTAATTTTTTTCGTATATTTATTAATTTTTTTTATTTTTTTTACTTTAATAAATAGTTTTTAGATATTTCGAAAAATAGTTTTGTATATTTGAAAAAATTCATTATTCTCAAAATCGATAATTTTAAAAAAAATATATAAATATTTTACATTTATTATTATTTAATTTCATTGCTCTTTATATGATTTATGACTAATATTATCCACTTTACTAGTTACTGCTGAGTTCATTTCAGTAATATTTATTGGAATTAAACCAGAGCACCTGAGCTTCTTAATATTCTACATTACTACTGTTCAATACATTTTATAGTCGTTAATTAATACTTTAGATATAATATTATTTTAATAACAAATATAATTATCAACTAATTAACAAATTATAAGCTATATACAATTAACTGCTTGCGACAAAAATTTCATTTGATTAGATTTCCACTGTAAATCCTACAGGTTTTCATAAATAATAATTAGTAGAGCTGATAATCATAAAAGCATATCAGTTCTGCAAGAAAAAATAATTGATATAGAAACAAAACGAAATTTACACCGACTTCAAACATTATTTTTCATTCGATAAATATATTTTTTTACAATTCGCATCAGTTATACTGGCGCTATTATTTTTTAATATTTTCGTAATTATATCAAATAATTATTATAAGAAGTGAAAATAACATTTTTTATATTTTCTATTCTTATATTCTCTTTATTTTATTTCTTTTTTAAGAAACTATTTTAACGTTTCTTAATTTATCTCGTCCAAAACTCCTAATTGATTCTAATAATTGATCTCGAGGATCATTACAAACCGGCATTGACTTTGGTCTTACATTATTGCTTTTCAAAGTTACTCCTGTGATGATTGGCATTGACGGTGGTGTAGGAATATGAGAATTTATTTTATTATTCACCAACAGTTTGATTTCTTTATTTTCATTGTTTTTTGCTGACAAATTAGCATTTTTAGGAGTGTCTTTATACGAATATATTTGGAAATCTTTATTAATAACTGTGGTAGTGGTTGATGAATGTCTGTTCATTTCAGGAATATAATTATTAAAGGAATTTATTGGTATTTTTTCTGTGTTATTTTTTTTCATTCCATTTGTTAGGTGTTGATTGTCAATATCAATGACAGAAGTATATCTTTTAACTATTGGATTCTTTGATTCACTCGAGTTCTTACACCCCGTAGTTTTTGCCATGTTTTTATCAGTTATATCATGATTTAATCTTGAATCTAAGTAATCTGAATGACGATTTTGACTATTTTTATATTTTGATTTTGTTCGTAGATTAATTTGACCAAATGCTTGAGTTAATTCTTGAAAATTAACCGGTCTGGTGTCAATTTTCGCATCATCATCATTAAATTCCGGTTTGTCGATGTAACATTTTTTTAGTTCCATATTAGTAACGACCGGTTTGTCCTCATCTTTAGATGCTGAACGGAGTTTCGCAAAACCAAGATTGTTAAATCCTAATTCTTTATTACTTATAGAAGTATTTATAACTTTCTTCGCAACTTCATTATCTGTGACCCGTTTTATCATTGGCATTATCTCATTAGAAATTGGGATATTATCATTCTGTACAGTACTTGTTCGATTCTTTGGTAAATTTTTAACATAATTATCTTTGAAATTCATAATATCAACATTGTTGCTTGAACTATTTAAGCTAACGACCGTTTTAGCTCCACTTGTATTATCTTTAACACCAAATTTATAATCTTGATCCATTTTTATTTGGACATGGGCACAGGGTCTTTCATTCCAACTTCCAAGACTTACAGAAGGTGGTCCAGTATATCTGTGGCGTTTAGTGTCTTCTATTTCTATTTTTTTCTTACTTGATATTACATTTTTTTCTTCACCTCCATTCAAATGGACTTGTGTATTTGACTTTTCTAATATTTTTTCTCCAATTTTTGTTTTATTACCGAACACATTTGAAGTATTTTCTTCCGACAATTGAGTATTTTTCAATTGCGGCAAAATACTTTTTAATACTTGAACCGATTGTAATTCTTTTTCTTGTGAACTGATATTTAAATTTTTCTGACCATTCTGAAGTATTTGAGATGTTTCATTAACCAAAGCATTACTTTGATTCAAGTTTGTAACACTTGTTGATTTTTTCATCATTTTTTCATGATCAGTTACATCTGATGTTGGCTTATTTTCTCGATATTTTAAATTATTTGTTAAAACTATGTAACTTTTAGATCGATGAACAGCATTAGATTTGTTTTTATTATCAACTTCATTATCATGATTAATTTCTTCCGATGAATTGTTTTCTTTCGTTCTTAAATCATTGTCTGCTGTTCCTTTAGAATTAATATTTTGTATACTTTGTGTTCGAGTTATTTTACGATTATCATTTATAAAATCGTTTGGAGAATTTATTTTCGAAGGTGAAGAATAATTACCTTTATTGTTTGAAAGAGAACTAACGTTTCTTGATAATGTCGCAAATGTTTTAACAATCCTATCTTGAGAATAATCAGGTAAATGCAATGCAGATTTCTCAGGACTATCATAAATATTCAAACTCTTTTGCCTTGAATAAGTTGTGATAGTAAAATTAGGCAAAGTATTTTCAACTGGTGCAATTCTTGGTGTTGATGTTTGTATTAAAGTTTTTCTATTCTCTAATTCTAAATTTTTACTTGGTTGATTTAAAGATCCATTTTCAATTTTTGCTTCCAATTCAGATATTATATTCTTTTTCAATTCAACATCTGTTTTTTCTTGAACTTGTTTTGGGTTTGATGTTGTTTTCAAAGATTCAGTGTTGGAGATTTTGTTGTCTTTATTAATACTATTTTCTTCTAAAATACATTCAATTTTTTGCTTTTCTGATTTATTGTCTTCCTTTGTAGGAGTTTTACAATTTTTTTCTTCTAATTCTACCTGCGGCTCTTTAAAAGCATCCACAGAATGAAGCATAATTGTATCACAAACATCCTTATCTGAATTAATAGTATCCCTAAAAGCCGAAGGGGGATCGGGAAGTTGATATTCCCAATCAGTTCCACTTAAATCTTCACCATTTGCCGACACATAATCTGAAGTATCTTGTTGAGAATTCAATGTTGAATTTGGTATATCATTGAAACGAGTTTCTTCACGGTGTGGAGTTGAATTTTTCAAATTCACTGGATTTATATTCTCCAAATCCCTAGACTCACTTGGATTTGCATCCCATGAATTTTGCTCATATGTAGGTAAAACGGTAGCCAATGTACTGGATACTTTTTGAAGTAGATGATCTGTTTCCGTTTGATTTCTATTATTACCTAAAAAAAAATATAAAATAATTAATTGATAGAAAAATTGCATTTAAAAAAATAGTCTAGTCATTTTTAATCATTTTTATCTTAGAAATGTGATTTTAGGTTCTTATTTAGACAGACAATCATCTCAGTGTTTTAATTTTCTATAAATTTTAGTATTTTAAAAATTCTTTCACATTTATAATATTGACCAAATAAGAAGTGTTATAAAATATAAAAAAGTATTAAATTTGTTAGCTTTTCAAAGTTACAAAAAATTGAATATTAAAATTAACAGAGTTCATTTTTTAAAATTATTTTTACACATAAATGATTGTCGTCAATCGAAAACCGATGACTATTTAAAAGAAAAATTACAAATACAGTATTGATTATAACATTCAATGACTAAGAATTTTTTTTGTCTTTAAAATTAAGATATTTCTCAACATTATTGATAAGACTACTATAATAATTTGTAAACAAGAATGCTATTTAAAAAAAATGTTAATTAATGAAGAAATTATAATAAAAAAAAATCCCAAACCAAAAAACCATAATTCTAAAATCAATGACTTCTCAGAATATTTAAAAGATATTTGAGAATAACTTATTATTAAGGTGTTAGTAGGCCAGTGACATGCACCTGCTTTCCCTGTCCCTTGAGAATGTAATTCCCCTTCTTCTGTGGAATGTGTTAAATCAATCTGAAGACCTAGATTAATGCCAGAAGTTATTAATGGTGAAGTAGTGAACTGTTCTTCACTAGATATATTATCCTCAGATAATGCATCTTGTACATTTTTTATTTCTATTTCAGCCTTTGGATTAGACATATTAACTTCTGAAATGGGACTTAAATCTGATGCATCAGTAAAGTCGTGATGATTTATTTGAATATTTGAGTTTGTCTTTGTATTAACCATTTCTTTGTTACTAAATTCTGTTTTTCCCTCTTGCCACATTACCACTTCTGATGCTTCATTATTCTGAATTAAATCTTTATTTTTACTCCTTTCTACTTCACTGTGGTTGATTTCATCATCATTATTATTATAATTATAATTAGCTTCATTTAATTCATCCTGTTTTTGTTTATAATTTGCATTATTTCTTAAATCTTCTCCAACAATGTTAATTTGTTCAGTTTTATCACCAGGATTAATAACAGTTAGATTTTTTTCTTGTTCATAAACTGATTCACTTATTGGCTTTTTTGATAATGTAGTTGAAGCAGCACGGGGTGGTACTACAGGACATCCTTTACTATTACTACGAGGTTTAGGAGTAGGTGCATGTGTTCCAGCTATATAAAAAAGTAGCCATCACCAAAAAAAATTTACAAATAAAAAATAAATAAATCAGATAATAAAGAAACGATTTGGATAAATGATAAAATAGTATTATGTACCAAAGTAAAAAAATATTTAAATCTTGTATAAGCATGACATTCATAAATGTAAGCTTAGTATAAATTAAAAATAAAATCAATAAAAAGAAAATCATTTCCTTACTATTTATTCTTAAATAATATATCACTTTTTCTGTTTTAATTCTATTAGAGAAAGCATACCTTTATACATATGTACATTTCTAAATGATTGTATTTTTTATATAAATGATCCAAATGAAACAATTGTAATATTTCTTTACTTTTCTCCATCTTATGTACAAAAAAAAAATCTATTCAATTTAAACAAATTCACCGGTTCTACTTTCAAGAATACAATTCAACTGGTGTAAGAATTTATTCCAGTTCTCATTAGATTCCTGTCTACTAACTAATCCAGGTGGTGGTGGTTGCAAGATACTTAATTTTCTTTCGATTTTATTCCTAGATTCTGATTTATTAATTAATGGAAATGAAGGTATTTCATTAATTTCATTCGGTATAGAATCTAGACAAGGGCTTTGAACATTTGTAGGTTTCTTTGAGAAAGCAAAAACTTGTAAACTACTTAAAGGAAGTGATAGACGTCGTTTTGGAATATCATATTCAGACATAGATTGTGTTTTTTTAGTTAATTTTGATGATATATTTGTACCTTTACATTTATTTCCTTGAGAATTATACCACCTTGAAGAACATCTCAAGCTAGATCGACCATTTTTATCTCTGATAATTTGTAAATAATTATTAGGATATCGAAAATTATAAGAGTGTGGTGAAAAAATAAATTTATTATGATAACAATTGTTTTCTAATTTACATATGCTTTTATACTCAAGATTTTTTTCCAATTTTACTTCTCTAAAATAATCTTTGTCATTTTTGCAATTGCTGTAAGTATCTTTACTATGAACATTTTTCTTTTCATTTGACATTCCTGAATTATTTGTATGAGAAATTTTCGTGAAAGGGATACCTTCAATAGGAACATTGTCAGTGATATTGAAAGTCGATGTCTTTACAAGTTTTGGCTTTCTATTAACTTTGACACAATTTTTTTCTACTGATTCTGAACTGATATTTCTTTCTGTTATTAATTTTGGAGTATTTTTAATGATTTGATTCTCGTTAAAATCAAAAGATCTATTTGATGTATTTCTATTTTTGTAACCATCATTAAAATTCTTATTCACTTTATTGTAATCATTGTAATAATCATTACTTTGAATATTATTATAATTATTTTCAATTGTTTCATTTGTTTCATGAATATTTTCATATGTATTTAACGAAATAAAGCTATAAGAAAGCTCATTATTATCTAAGCTACCAATACTACGTTCAAGCTTACCTCTTGGTGCTATTCTAGCATGATCTACTTGTCTAGTTTCTTCAGATGACTCTGATAATTTTTCATTTTGAGATTGTTTATTTAGATTTTGACTACTTTTATCACTTGGCAACATGTTCTCAACAATGGAGTGTTCATAATTGAAGTTTCCAATTTTATTACATTTGTTATTACTGTCTTCCTTGTTTGTTATGCAATGAAAACTTTCTGAACTCACTGTAGATGCATGTACATCAACAGCTATATCAGAATTGGCTTTGGAGTTTATTTCTGTTTCAGAAGAACCTCCTATATCAGAAGGAGGTTTACTGACTCCCATATCTGAAGTAAGTGATTCTTCAGAATCAACGATTCGTTCAAGAGCTTGAGTTGATATTGCCGCCGACAAAGGTCTACTCACTGGAGGCTGAGGAGCTGCCCTTTTTTTTCGAATACCTGAAATAACATTGAATGTTTTATAATGTAATTTAATAGAATTTTATTAATTATTATTCATATTATACAAAGCTCTATTTCAATAAAATATTAAAAATCAGATAGCAAGAGACTTTATATTTCCTACGAATGATTATATGAGACTCGTGAATTGTCTTACTCTTTTTTAAGATAGTAGATTAATTTCTGTCATTAAATAAAAGTTCCATCACCATTTAGAGATAAATGTAAAAATATTAAGTTATCAATTAAAAAATTCATTCATCTGGTACGAAATTCTTATGTATATTTAAATAAAAACATACCGGCTGAACTCAGCGATGTATTGCTATTAGCATGGCTGAGTCCTCCACAGCTCATAGCTAAATTGCAGAGACTTTTGCTAGCCTGAGATGTTTGAGCTAATTTCCGTGATTCAAATTTACCTGGCAGTCGACTGCGTCTTGGTAATGTCTCTGGCATTCTTCCAGCCGAGTCCGGATTATCACTGAGGACAGATGCTTCATGATATCCCGAACTATCACTACTATTACGACTGTGACTGATGACGAGCTTCTCTTTTGATTCATCTTTGACCACATCGTTATTCTTTTGCGGTGGCTCTGTGGTCTGGCGAACTGGTGGATTGGGTGCCGGCCTTCTTTTACGTTGAGGCCTTGTTGGTGGTGCAAGAGGACTTACACTTCTTCCAGTTTCATCACTTCTGGCTGGTGATACACTTCTATCACCATAACTTTCAGTACTCAATGAACTTTCTTTAGATTTTCGAAATATAAATCCAAAAACACCCTGCTTAGCTTGTTGTCGTCGCCTCTCTTCTTGTCGCTGAAGGGCTATTATGTCTTGAGAACTGAGTGCAGATCCCAGATTTTGTCCCTGCTTTGCATATAAGGTCACTTCCTGAAGTTGATAATCTTGAAGAGATAATGAGAGATCCAAGACTTCTTTGTGATTACCTGAAATAATAAATAAGAAAAATAATTAATAAAAAGAATTAATTATTAATGAATATTATTTAAAGCTAAATAATGAAACTAGTTAGCTAAAATTGATTTAAACCTTATTTTATATTGAACTAATTTAATAAACTTGAATTAAATTTAATAGAACCCTCAACTATATTAAAAAATATTGGTAGATAATTTTATTATTGTACTTAAATTATCCTGATGAGTTTACTCATTATTTTTTTGGTATATCCAATATCAAATTATGCTTATCGATAAACTCTCTATCGAATTAAACATCCTGCTAAAAGTTGATTTTGCAAATCAGATTAAGTTTAAAAAAACGGAATTTATTTTAATTCTTTTAAATCTACTAAGGGTGAATAAAATATTCTTCATTAGAATAATAATCTATCATTAGACAAAGTAAAAAAAAATTCAAACAAACCGTAAAAGTAAGAATATTTAAACCGATCTATTTGTTACAAATAATTTATTTTAAAAATATTATTTATATCTTAAAATTTAAAATGTATTCATATTAAAATATTTAGACATAAATAAACCAATAAACTTCTACGCTTCTGATAAAATATTTCAAGGAATGCGGATTAAATTGGATTTAAAAATTAGATGAATACACACGAATGGTTTCAGAAGTCTTACAAATTTTATACATAATACAATATATGTAATATTTCAACACTTTTAAACATTACATACAAGTCAATATGAAATTGTTAAAAATATAAAAACTCCATAAAATGAATAGTTTACAGCACAACTAATCAGTGATGATGATGATGGTGACTGCATCTAAAAATCATTTTGCGGGATGACTTGGCAACTAGAAAAACGACCTCAGTAACAACACATATGCCCTAAGAAAAAGTAATGAGAGATACGCCGTTAGATAAACGTGTAGATGAGGAGAAAATAGAAATCAGCATGAAATGAAGTATTTGAATGAGACTGTCATATAGTTAATGACTACAAATACACTTGATGTCACTCAAGACGACACTACTTAAGAATTAAGTAGAGCATCATTGATGCAAAGCGTAAGAAAATAATAGTAAGTATAATAATTATATTTCTTTTTTTTACTTCACTGTATTTCTTAAAAAAAAAAAGAAGAAGAAGATGAGGTAAATGATCCGAAGATTTGCTTGTTATAATAAATTAACAATTTTGATTGACATTCGTAATACCTGGTGTAAATTATATGAATTAAAAGATGTAGTGACTGGAAATGGATATTATTCTAGAAAAAGAGTCACAATGTAGGTATTATATGTAGACGTATATTATTTATTCCCGTTAGAATAATTAAATTTGCAAAAAAGAAAAAACTACATTAATTATATCATAGAAATACTCTATTTCTACTTTACCTCTGCTAATTTGTAATTAAATACATCATATGATAATTACAAGTATTGAACCTAGTGAAAATAAAGGAAGAATAATGAGAATGAAATTGATAACTTTTAGAGTTCAGATGAGAGCTCTGAGAAATAAAAAGTATAATCGAGCTACATGTGTGGTTTAATACGATAATTCTTTGAACGTTATATGAAGATTGTATTGTGAAGTATCATAAGTTATTCTCTATTGCAGATAAAGGAACATAAATAAACAAATGTAATTCTATTCTTGGCTATTAATGCAAGTGGTTAATAAGTTTCACCGACATTGAAATTATAAATATGTAAAAAAAGTAATAAATAACTAAAGGATAGCAAGAAACAAAAAAAAAAATTACTGAAATGCTAGAAGATAAATTGCGAACGAATAAGGTCGATAAAATTTCTCGATTGTGAATTTCTAAAAGGAAATTGCACAAATGTTCTTATATTCTTATGTTCTCTTGGTTTGGAAACTTTTCCACTTGAAATATATCAAGTGATTCAAACAATTCATCGTACTTAAATGTATATTTAAGAATACAAACGATCTCTTGAGATAATAAGATATAATTATCACTGATAATGAGAGACTAACGAAGGCAACGTTAAATACAAAACTTGTTACAGCAGAATAAAAGAGGATGACGATTGATTTTGTAATACATAATTATACGATTCCATTCAAATATATTCATTAAGTAAATAAAAACTTTAATTCAAGACTTTTATAGTTACACTCATTTTTAATTAAATTTTATTACTCATTATCATCATCATCATCATCATCATCATCATCATCATCATGTGTAAAAATGATCATTGATTCAGAATATTAACAATCTATTTTGTAATAAATATTAAAATGAAACATTATTTACGACTTATTTTAATAGCAATTGGAATAATATTTAATTAATTGATTGATGTACTATAATTATTTTGCTACCAATTTCATCGATTATGATTCATGTGTTATAAATGAAAAATTACTTCTACGGAAGTAATAATGAGGTTTACCAAGAATAGTTTAGTCTTCGGTGGTGCAAACCGCAATAAGACATAAAATAACTGAGAGAAAATCACAGAGCATCAAACTCTACAACAGCAGCATCTCCAGATTGACCGCATACCGGTTATTCTATCAACCTGTTGTACCTATGCCTCCTATGCTAAGCTACTCTGAAGTCCACTTGCAGTCGCAATCATTATTCTTATTTTCTAATTTAACCACACGATTTAACAGAGCAAAATATAATATAAAATATATTGCCAGCTATTATTTATTACTATCTATCGTTTTTATATCATAAAATTGACCACTACAATACTTATTGTACCTAAGTATTTCCAAGATTGAATCATTTATTAATAAAGAAAGAAATAATTTTAATTTATTTTTAATAAATATTATATTCCAACTGCATAAAATGATAAGAATTAATTTTATAGTAAATTATTATCTCTTTTGGATTGATGGAAATGATTTAGAAATAAATGTTTGGTGATCAAGAACTCTTTTTTCATTTTTTTATGAAGCAAATATAAGATTATCAAAGTGTATAAAATAATTCATATAATAGGTAGTTACTGTTCAATTTTTATAAATAATTGGTAGAATTTAAGAGACTTTAAAGAGACTACAAAATGTTAAATTTAGTGTAGAATTTTTCTGAGTTGATTTTATGAGAATTTAAATTCAGTAAAAATAAATATTTGATGAAATGTTTAAATTTTTCAAAGTATTATCAACTAGAGCAACATAATAAGTCGTAATTAATGTAAGAACTAATTAAAATGTTCATTAAACATGACAAATCTGACAGATATGATGATAAATGTTATCAACCTTTCAATCATGACAGACTATAGGCTTGATATTAAAATTTTCCTAAATCTTAAGGTTTATTTAAATTTTAATATCTCTAAATTATTCTCATTAAAAATTAATATTATTCTTGACTAGTGTATAAATTAAATGTCCATACTATTAGACATGGTTGATAACTTTAAAATTATGTCAAAGAAATGAAGTAGAAACTTTTGATATTTTAATAGAAATAATTCTAAACACTTTCAGGTCTTTGAAGTTTGAGAAAAGCTGTCGATGTTAAGTTAAAAACAAATTTCTCGTCATCAACGAGTAAATGTTGTGGAATTTCCGTTGGTTTCGTTCCATGTGAGATCCTGCTATTAAGGAGTAAGGTATTTAATTAGCGCAGAGTTGTATGGAGCCTCTGGAAGAATAATAGTGAGGGAAGAAGTGTCGTAATACTGCAGCATTACACTACACACTGTAGACTTTGGATTGAGTGCAATGTGTATATCAACGTAACGTGCATTCATGCAGTCTTACTGTTTTAATATAGAGGGAAAGCTTGCGACATATAATTGACCGATTGGTAAATTAAATTCAGGGTTGACGCTTTCCAAAATTCTCATACGTTGATGAAGATCGAGACTGCTTTGATGCAATGAATTTGCAAAATCAACTCTTGATGTAATTATTTTTTTTTTAATGAAAGTTTATTTAACTAATTGTTTTTTTTTTAATAATAAATAAAAGTATGTAATCTTAGAATTATTTTGCATTCGAAATTCAAGTTATCTTTCATTATTTATACTTTCCATTTTATAGATGTAGGATGTTGAATGATGTGATTGATAATTAATTTAATTATATTCTATAAAAAACGATAAATACCTATATAAAACTTAACATGTCTACTAAATGCGAATAACTTTTCTCACCAATTCTATTCATATTTAATGTGAGTGATTAAGATAATATATTGATTTTAATAGAAATGACAGTGGCATATTTCCTTTTAATCAATCTTAAAATGATTCTGGCCTCGAGACCTAAACTCATTACGTTTCCAACTCACCAGGATGTCGAAGCTCATATTTATCCTTGTTCAAATTCTTCTCATGACACACTTGGTCCAATATATCTCCAAGATTAGTTTTTGGACTTACTCGTGACACGTAAAGTTGATTTCTTGGTAGATGTACCTAGAAGTACAATTAATTCAAGTGTTGATGTAACATTTGTTTATGGTAAAGGCATTAAATGCACTATGAGATTGACACATACCTGCAATCTAAAAGTTGTTTCAAATGGTTGACTTGGTTGCTTGGTTTTCCTAGGAATGAGTGTCCCTTGCTTTGGAAGTAACTTTACCTGTGAAATTGATGAAAAGTCGAGTTTTTTTTTAGTAAATGCAAGATGATGACTTTTAATGGAGCAGATCTCCAATTTTACTTGCTTTAAATTGAAGAAAATAAAGCATACCATAAAAAAAATAGTAAAAAAATAAAATAGTAAAGCTCATAAAAATACCTCTAGAGCATCCAGTGCTCCGATGGGAGTGTTCGGTTGATGGGGCAAAACAAGACCTCGCTCACCGACTGCTTGTAGAGTATAACTTGAAGCTGCCAATTTGTGTGCTGTTGCTATTTGAACCAGCAAATCCATCATCGCAGTACTAAAAATTATCATATTATCAAGGAAGTTTAATAAAAATATGAAGATAATAAATTTTTATTTCTAGTTATTTATTTAAGTTGTATTTAAATATTTCAAGATCAATGTGAAGATAGATGATCATTTATTCAATGATTCTGTGTTTAAATGATTTATGTTAAATGATTTTATGAATGAGTATGGAATATTTTTAAAATATTATTACAATATAACGGAAAAATTACTAAAGAAACCGAATTGTTACGCATGGTCAGATATTGCCGATCAATCCAACTATTATTCGTTACGCTTCTTGCACATTGAATACCGATGATTACTGTGATGAACATAATTATATGTATAACTGTAATGTACGATATAAAAAAAATTCTTGAAATAATATATATCTATAATAAAAAAAAAAAAGAGTACACAACAAACAAAAAATGCTCTTTATCCGGTAAAAATATATTTATCTTATATATAGAGAAATTTATAAGTCAATTTCTCTTCTTACAAAGTAAAATTTTATTGCAACATGTTTAAAGATATTGATTGAAGACTGATACATTGAATTTAAAAACTTTATTACAGAAATATTAATCAGATTCACTTGAAGGTTTTACAATAAATACTTTTATTATTTAATATTTAATTTAACTAATAAATAATTATTTTAATAATTATTTATTAAATATTTAATAGTTATAAATTACTCAAATAATTAATAATTAAACAATTTATTGTTCTAAATAATTATTTATCAAATATTTAATGGTTATAAATTACTCAAATATTTATTAATTAAATAATTTATTGTTCTAAATAATTTTTTTTATCATGACCGTGGAAAAAAAAATTGTTATCAAACATGTACTCTATTTTTTAAAAGTATGATTAATAGTTTTAATATATTGGGAAATAAAAAATTCAAGTACAGCTACTATTTGTCTCTGTTAAAAAACTTCACTCTCCTAATCGATTTTTCTCACATAATCAATCGTGGAGAAGATTATTTTAAATGTTTCTGATGTTACAATATCATCATAAATAACACGGAACTTTTTTTAAAATGAATCAATGAATATTCACTGCTTGGAATGATAATAATAGCACTGATTCAAACAATGATGGTTTTATAATTGCAAATCAATGAAGATATACTGTCTTCCAGTGATTTTTACTGATTCATCAGTGAAAGAGTATCAAAAGTTAAAACCTATGCATACTATTTTGCTAATAAGATTAAGTAAACAATATATATAATATAATAATGAATTAATTTCAATAAAATTTGATAGTTAAAAAATTAAAAAAAAAAAATGTCTTTCTTTATAATTTAAAATGCAAGCGAGAAATCGATAGTAGAATAATGAATGAATGAACAAGATGATTGAATTGAAAGTATTTGGAAGATTGTGATATAGACACACATGTGTATACTGAAATGTAGTTGAGTGGCATATAAATGGTCACGTCAAGTATGTAAAGTAAAGGGAGCAATAAATACACACATGTAATGTCTTTCGTGATTGTAAACTTTTGATTGCGCAAAATCGAATGGACTTTAATGTGGTGCATGTGTCTTTACATACTTCAAAGTACTCATATTGACCATTGCGTGGTATACTAACTAAATAAGTCTCTTTTCAATTTCTTTTAAAGAGTACGTTAGGAATGCGAAATGATAAATCATTAATTCTTAAACTTTCTTTTCTTTGTTGGATAGTGCATCTCAAATGAAAATACTTCATTGTCATTCCAATAGTCAATGTGGTCTAATTAATCACTCATGAAGAGATGGATTACAGTTCATATAGAGAAAATAAAATTCAATTTATATGTACCTTCGTTCTACGGTAACTCGTTGTGTGTGATTATGGTGGTCACGAGGCAACTGTACCAGAAGCTCCATACTTCCAGCTAGCATATCTGCTGGTGTATCTTCAGTGACGGTTAAACCCATCCTGGTATTTTTTTCCTCTCGACTACTTCTGCAATCATAAAAATTTCAATATTTATCGGTTGAATAAATATAAAAACAAGTCGTGAATTAGTGTGACCTGGGAAAGAAAAGGATACTTTTATTCTACTCTCTCAAAATAAATTCATCAACATTTCATTCAGTTCATTCAGTTAGATATCACTTCATATAGATTTATTCCGTGGTTATAACTCTAATGGTAATCCTCATATTAATATTTTATTAATTATTTATCATTATCTATTATGAATTAAACATGTCATGAGATAATCCAATACATTTTTTAAACGAAAAAAGAACTAAAAATAATAATAAAAAATGTACGACATGTAAATAATGTTCTTATTTATATTGGATAAAATAAATATTTTTTTGTTTAAAAATTAATAAAGAAATTTATCACCAGCTTTAATTTATGTTAATTATTAATAGTACATTTATTTAGAACTTCATTCATTTTTAGTTTTAGAATTGTAAAATAAATTTAAAAAATAAAATGATGAAAATTTTTATTCGCACATTTAAAACCTTTTTTATTAGTCAACGTCTTGATATAGATTATTGTCAACTAGAAAATAAAATAATAATAATACAGCAATAATAAATAATAATAATGTTTGACAATTTGCAAGGAAAATTATTTAATTGTTAAACATTAATAAAAAAAATAGCAATAACAATTAATAAATAATTTCCCTATAAACAAAAAAAGTTATAATTTTATCTCAAATTACATGAGTACTAAGTTATTGCTATAAACTTTCTCCTAAGACTTATTTATATTAATTTTTTCGAAATAATGTTTTTTTTGTAAATACTCATTTAATATCATCAACTATCTAAAAATCGATCTTTTGTTTTAAAACTATTTATTTTAATAAAGAAAGAAAAACCAGTAACTCTGACTAATTTTTCATATCCTTAATTATTATTCATTACTAAAGAACTTCCTTTAAGAAATTTCATAAATTCATTTTTCACTTCATTATTAAAGCTAAAGGCTGCTCATGTTAAGAAAGAAAAACAAGTTGAAAGAAAGAAAAAAAAAAAAACCTGCTATAACAAACAAAAAATCAACATTGACAAATGAAAATGTTTTTTTTTTTTTTTTTATTTGAAATGAATATTTAGAAAGTTTAAAATTTAAATAATATTCTATTGTATAATTAATTATTTTTTTAAAAGCAATAAAAATAAAGATAGTTCTTCTTTATCGAATGATACATTCAAAATGATATTAAAAATATATATGTATTTAATTTTGAATGATTAGATTGTGGCTATCGATAAAATGAGATCGCATAAATTAGCATAAATTCGTCACGAATGTATATTTATAATCAGTGATAAATTGAAGGTCAAGAACCTTCTTTAGACTATTGATGTCACTACCGTGAGCTGTAAATTAAAGAGCTCAACCGGAAATGATCGACCAACGATATTACGAGACATTGGAATGCGTTCATACACCTGTACTTTATTTGATCACGACCTCGTTTTTCTTTTATTTAGAAAAAATTGATTAAAAATAAACTTTAGAATTGATACCTAGTAAATTCTGGTGATTGTATTATAATGTTTATGAACATTTTTACTATCACACCTTATGATAAACTGACAGATAAAATGTGGTGTGCTAATAAATAGTGACAGGTGTATAGTATATGGTTGTGTGGTTTCACTTTGCCTATTATTTGTTTATTTTCATAAATAATTTCCTTCATGTATTCTACTCATAGTTAAAGTTCAAATACTTGGTAACTACGTACACCTGGGCATGAGTATGCACGTGTAATCATTACAGAGGATGAAGTGCATGTGATGAGACTTGTAATTTCTTAAACGGAAAAATAGTATTCTTATAAAAAGAAACTATGCCTGTGGTGTGAAGAGAATAAATTTTATTCTAATTCAAATAAAATTTATTTTTTACATTAATTTAGTTTTATTATTTCAAAGAGTTTTTCTAATTTTATGTCAAGCTTCTTGATTTGGAGCTTGCTATTTTCTGAGCAAATCAGTTGGTAATATTTTTTACTATAAAAGCAAGTATTGTGATGAAGCATTAAAATTGTCAAACAGAAGTAACTTTGAATGCATCACAAGTAAACTTGTATTTAACAGAACAATGTTGAGAATTCTTCCTCAAGTTAACAAAAAACAAATCATGGTCTGATCATTGTGATCAAATGCTTGTGTTGGAGAATATCTTAAAAATTTAAATATAAGATATTAAAATATAATTATATATTATCATAAATATGAGTATGCATTTGCACTGAGAAAAGTCACTTTAATGAATGAAATATTTTATTCAAGTCAGTAATTTTTGTTCTAAATCAAGAGATTTCTGGCTGACCCAACTGATAGGATAGTAAAGAATCCATCAAGTCTAACGAGTTCAATTGTGATCACTGTTGTAATAACTGTTGCAACTATTTCTTTAATTGTCACAGAAATTTTTGTTAAGGTAAATAAAAATAGTTGGGACAACTATCTTCATTTCTTCTACATGTAGCAAAGATTCAAACAATCATCATTTCCTAGACTAGCAACTTGCCATCCAGGTGATGTTGAATTAGTATTATCAAGTGAATTCTCTCAATTGGATCAGACTTATAATGTTGGTAATTAAGGTAAAAGCATCAATGCTCTACACTTTAAGTAAAATATAAGACTTGAACAATAAAATATAACCCTTGTAGAAAATTTTTTATTTCGAAATGTCGAGCATTGGTACACCATCAAGCACTGATGCCTTTACCTTATAGTTATCATGTGCAATAATGGTCCAGACATTGACCAACCATAGCTCTATTATATAATCCTAATATGATTTCATCAAACTAAGAAAAAAATGAAGTATTATCAAGTAGAGGATTGCTCGAATCAAGTAAATAAATACAGATATTCAACCAATTTTACATGTTGAACTCATCATCAAGTGTTGAAGTGATATTGAGCATCCAACAATCAAGATCTTTTTAAATTATGAAGAATGAAACTATGACATGTTGGATGAGATATCGACTCATAATAGTGAGTCCAACTATTTGATATTTTTTAGACAATTTTAAATTGAATATATTTATCACCTTTGTGATATTCAGTTGTAAATAAAAATATAATTATTACTAAAATGACAGTGTCATATAAGAAATATATTACAATTGTGTTTAGTATGCAAAATTGAGTTGAAAATCTCCATAATAAACATTATGATTTGCACATATGTAAAATATGTATTAAATTGCAATATTTATTATAATAAAATTCTTAGTGAAATGATTTGAATAACGTAGGAGGGTGATAGCAATTATATAAGAACACAAGATTCTGCAATATGTCACTGTGGTTGCAAAAAATTCATGTCAATCACAACATGTATAAAATAAGTACATTATTATTACTACTATTTATTATTGATTAAATAATAATTTATGTTAATTCATACGTTAATTCAATTGGCATTTATGTTTATTACATATATTAACAAATACATTGATCATTGATTATTGAATAAATCATTTTCCTTCAATCAGTTAACGTAATCTTTCACGCAAACATCCTTAATTATTACAAAGAATTAATTTCATTATTTTTGCATATTAAAAGAAATGGTAAATATATACTTAATGACCCCAAGCCCTATGTGCTAATTTAGCGATTTATTAAATTTACTTAAATTTAAGGCTGTATGAGGGACGACGGAGTTCTCGTTGGACCACGATGAGTATGGGTACGTCTAGGAGAATAATAATTAAAAGTATTGCGATAGTTTAAGTGGTAAAGCACCTAATGTGCAAATTTGGGAGATCCAGGTTCGAGTCCTGATTGCAAAAAAAAATTTTAAACCAGCTAGATCGTAACATACACACAAAGAGCATGAGCTAAAATTAATTCAATAACTTGGGTAATTTTTGCAAGTGGATCCCCACATATAGGCAATAGTGTACTCTGTAACTTGTTTTTGTATCCAAATTATCAATAATACTCTTTTCACCGCACCTGTATACAAACAGCATTAGGAAATACCACAAATTAGATGGACCATTTAATTAAAAAATTACTTATGGCCTCCTGGCAAGCAATTATAATCCTCAGTTTATGACAACGAGCAGCCTACTGAGCCAAGTTGTCAATAAAGTAGGTGCAGTATTGTACTATCATTCAAGCTAATGTTAGGATATTTTATTATGTACAACCTAACTGTGAAACAGATTGATACACGCAGAAAAATGTATAGTAAAAATTACTCTGAATTTTATAGTAATTTGGTGACACTGTAGGGTGAGGGTAAAAATTACTATATATATGGTAAAAATTACTAAACTGCATAGTAATTTTTAGGGTAAAATTAGAGTAAAAATAACTATGCAGTTTGGTAATTTTAAAAATGTGCACAGTAATTTTTACCATGTATATAGTAAGTTTTACCATCACCCTACAGTGTCACCAAATTACTATAAAATTCAGGGTAATTTTTACTATACATTTCTCTGCGTGTATATATTTTATACTGTTCATATAATAAAAATAAACATATTTTTCAAAAAAAAAAAATCGCAGGAAAAAATTGCTTTTTTCCGAAAAGCATGCCTGTATGAAACTGTGTAGACGGGGTAGGGCAAGTGGGATCGGAAAGTATATAATTACCAAAAAAATATATATATATATAAACCAACTGAAACGGAAGTTTGTGTCTATAGTTATTAACGAAGGTCAGACAATTCTTTTCTAAACTAGGTTTTATAAATTTTTTTTATTGAAGAATTGAGAGTAAGCCATTCATTCTTAACATTACTTCTTTTTTGTCCAGAAGAGATTGAGAATAGAGAAAGTTGAAGACACTAAATAAAAAAGAAGAAATGAATTGAAAGAAAAATGTGTACGTAAAAAAATGAGATAAGACTGCAGCAGTCATAGTTAAAAAGTTGGAGATAGAATCGGATGCTTGCGGGAAAAGACAAGGATTGAAAGGCGATTTAACCATGCGAGACTTAAAGAAATTGTCGAGGCGTGACTCTTGTCCAACTCTCTTTCTTTACTTGAAAGATTATGGACCAGTCAGTTAAGTGTAATGAGATGAAATCTTTTTTACTTCAATGTGTTTCATTCCCACGTGAATTTCGATCAGCTACTCAAGCTTGATGATTTACTCACATAAGAACACTCAACAGACTAGTTTTGATTGAAATAAGACGCTTTAATTTGATATACTCGAGAAAAAATTGTGTATTATACTGGAATTAATCAATCTAGTGTGAAATTTTTTTATTATATTATGATTGGGTATTAAACACTAATTTTTTTTTATGTATATAAATATTTTTAATTATCTTCAAGTTATTGTTAAACCATAATACTTATTTATTAATGAAGTAAAAGTTTTAAAGGTCAATCATCTAAGCTTTCTAAATAAAAGTTTTACTTTTTTCTTCATTTTTGCGAAAAGAAAGAAAAAATTTTAAAACAATCTTTAAGGTAGTTATCCCACGAGACCGATTACTTACAATTTTTTTTAAACCACATTATTTTTATAGAATAACAAAAAATAAATATTTTTCTCTTTTGAACAAAAAAGATCTGACGTCTTGAAATAACGATATTTGCAATTACAGATTGTGATTTTACTTTTATTGAACAAAAAATTATTAAAATTAATTTTTCGAAAACAGATGGAAGAATAAGAATGTGGTGGTGTATACATATAAGTGATGTCGATGTATTGGTACAGGTCCGGAAAAAGAATTATTTCAAATTGTAGAGAAATAATTATCAACAATATTTTCCAAATATTATTGAATATTATTTATATCGTATTGTAGATAATTTCTGAATATAATTTCACGGAAGTTGGGATATTTCTTTCCCTATTATATATAATTAATAGTACAATGAATTTTAGTACGAGCTCTCAGGGAATAATTACCCTAAGTAGTCTTTAAAAAAAAGATAAAGTTATAAAAAATATTTATTGCAGAAAAATATAGCACAGCAATTATTTTTGATAAAAATTGTATTAATTCATGAAAAAAAGCTTCGAGTGTTTAAATTTACTCCGAAATATCTTCTAAATATAATGCACAGTAGCACATTTCTTTTTTTGGAGTACATTTCACCATAAAATTTTTATCGACTTTAAAAATGAATTTAAAAAATCCGGAGTAAAATGAAGGAATGAATCAAGAGTCACTAATACTAACACTGACCTTTCATAAACACATTTATTAATTTTTAAATCTATCTTGATGATTTCTATCTTCCTTTCTCTAATTCCATTTTTTTTTTTGAGTTTGTTTTATAAAAAGGTCACAAATTTTATCTACATTACAGCATTGATTAATTGTTATACCATTCAGAAAAATATTTCAAGTCTAACTGTCACATATATGAAAAACTCTGTTACTAAATACTCTATTAAACATATATTGATAATTTTTTTTTTTAAATTAATTTATATCAAATAGCCATTGAGTAATCATGATAAATAAAACCACAAATTTTTTCAATATTTTTCTTTCTACTCCATTATATTTCAACGATAAAAACCTTACCAGAAAATACATTTTGTGCATTTCTAGATATTAAAAACCTAAATAGATGATAAAAAAATTAATTTCAATAAAATAAAAAAAAAAAAAAAAACAATTAATTAAATAATTATCTCATTCGATTACCCTAGGAGTTAAATATTAAATAAATATTAATTTAATAAATAAATTATGCAATTGTTAATACATTTCTTTTAATGCACAAAGTAATTGGATGAAAAATTTATTAAAATTTTATTATATTAATAAAATAATTTAATTAAAAAATTAAACAATCAATAAACTATTACATAAAAAAATATTGATTAGATTGCAAACATGATTATCATCATACTCGATGACATAATTATTGATAATTTTATAATATCACATAATTACTAAATATATATATATATCTATACAAAAGCCTTAATTCAGAAGAAAAATAATTTTTCACTAAAATTAGTGAACTAAAGGAACTTCCTCGTTAATGATTACCGTGGTAAATTTCTATAAGATCAATACCCTTACAGCAAAATAGATAGTACCGAAATGATTATGTGAAAGGCGGCGAGGAATCGTGCGAATTTGAGAGACTGTCTCATCGTATGTATGTTGTGTATATCATGAATGCGTGCATAGGAAACAAAAGCTCCCGTTACATAAACAGGTTCTATGACCGTATCTAAAAAACGAGCTAAGAAGTGAGATAAAATAGGATGCAGAAAAGCTATTGGTAAATAAATATTATTAATACATTAATTAAAAATAATTATTCATTATTACATCTACCGAATAGCCATAAAAATCCTTCCTATACTCTTCACTTAACTTCAATTAATTGTCCAATTTAATTCTCAGTAATTCTTCGACTTTCTTCTGCACACGTGACATTGTCATATTTTCCCATTTCAATTAAATAAATTTACTTTATTTTAATTCTTTAATATTATCAATTAAACCCACCTTTAACATCTTTATTTATTATCATTTTAATCATTCCTTTAAGATATGTGTGTGTGTGTGTGTGTGTGCATAGCTATTGTTATTTTAATCTTTTCCAGTATTTATATTTTCTTTGTATCACAACAAAAATATTTATGACAACATTGGGCGTAATTGACATTAGATTGGATAAATTATAAAATTATGCCATTGTCACAATGTCACTGTTGCATCACGTAACAATATGTATTTTACCATGCAGAAGATGTGACTGCAAATGTTTATTTATACGACATAATTATACCATCTTCTGTTATTTAATTGTTCATTAAAATATAAATAACCATACTTATCATTTTTTATCTTTACAAATAATCATTCTTCACTTCATAAAAGCATTATAAAAATTTTAATTCCAATCATTATTGGTTTTTTTTTTTTTTTAATTTTAATATTCATAAAAGCAATAAACTTTCAATATTATTTATAAATTATATAATTATTTTTCTTTCAAGTAAATATTTTTCCTTATTATCATAATAACACGAATGCATGTTTTATTGTATCCAATTTCGCTACTGTGTGAAATTGAGACAATCAAAAAATATTAAAATTCAACCTGTTCTTCTTTTTACTGCAGTTCAAATGAATTACATTCAATAAATCATCAAGATAATTAACGTTTCCTTTATCACCTAAATGTTTACGTCACTAATAATTTAACAAAAAATTATACCTGCTATTTTTTTTTTTTTATCAATTATGCCAATTATAAATCTTTAAACTTTTTCTTGTATGACAAGAGCATAAAAATATAAATTTAAACTTGATATACACTACATAGTAGATCTTTTTTATTTCAAAAAAAAAAAAAAACTTGAATATCACGTGGAAAAATAATGAATAATGGATATCGACTGGTTGACGTGCATGACCATGAAGGTCTCTATTGCGACGTTGCAGTTGGCTCAAAGGCGTTCGAAATAGCTATTTCGCATAAATTAAAAAAAAAAAAAAACATAGAATCTTACAAATGATAAAAGTTTGTTATAAAGAAAATAAAATATTTTTCACAATCACCTAGACAAGTTTTACTGAAGTGATAATTAATTTTATCAAGTGAACGATTTCCGTTGTATCAATTCTAGTGAATGAATTGGCTCGAGGCAATGTCCAGTCTTAATAAAAAATAGTAGTGGATATTTTCCTTGTTACATTGTCTTTGATCGCGTGACTTGTGTTCGCGAGATGATCGTCAAGATGTACACGTAATCAGTGAATTCAGAGAGTTAAGTGTCAGTTTATTAGGTATACAACTATGTGTGTGTGTGTGTGTGTGTGTGTGTGAAGATAATACTGAATCAAGAAATCTGAAGAAAGGAATCTTCTTATTCTTTAAATAATAACCAGGAAGCATAATAAACTCTTGAATATAATTAACCGATTTGTTTCACCTCATATACAAAAAAGAAAAAAAAAAAAACAATCATTTAGTCAATAAAAATCATTAAAATTATCATTTGATTAACACAAGAGTGAATTTTAATTAATTACTTCAAATGTGGGAATAAAAAAAATTAATTAAAAAATTCTGACCATTCTTTCTTTAAGTATTTTAGTATTAATATGAATGGTAAATATTTATGATAATGTTAAAGATCTTTTTTTAAATATAATTGTAATACAAGAAATAATTCATGTATAAGTGTGAAGTAAAAGTTGTATTATTATATTTGCTACTAATAATATTGTTTAAGTTTAATTTTCTTGTGTAAATTATTTTATTATTTTTTTTTTTTAAATATAATAATTCATCATTACAAACTATTTATTTTTTTCTATCTCATAATAAATATTGATTATTCAAATTCATTTATTTCTATCTGTAGTTGTATTTTAATTCAAAAAATGATTTTAATCTCGACACTGTAATTGCATGAATGAGGATTAAAATTAAGATTAATAAAAAGTTAAGTCTTTTTTTTTTTTTGGTTAATTTGCATCAATAAAATCTCTTTAGATTTGATAAGATAATTCTTTCCTTTATCAAAACAAAGTAAACGAATAATTTATGACAAAAAAAAAGTCGAAAGTAATTTTAGATAAATATTTTATTGAAATAATTTAAAAAAAAAATTTAGAATAAATTAAAAAAAAGTGTGAAAGTAATGATTTTAGTAAGTAGAAAATTGACATTGAAGAAATGTAATATGAGATAGTTAAATATGATGAAGGCATATATTTGCATGAAGATGCATACAACTGTCTGATATGTTGATGATGCAGTTGTATTTGTTCACACACTAAGGCCTGTAACAAGTAAGGGACCAGGTGGAGTAACGGGATGAGCTGTCGTGGAATTTAGGAAGACCATTGCTTGTCTCTTTCTGGTTTAATGCTTCGTATCTTATACGTTATACAGACACGAAGAATGAGAAAAAGTATAAATACGTGGGCGATTATCTGTTTGCTATTACCAATTAGTCATGCAGTAAATTGCAATCGAAATGTTCAAGGTAAAATATTGAGAACTCGTGTTACATGTGATCAAGATCTAATTGGTTTTAAATTTGATTGTAAATACATTTCGATGATTAAATTGAGTAAATTTGATTATCGATAGCTATTTTTACCAGACGACTTTGAGTTATTGGAATACAATTAGAGTAACGTTCAAATTATTATCTTATAAATGGTTAGTCATGGTCAAATCGTGTAAATAACTTGAAGCATTTATCATTAATACTCTTAAATAGACTAATTATTGGAGATATTTAAAAATAATCAGTGAATTATGGATAATTAGAGACATTTTTTGACTCTAAATTAGGCAGTTATTGGAATCATATCCATTTCTGAAGTCTGATGATTTGTTTATTTATTATTTTATAAAATCCAACAGCGTAACTAATGGCAGGTTTACACAAGTTGAACATTATATAGAGCCTTCATACAGAAATTGATCACATTGAGCAACATCACATTCAAATGAATGAAAATTATGTTGAAGACCTTTTGCTAATAAGAGTTCCAATTCTATCAACATATTATTTAAAGCTTTTTTCCAATTGGAAATATCTAAAGAGGTTTTAGATTCACATAATGTATTGACAATGTTCGATATTCTAGTGACAAGAACTGAGAGGCCAAGATTGGTGGTAGAGAAGGTCAGATATACAGGGTTTCCATTTCTAGAGTGAAACGTTGGCACCCTAAATAAAACTCAATTTGTGCTAACAAATGAGGATAGTTTATGTAACTATTGATGAGTTTAAAAGGAAATACTTCATCAAATGTATCAAAATGTGACATATCTGTATATTTTTGAGTATGTAGAAGAAGATTGTGCTGGGTTTTTCTAGTAAGAAGCCAGATTAGAACATTACTGGTCTGGCAAAAGTCTAATATATTCAACTTCAGTTCAATGTTAGGTCAAAAATAAACCAATCTTGCTTTCTAATAGAATTTCACGAGTAAATTAATTACTAAATTTACTGCTAATTCACTTAATTTGTTCAGTTTTACATCGTCATCTTCCTGACTTTGTGCTAAATTTGTACATCTATAATTATCAGTGAGAATTTCTTTTTAAAAGACTTTATTTATGTTAAAACCTATAAAGAAGACAAGAGAGAAGTTTCCATTTACTTAAAATAAGAGAAGATTTAATGGATGTTTGGTCAAGAAGTTTTGCTGAGAACTTGAAGAATTATTTTGTAATATTAAAAATTCTTTCTATTTGTCAATCAAATAAACAACAACAATATGCTAATGTATTAGATTATCATAGTAAAAATATCATAGTTATAATTGATTAAAGTGACCTTTTACCATTTAATAATAATCCTAAAACTTCAATGGAAGCATTAATAAAAATGATAAAAAAGTTTGTAAACTTTCCAATTATTACAAACTGAATTAAAATAATAATACACAATTAATAATAATTAATTGTCAATTACATTGAGCTTTTATATTGATATTTTAGAAAACTAATCTTTATATAATAAGTTATTAAATAAATCTTAATAAAATCAGATAGTTAAGTTAACAATTGATGAATAAATTTGTTATTTTAGGTAATATAACTCAGGTGAATAAATAAAAATTGTTTTACCATTGGAATGCATACATTTTAAGTACAATTGTGAATTAAAATCAAATGTTTGACAAATTATTGATCAAATAGTTTAAATATCAGTTTATGACTAATTTCGAAAGTTATAACAATACGTAGTCCAAATTTACACATAACTTTCGCATTGCAATTAGAGACAGAGTGTAAGCCGTCCAATCAAGCGCATGTGAGAGAGTGTCTCACGAATGTCACCACATGAGTATACTCATTGAGATACTTGGGAGAAAGGAAAGAAAGAAAAACTAAGTGGGTTAACGTTAATCATAGAGAATTTGAAGAGAGTTTAAGTTAAAGTAGGTTCTCAGAACATATTAATGTTTCGTCATATTAAAAATATTTTTAAATATACTTATTTAATAATTTATCTACATTATTTAGATATTATAGGTAAATTAAATTTATCTTGATACCAGGAAGTTGGTGATTATTGTGTTTTTTTTTTTGTAAATCTCTGAGATCAATTCGTACTTAAGTACCACGATTACATGTAAATATTAAATTCGATCGAATCTTTTCTACTTATAATTTAGATGTAAAGAAGATAGCAGATTCCAATGCAATTCATCAACTTCGATTGATTGTTCGTGATTAGAAAATCATCAAAGGAGAAACTTTACTATACAATTTAACTCAAGTCGCAGAAATAACTCTGATCAATGCCAGCTTTCACGACACTTTACTTTTGATTATATGAATCTCTTTCACACTTTTTCATTTTTTTTTTTTTTAGTATTCATCACGTATTCTTGAAAAGGAAAAACGATTTATGACAGTTGATGTTCTAAAAGAAATACTAAAGTGTCATCATTAACATCACAAACAGAAGAATTTGTCAAAAATAATCCTATTGTTGAAAATTAACAATTTTTTAACAAATTAAATAATCATTTTTTCTTAATAGTTAATATTATTAAATATTTATTAATAATTAAGTTCGGAATATAAATAAATAAATATTCGAAGGTTTTATTTTTTTTTTTAATTTAAATTTTAAGTAAGATTAAAAAATCAATTTAAATAAATAATTTTTTAAATATTTCTAATAATTAATTGAAAATTTATTCATAAACAACACATTCGAATTCAACTGACATTTTGGCTAAGAAAAAAATCTATCGTTTCTCATTTTTTTGTTTTACATCACTCGTATCATATTGAGTAGATTCATGTCAGACACTTGTGGATAATTTAAGCACCATCTTGGGTGCATGTTATGATATTTATGATATATCAAGAATATTTAAATCAGAATGCAAAATTTTTTATGCAAGCACATTCTCTATCCTCGTGCTTGAGATGTTTAATATTTATTAACAAATAAATGTTTAATATTTTATAATAATAAATTAACTTTTTTCAGTAACATACTCCATTAGCAAATGTTGAACAAATCACTGAAATCTAGCTAGCTTTGTTGGTGTTAAGAATCTGATGAGCTTGAGTTGAAAGATCTAGATGTAACTAGGACTATCAAACATTATCTAAATGGTTTTATTAAGTATTGTCCACTAAATAATAGAATGATAATTCAACTATTCACTAATTTGAAACAGTTTTTAAAAAAAAAACCCAACTTAAAATGTCTGATTTAATATTTCATTGATTTGATACTTGATAACACATGATCAACTGATAATATTGCATGATGCTAACTAAAACTAGACTTCATTCAGCTCTCTTTAATATTAAATTTCTTATCAGATGTACTAGAGTCTACAATCATTCATATAATTGATGATATTTGTGATAGGGACTTTTAAAATTCCAATAATAATATCTTCATGACATTCTTCTTTATATAAGTCAAGATGATGATCAAGTTTTTCTACGACTGTTTTTCCTAAACATTTTAGACATATTCTGTAGAAATCATCATAAGTAATTGACAAAATAGTCAGCATTTAATTGCATTCATAAATAAAATACATAAAATTATCCTGGATGTCTATGTAATGTACGTATCTAAAATTATTACCCAATCAATTGGTCTATGATACTTATTTTCTTAGCTTATTGATCAGTATGTTACTGGTTACTGATCACTCTGCTTGATTTACAACAGTCATATTCATTAAAATCAACTGCTAAATTTATGATCCTGTTTGCCAATATAGATGTAATTAAAAATTATAAAAATAAGATACAATATGAGTTATATCATTTTTTATCAACCTATTAAAATCTTTCAAATTATCTTTATCAAATATAATATCAATTCGATGAAATTCATTTAATAAATGATACCAGATTTTGCTTTCAAATTCACCCACAGTATCTCTCAGTTCATCAATAGTTTTTATAATTAAGTTAAGCATTTTTTATTCTTTGATAACAGATACCATGTACTTATTTAAACACAGAGTATTGTTATCTGTAGAAAAAAAAATTCTTATATCTCAAACAAGATATAAAGACAAACGTCATAAAAAGTCGTTATTACATTAGTGTTAATAATGAAAATTAACTTTACTCATCTTTTGAAGATCACAAAATAAAAAATTGAAAAATATTCCTAGAAATGACATTAAGACTTGTTATTAACTAAATTGTTACTTGAAAAAAAAATCGCTTATGTCATAATAAAATTATTAATTTTTGCTTCCAATAAATACTCACAGAAGAATGCATGTACATTGCAACAAAATAACAAAAAATTTTCTCTCAAAGATCTATTTTCAATCAATTCACTTCTTTTATAACTTTTCAATCTCCCTAGCACGTTTTTACTCATCATGAATATACGAAAGAGTAATTTTAATTTGTTTCTTTTTTTTATGGGTGTTTGTACAAAAGATGAAGTGTGAATGTTAAATAAGCCAAGGATAGCTTCACTTTGTCATACTAATTTTTTACCTGGCTATAAATTTATTGCAATATAGACCTTTAAATAGATATTTTAAAAAAATAAATTTTATAATAATCATAAAAAATTTGAAATTAATAATTGTTATCCTGTCGTTATTGATTTTTCAGGTACTAGTGATTGCAAATAACTTACATCGATGATCACATATAGTGAAGATCTAAGATATTTTTATCTGTGATCACAACTTTATCAATTACTTAATTAAAAGATGATTCATTGCTGATTAATAGATATTTTTTTAATTCAAAAAATTGATCGAGAGTCTTCATCTTCATTCTTGAAAAATATTTTTAATTCCTATCAATTGTATCAATGGTATCATAACAAAATTCTTGTGAATACAATTTCCTTATTCAACAGATGATCCAACAGGTATTAACAATCAATGAATAGTTACAATATTAATTTTTTAAATTCCTCACTAAATTCAATATTTTTTCAAATGAACTACTATTTACAAAATAAAGTAAAATATTATCAGACCTGAGCAACATGAAGAAATATATTTATAAAATCTTCTTTAAATGGTTTTAAATTAAATTAAAATAATTATGAATATAAAACAATTAAATGATTAAATGAAATTAAAAAAAAAAAGTTTATCTATTTTAAGGCTAAAAAAGAAAATTAATACCAGTGGGTTAATAGTCGTATAATAAATCCCATATAAAAGTTGATGTAAAAAAAAAAAAAAAACTAATGTGCTCAATTTGATGATGCGAGAAATCTCACAAAACTACTTGGCAAGGTCACACAGTTGACTATCATGATTGTATACGGAAAGGAAAATCACAGCTCTTGAAAATCAGGTAAGTAGGTAAAGTCTAAACGTGCCAGATAATTGCAAGTAGTTAAAGACATTCGTTAAAGTGTAATCGTACACTATTGATCTTATTATAATTTTCAATAAGAGTTCTATTATCTTTTCACTCAACTTAAAAAAAAATAACCCATATCTATTGATTAAAATTCATCAACACTATCACCAATCAATCACATCATTGAATCTATAAATATTTCATTTTACAATAAAAAAAAAAAAACATCACGAAAGTGAAATGAACTTTCTAAATCATTTATCAAATGATGACATAAAGTAATTCAGTAAAAAACTATATCATAGCATATATTAGCAAAATTGATTTGAGTCACACGATAAAATGGAGATGCATTCAATGAAAGTTGAACGTGTACAGTGACATTAAAACTTGGTAAAGAAAACAAGAAACAAGTTGAATGCCTATTAAGGAGAAAAAACATATCATTTTCCCTCTTTTTCATATCATCTAGGAAAGTAAAATTGAGAGTTGATGAATTAGTACACATTTTATACAAAAGGTTTAATAGACATCTAGTGAGAAATGTTGATGAATAAAATGAAATAAACTCAAGCCACGAATTCTAGATTTCTTTCTTGCCATTTCTCTTCAATTATTATTTATAAAACTGTAATTAACTTCTGACCTGTCCCAAGCAGCTATTTAGTTGATCAGCTTGTATTTCTTGTCTTTACAGACTTCAGGAATTGCCAAAAAATAACCGGTTCTAATAAGTTCTAGTCACGTTTAGTTTTAATTTCCTACAATGTTCTTATTTTTCTTGATGAAATTACATAAAATAGATTTTAAATCAAATTACTAAAATGTAACAAGCAATAACTTTGTTAGTTTAGAAACATTGATGTCAAGTTCACTTTCAAATTATTCATTTATACATATTTAGATAGAAAAAAATGCTAATTAACTTCTTTATCACATGAATTATAGCTAAATTTACTTGGTTAGCAATTAAAGATTAAAAACAATCAATTTACTGAAATAAAACAATGTTATCTTGATATACTGTTTTTAATAACAGTTTTGGTAAATAAAGTTGATATCTAATTTTAATCTTTTACATTGTTACATCATTTGACCTAATTGCTAATTTTCATATCAAACATGGACAAATGATTCTGTCATCTAGATGCTGATACATCTCATGATCAAAAGAAAAATGATGATGATGATGATGATGATGATGATGTTGATGGAAAAGATGTTTTTTTAGAACAATTACTAGATAAAGTTGGTATTAAAAAAGAATACAATGTCCATAATCATCAAATAAAATGAATAAACAACTCATTGACAGAAAAAGAGTTTCTATTTCAAAACTAATGATAATAGTTGATGCTGCGGTGATATAGTAATTAACTTTTAGTTGGATAACTCATGAAGATATATTATTTTTAACAATCTTTAATGCATTGCCTTGTATAGAAATACTTAGATTACAGACACCTGTTATCTAGATGTAAAAAGATGATATCAAGAGTATAATCATTATTTAATAAAGCAACTCCCAAGATATTTTGCTAGCGAAAAATGTACACGCGATGAGAGCTACAGGATCGAGCATTAAAGAGGGCAACGCCCGAGGTGGCCTTGCACACGACCTCCTTGGAAGTTTCCCTGGAGTATAAGTGCGTCGATGCCTGGAAATGAAGAAAGAAAGACAACAGAAGAAGATAGTAGAAACAACTTTAGCAGACGAGCACAAATTGAAGGAGAAGAGAGTGTTGCATCGTCCTCAAGCGACGATAAAGTGCCCACCGGTTACGTATCCTCCTCAGCTGCCGGTTTCAAGACTTGCAAAGAAAGAGGGGAAACTAGGAATGCCTTCTGGATATACTAGGATCTCGAGAAATCCTATAATGCTAAAAAATCAGGATTGCTTTCCACTTTGCAGACGATACAATCAGCATCTTCTCTACAATCTCGTTATTTCTATGTGCTTTAACTCACTAGATAATGGAAATATTTGATATACGAGTTCTTCTTCGTATTTTAAATAATTTTTTCTTATAAAATTCAAAATATTCTAGATTATTTTTTTATTCTAAAAAATTGAAGTAATCAATTAAAATAATTATCCTATTTTTTTAAGTAACTATTTTAATGAAAAAAATAATTAATTAGATTTCTTCTTCAAAATGTTCATCAGTTAATTTTAATTGAATATCAACAGCTATTTTGTCATACCATCAATAATGTCAATTGACGGTCAGTTTTCCTTTTGGTCAAGTTCTTTTATAAGTCTTTTAATCATCGATTGATATCAATTTTAAACCTGTAATGCATTTCTTTTTTGGTCTGACAAAAGTATATGTGATTCTACTTAAGGTCTAAACTGTTTTTAATAATATTAGTCTAGAGCTGTTTTTAGTAATATTGATTGCAACGTAAATGTCACTAGATGCATTTTAGGGTTAAAAAAGTTCATTATTTAATTAAATATAAAATGACAGTCAGTTTTCGGTCACTTTCATAGTAATTTTTAAATTAAAGATTAGATTTTTAGAGTTATTTAAAGACAGCACGATATGTTTCCCTATTAAATTGGTCCTTGCTGATTTTTTTTCAATAAAAATCACCAAGTAAACTGATATTTCAGCTGATTAAATATAAAAACTTTTCTGCTTCATGACTGCAGTCAGTATTCAATGGCAGAAATTTATTACACTTACTCAGAGTAGTAGTGCTTAATTCATAAAATGAATAGGAAGCAGCATTTCTGTATAATTAAAAAAAATATGTATAATTTATGGGATAATCTCTATCTAGAAGATGCTACATTACGGATATCCCTATGATTAATAAGAAGATTTCATTAATTTATTAATAATTAAACATAAGTATACTAATTAACTAGTGAATATTGAATTCACTCAAAAGCAATATTACTTTTTCAAAAAATTTCTCGGGTGTTGAGTTAATTTAAAAATAGTCTTTTTTACCATCATTCAGGAAATAAAATATTTATGATATTTGCTATTTAATCACTTTAACATTTTTAATTAATCACTGACAGATTAAGAGAAATTATCACTCGTCGCAAACAATTTTATGGTTTATTAACAGCTAATGACATAATTCATTAATAACTATTTTGTTTTTTTTTCAGATTGAAAAGAAGTTTCCTAATAACAACTATTTAAATAAAAAATATATATTTCCCAATAGAAACATCAGTTGATTTCAGTTAAAATACTACTGGTATTTTCTTTAAACACCTAAATTACTTAATAATATAACAGTTATTTTTTTTTTTTAGTAAGAAAAGGAAGATATCTATTTATGAAAATTATTAATATAGTTTATAATTTAAAACCCATTTTGCTATTTCCTCTAGTTATTCGTAACATGAAAAAAAAAAAACTTTTCGTAATGTATTTTAAAAAAGTAATAGTAATAATTGAACTAATTTACAACGTCAACGAGCTATGAAATACTATTTTCCATGTAGCTGATACGTGTTATAAATTATGTAATCGCAATTAGAATTACTCACGCAATTGACAAGAAAGCATGCGTTTCTATGAACTTTCCTCACTAACTGGCTGTGTCTCAAATTCACACGCGGAAGTTATGTATCTCTAGCACGTCTTGGTATCCATTATACATATGTATATCGCGAAAGGAGTAAACTAAACGGAATCTTCTGCACTGTTGCAAACGTTTAGTCTTTCTAGTCACCTCACGGCAAATGTTTTATACGCATATCATTTTCTCCTTTTATATTATGTATTCAAAATTATTTAGTTATTATTATAAACTTTCTTTGATATTTCATTTATTACGGAAGTTATACAAAAGTTTTTGTTGCAAAAAAAAACAAAGAATAATATTTATGATAAATTATTTTTAGATGTCATCATATTGAAGAAATTTTTATGATTGCAATCATTAAGTTCTTTAAGTGCATAAAGTTGTCAACTTCTAGTTGCTTGCATCAGGTAATAATATATTACGCAAGGCAACCTTGCAATGTCAAGATATGCATGGTATTCAAAAGTTCCGGCAAACCTTAGTATGTAGTGTGCTGTTGCAATGTAAGATGTAACAGAGAAAATTCAATACCGTCTTAATCATTTTTTTATAACTAGAAATAACATCCTCCTTGATGTCAAGGAAGATATATTACGTGTACACTTATATGAATCAGTTAAAAAAATCCCACTATAATAATCATAAGATGATGGTGTATTTCGATTGCCATATTCCATGACGTAAGATAAATTTTAAATTAAGGTATTCTTAGAATAGAATCTATACCAGTTGGAAATTCTCACTTTCTAAATTTTTATTTACATCTTTTGCACACTAAAATTGATTATTTTGTTATGAAATTTTTTTTAGACTCAAAAAAATTATTTTAGTGTAATTGAAAAATATCTCGTATTCAATAATTATGTTTGTTATAATTTACTCACGAAATTTTAGGATTATAGTCTAACTCAAACTGTTTTTATGATCATAAATTTCATCAAGGATCCAACTATCCTAAATTATCAATCATTTTGATGATAATATGAAATTTAAATGATGTATTTTATTGATAAAATATCTATTATATTATTTAAATGTTTTAAGATTCTAAAAATAAATTCATACTGATGGTTTTTATGGAAATAAAAAAATTTTTTTTTGAGGATTAGCATTCAATGAAGACTGAGATTATCAGCAGAGTTCAAGCTTAAACAGATATGTAATTGTATTTACTAGATTTTCCCAGGGAAAAATGATTTTTTCCATTATTTTAAATCATAAAATTGAAGTTTTAGATATTTAGTTTGAATTCTAAACTAACTGTCTTTTATTAATTATTAAAATACATCATAAAGATGTAGTTGAGTTTAAATTTGTTAAATCATCCAAGTCAATATAGAAAGATTCGCTCCATTTATTGACAAATTTTTAATAATAAGGAAAATTTTTGATTATCCAATAGGAAAAAATTTTTGTACGTTTTTTTATGGATTCTTATGTATCTCAGAAGCAAGACAGTACTATAGGCAGTGCCATACACTAGAAAAAGACACAACTATTAAAAATTCTTTTGGCTTTTTCATGAGCAAAGATTACTTTTTCTTTAGTTGAATAAAATTAATTAGTTGATTGTCAACCATTTCTTTTATTTCCAATAAAATTCCTTATTATTAAAAAAATTCCTTATAATACCAACTAAAATAATCTATATTAATATAAAAGTATCTTAAAAAAATAAAGTTATAAAATTCAGAAATTACGACTCCCTAATTTAAAATTTTTAACCGTTACATGTGTAGTGTCTAGAACGCGATTTTATTAGCAAGCATTCAGATACATGCTTGGTTACCACCATGTCATTCTATAATAAAATAAAATATATAGTCTATAAACATCTATTTCCCAATCATGTTACTACTCTACCAATCATTATTTATAATAACGACATTAATTAATAAAATATCATTACACAAAACTTCAAACTCAAGATGTCAATTTAAACATTAAAATGTCACAGATAATATCAAAGATCAAATATGCGAGGAGTTGTAATTCACCTTGATGAAAATTTTGAAGAATAATATCACCTTAAGAGGAAGAAGAAGAAGAAGTCAAACAAGCATTGAAATATAAAAAATGATCTAAAAAGTTGGTCTGCCTTCCACGGATACTTTCATCGACGGCAAGATCATTTTATTGTACAACTGGAGAACTTGTTGCTCGGCGCCGAGTTTATAGCTTGCTTCACTTCACTTCATCAGTACAGTAGCTATATTAAAAATAATAGATAATAATAAGTATACATACACAACTATGATTTTACCTTTTATGCTATCTAATTAACAACTATAATAATTATTCCACTATTATACATAAATCCTAACCAACAAATATGTTGTGGTTCAATTTTAATTTTAAATTATGTGAATTGTCTGTTAGATTATAATAAATTTGTTACACTTAACACAATAGAAGATACAATAGAAACAATTATCAATTTTAAAAAATAATTATTTTATATACGAAATGTTGATATAAATTATTCTCACAATCGCAATATTTAACGAAAAAAAAATTTTTTTTTAAATGTATTGTAACTTAATTGGACTACAGCACGTATTGAGATATATTGCCAAGTCACTTAATTTTATGTGTGCGAAATACAAATATTTACATTCTTGAGTTATTTGTAATATATAAGGTAAAGTAATCTGTTTGATAAAATTTGATGGCTTCACACATGCGTGAATTTATTATTTTTACTGAACCTTTATGAGGCCATTATTATTTTAAAATATATATATATATATAAAAAGTGTTATGTGATGTAATATTTTGCGTCTTAAAAGAATGCCATAAACATAATTGTTTAATTAAAATTTTTCCTGATTTTGTTTTTTAATAAGCATTAAATGAATTGATAAAATTTTATTATTATATCAATATGTTTAGATGTAAGTGTAATGTTTTTCAATTAATATTACATTTCCTTTCATTTTAAAACCATAAAATCTTATCTATATATAGAGTAACTATTAGCATATATGTAAATAGTCGTTGTTAATTAATAAGATTTAAGTGATAAAGATAAATCTTTTTTACTTGATTACAGATTATTTAGTATTTTTTTTTTTTTTCAAATAATAATAAAAATGAGCTCAATGTAATAACTGACAACTGGTCAAAAGCAAAGCGAGTTTGTGTTATGTAATAAGAATTTGGTATTAAAGCATTCTTAAAAAATATATTAAATAAAAAAATGTGAGGAATGAATAATAAAATTGGATTAAAAGAGGCTAATTCCATTAATTATTAATAATATACTAGTCTCTAGAATTTTTATTATAAAATAAAAACATTTCCAATTGAAGAAAATATTGTGCACCTACCCAAACAGAAAAATGTTTAGCTCATGCTATGGTATTCAATATATGGCTCTGATTAAAAATCACATGAAAATTCCCAAGTTAAAATATAAAACCTAATTTCATTATTAAATAAATTTTTTCTAAGGTTAAATTTAGGATAAATAAATCCTTTAAAATGAGAATGATTTTTTTACTCAATTAATTGAATTAATTAAATCAAATTAGCTTCTTGTTGGAAATAAGATAGGTTGTATTAGCACATAGAACAATTAGTTTGATTTTATTAACTAAAGAAAGAATTAATCTTTCCTAATTGAGAGTAGTTTTCAGACTCACCAGAACTAAATAATAAATTAAAACAAATAACTAATAAACAAAAAACAATTTGTAATCTGTAGATAATATGTTTAGAATCTAAAGTTTTATGATTTGTAATAAAAATTATTTTTCCCTGGGAAAAATCGAGCAAATGCAATTGCTTATCACTCTTAATCTTAAAAAGGACTTAGAAAACGTTGCTCATGCCTGGCTTAGACTCCAAGTTTTTACTCAATACTAGCCCTTAAAAAAACATACATAAATTAATATTAAGTTGGAAATACATAATTTTTGTAATTCCTATACTCTAATTTATTATTTAAAATATTAATAAAAAATAATTTGTCTTCTTTTCAATTGGTTAATTTTTAAATTAACGGTTCTCAAACATGAATATGTAGTAAATAATTTATTTTTTAATACCTGATATCTATAACACGCTATTCTTTTTAACTATCAACTATGACAAACTAAACTTCATGCAAACTTGTTTAAATTTTGCTTATCTCTGTATAAAACATACCGAAGGAATATTCATATTTATAATTGAAAAATAAAGTCAAGACTCAGTACATACACTATTCCTTTCGTTATTTGCTTTATAAAGAGAATATTATATCCAAAGGAAATCGAACTGGATTTGAGAAATGAAAAATATCCTAGCAACGTTTTATTTATTACTATACGGAAGTATTTGATTCAATATGCATAATCGTGATTATGATTATGGATCATAAGTCTTGACATGCTCTTATGAGTTTGTAATAATTGTATATATACGACTATGCAAAGGAAGGCGTCTTACTTCAATGACGAAAGTAGTAACGAAATAGTTAATTTGTGATATCCAGTAGGAAGGAAGTCGCGAAAGTCAATCGACTAATTAAATTGGAAATAAATACCTAACATAATTAATGCTTAGAGAATTTATTAAAGAAATTAATTTAATTTCAAAACTTATCGAAAATTAGTTACATTTGCAACTTTGTGTTTACAAAAATAAGAAGAATACTTCTGACTTTTATTTTCATTTTTAATAAATTAAATTATGATTGTAAATAAAAGAGAAGACATATATCGTTTGATTAAGGAAGTTGGATTTCTATAGCAAGGTATTTATAAATGAGATTCTGCTACAATTTTTGAAGGATGGTTGTTATCATTATAATTCGAATTGATCGAATTTTTTAAAAAGCGATTTTATTAGATACTAGCAATTAAAGTTTATTTTTATACACAGGTTTAGATGAAAATTACGTCCTAAAATAAAATTTAAAGTTCAGTTTCGACTTCACAATTTTCAATTCCTTCAATGTTCCAATTGTCACCTACAATTTCATTCCATTTTGGGAATCATCAAGCTCATTGAAGATTTTAATGTCTTAGACTGATCTAAAGAACCTCATTTTGGTCATTAATGTCATCATAAATTTTTATAACATTATTTGTATGGCATTGATGCATTTCTGAGATTCAAAATAAATTTTATAAGATCCATTTTTAACCTCAACTCTTTCAGTCTTGGTGGTTTGTGAATGTTGCTCTTTGGATAAATCTCTTACTTCTATTGTCAAAACACTTCATTAAAATCGATTGATTAATTAAGGTATAATTATTACATGTACTAACAGACATTTATACTTTTATATATATACATATATAAACAAAAATATAAATACAGTAAATATTCATTAATAGTAAATCCATGAATGGCAAACACTCATTATTGACAAGTCCATTCTTTCTTTCAATACACACAACTTTTTATTGATAGACTTCCCAAACTTGCTTTTAATAATGGTGGGTTTGCAGAATGACTTGCTGTTGATGAGAGTCTGTATTACATATCAGAAAAATCAAACTTACTGTCAGACTTACCATACATGAATTTCAAAAATAGACCCTATATTATGTAGTTATGATTTAATGTATTAATTTATTGCATTTACTCAGTGACTACGTAGAAATGAAAATGTGTACAGCTTGAATCATCATAACCTGCATATCTTGTATCAAAGATGGAATAAAGAGGTTATATACCAGCAGGAATTTACGTAGGTGGTTTCATAATAATGAGAATAATTTACATATTTTTCATTGACACACTATTTTCAATCTTTTTAATTAAATATCTATTTCACTTATCCTTTTAATAATTTTAGTTTTTTAAAAATTAAATTGTATTGACATTTTTTTCTTTTGAATATTATTCATAATGAGGTTCTTTGTGTCAAGGTGCACAAACATTGAATTTAAAACAAGTTATGATAATAATTTTTTATCAAAAATTGATATTAAAGAAGAAAATAAGAAGAATATCAATTAAAAAAAATTAGATTTTAATTGTGTAAGATTCAATGGGGTTAGTAAAAGAATTTTTAAAAAAAAAAAGAATTTGGACCATACTGGCATGCTTATTTTTCTCAGAAAGTCAATATAAAAATTTTAATACTTTTCCCTCTTATATTCCAAAGACATTAAAATAAACTAAAAAATAATTTCAATTTATAGATTTTATAAAATAACAACATTTCAAGTTGTCCAGTAAAGGTATTTTCAATTAATTATTAATGGAATTTTTCTACTTTATTACATAAACAACTACCCAATTAAATCATTGGAATGTACATCTAAATTTCTTAGAAATTTGAAAAAAAAATCATTAATTACCGAAACGATAGTATAAATTAATCGTTCTATTATAAATAACTATAGAGAAACTCCTATCCTGCCCAGTCATAAAATAATAATCTTCATAGTAGAATTTTACCGATTTTACCTCCTTTGATAATAGTTTATTTTAACAGCTACCGAGACTACTTAATGAAGGGAGAAAAGAAAAACCGAAATGACTGGTAAACATGAATGGTCCTCAATGATTGAGATTGGCACGAGCGCATGGAATTGAAGGATACGAAAGAGGAGGAGCAGGAAGACGAGAACAAAAACGTACGTTCCGAGGTCATCGAATGGGAAGCCGTTAAAAGTAGTGGGCAATAAGCTTGCTGCCCTACGGACCGTGAATAGTCAGTGCACAGAGCAACGATTTTATAATTATTGTACCTGCCATCTCTACCTTGAAACTTGCCGTCTAAGACCTGAACTCTACGTTCTAACTCTATTATACACTACGCTATTTATTTCAACTTCACTTATAAATAAGTTCAGTTTTTCAGTCATTTTATTTTTTTTTTATCCCACCGGAATATTTAGTATCCATTTTTCTTGTGCAATTATCATAAGAAAATTCTTGAACTTTACTTGAATTTTTTATCAATTAAACTGTTTAAAAAATTAACTATACTTGAATGTATTAAAAAAATTTTAAATTACCACATTTTATTGAAGTCTCTTATAAATAATGTTTGTGTTTGGAGCACGATGATTGATGTTTTCATCTCAAAATGAGAATTGATTTTATCAGACTTTCCAAGAATTAGTTGACACATGGACTAACAATTAGATCATACAATCTTAAGAATTTTATTTTGAATGCTAAAAGATATTTTTTTAATTTGATTTCTATTTAATACTCTTTCTATTTAATTGACATTATTTATGAGACACTCCAATAATTGTAAATTATTCTAACAACTGAATCAAAATGTTCATCTAGAATATGATTGATTTTATTCTCCAGTCTGATTTTTTTATAAATCATTTTATCAATAATTCAAGCAATTTTTTTTATACTTTTTGCTTAAGTTTTCCGAAAGAATTATATATGTATAGACATTAAATATGTGATGTTAATTAATTGATGATAATTACACTCTTGCATAGTATTCTTATCTTATTGTCACGACCTTGAAATGAAAGTCAACTAATCCAACAAAAAATATTTCATTTTTAATTACATATTACAGTCGAGAAAGAATGACTATATAATTTAAATATAAATATTTAAAACATAGTTTAATAATTGTCCTAGGTCTATTTTTTTAATGTTCTTTGTTTTTTATTTCCTCTTGTTCTTTACAATAATATTGACTGTCTTACCAGAATACAGGAAGGGTGTCAGTATGTGTTGATCTTAGATAATATCATTACGTCAAATAAGTATTGTATTAAAAGATCAATATCTTGGTATCTTCAATGTACTCTGATTAATTGTTGAAATATTTTTAAGTATATCTAAACCTTCAAAAGGAAGGTAACAATAATGTATGATAAAAAAATGTGTTAATCTTACGTTTGTTATTAAAGAATCGTTAGAATTCAAAGTTTATGAAGGTAAAATTACGGCAATTTTCAAATTATTCGAGTGTTAATTAATAATTTAGAATCAATACAACATTTTGAAAATGAAAATGATACGTAATTTACCTTAAATTTTGACAATAAAATAGTATACCTACAAGCCTTTTTTTTTAACCATCTAAAGAAGTTCCAGGCTATCACTTCAAATGTCAGAGTGATATCTTCTTAAAAATACTCAGGTTTTTAAAAGATATTTTTTCTATTTTTGATAATGAATTTTAATTAAAATGGCTCTTTAAATAATTACTAGTAATATGTAATAAAACATTCATCCAGATGTAATATATAAAAAAAAACCTATGTTTTCTTATCACAATTTACATTTAATTTATATGTCTCAGGTGTTAGACAATTATCTTGATGCAATAGCTATAGAATTTATTCGAATTAAAATTACACCTGTATTATATCAGAATCTACAACAAATAGAACATAAGATATGCAGCAAGATTCAACGTGAAAACTTGACCTTGATCGATTTTATGTCGACATGTCAAAATAGTAATATACAATAATTCATTTTCCAACAGTATCTATACTTATTGATAAAAATGTGGATGTTCAATCAAAAGTATGATATAAATACATACTATTAATTTGGAAATACGTAGTTGATATAAAATTTTTCATAGAACCTTCAAAAAAAATACAACACATAATATCAAATATTTCTATTTTGTAAAATTGATATCATTATTGTATCAAAGAAATTGCACGTAATTTGGTTTGTCAGTTAGACAATTAATTACCAGACAAATAACTATAAAATTCCATTCGGTGATTAGATATCAATGTTCTAGATTATCACACCATCAGTAGTATTATCAGAAATTTTTCTTCTATCTTAATTGATAATTTTAATTCACTTCTCAAATAAAATTAAATCGTTTACACAATTATGTTTACTTATGTACTGCTTTACAGAAAGTTTGTCTCCTATTGATATGTTTAATCAATGATATTCAGCTAAATTCAGTGAAGTTATTTAAACATAAATAGCTTTTAAATGGCACAAATTTCATTAATCTAATTACAATTACAATAAAATTATATAATTAACTTTGGCACGAGAATTGTAAAAAATTATTGAGTAATAAAGTTTTTACTCATTTTACCATCATGGTTACTTAATGTAAATAAGTTTGCATATTTCTTCAATTATAAATTGTAAATTAAATGAATAAATTATTCAAATCACTTCATATCATTCACTGTATTCTATTTTTAAACAAAATAAAGAAATAAATATATATTAAATAAAATTACTCACTGAAAGTAGAATTTGATTGATCATTTCTAAACTTTGATGTATTGTTGAATGAAAAGTTCAATCACACCGGTTTTAAGCGATATTGTAATATTTTAATGAGTCAATGATGAATTTTTAATTTAACACGTCATTAAATAGACTGTATTGAATGCCAAATTGATGCATGCGTATAAAAAACAATTAAACACATATAAAACAACAAGACAACTTCACTGTCAATTCAAGACTGACGACAAGTCGCCACTAACGAGTTTTCGTTGGTTCAAGATTTACTCGGGTGTTTTCGCTCCGTTCACGTGACTTCTCGTATATTATCGGTTATATTCGGAATTTCTCGGGTTGATCCGTTCGGAACTAGCGGCTTTCGAGCTGCTGCGCTCATATGATTGTCAAAAATGTTATTTATTTCCGCATCGCAATGTTATAAATACTGTTATTTATATCATAAAATTCATTTAAACACAAAAAAAATAATAATTAATAATACGAAGATTATTTTCTTCCTGGATTCGAGACATATCATCTACTCCGAATCATTGACATTTATTTGGAGTATGCTTTTTTTTTCTTTCAATGAACGAATCTGAAATAACACCAGATAAATAATTTTTTATCAAACAATAAAGTATTTTTAATTTTAAAATTACACTTTATGTCAGTGTATATTTTCTTTTACCTTGTCATTTATTATTTCACTCATGTCATAATGAATGACATATCTAACTGCGGTTTTTTACAATTTCATGTTACAATCATTCTTGGTAATAATTACTCTTAAAATTTTCCTTTTTAATTTAATAACATCATGTAAGAATTGAGTATAAAAATATTTCTTATAGTTTGAATTTACTGGTTTGTTTCAATCTAATGTCAACAAATATTTATCACAAAGTGTAAAGACATAGAAACAACAGTACTTTAATGTCTTTATACATGAATATAAATATATATATATATATATATATATATATATATATTCGATGTAAACAACTCATGTCTCTCAGCAATCCCGTTCGAGTAACGACGAGGAATCGATATTTTTCCAGGTAACCGTACAACACATTGACCAAAGACTAGACTCACACCTGCTTCATAAGAAAACTCAAATTTGCTACGGACAATTTTTAGTTTTTTTTATTCAACTAAGGAAACAATTGCCCAACCATAAATCTTATTTAGAAATTTTTTTCTCAAATATCTGTTAAAGGAAATCAGACACGTTTTTCAATTCAAACAACGATACTCCACGAATGTTTGAAAAAATTACTTTACCATTATCTCAATTGGTTTAATTAATATCTCTGGTAATTAATGGCAGATTAATGTGTTTATGTATAACATAAAAATACTTAAGGAGTAAAGTAATAATTACCGTCGCTTCCGAAACCAATTTGGCAGTTTGAATCCGATCTTCATGATGACTTGATAGTAAATCCACTCAAAATACACAAGAATCATGAGAACAAATTGAACATTATTTAATAAAATTTTCACAAGGCCTTGATAAATCGCACGAACTCAGACACAAACCGTTCACTACACGACTCACAACCGTTGGAACACACACTGGACTACAACGCATATATCCAGGTGTTGAATTTTACGCACGAGCCGACATAACCGTTGGGCTCTGTTGGTATGATCACATGTCAAAACACCGGCCTATTACTGATTAACGGATACACTTAACTAGCGTAGAAAGTCGCTAAAATAATGAAGTCAATCATGATCGCATAATCAGTACATTTTTCAAGTATATGTACTAGTTTCAGTGGCTACAAAAAATAACAACACTTCCAATATGAATAGTGAGTGTAATGAAGAAATAATTTCATCTTTATAAATTATATTGCATATGTATGTGAATATGCTAAAGTTCAATAATTAGATTTCTTGTCATTTAATTTTATGTTTTACACTTTCAATTAATTACTGTTTTTCATGATAAAATAAATTGATACCAGACAAGAATTTTTTTCATTAAGAAAAATTATCATTTTTTTAAAAAAATTAATAGGAAATTTTTATATTTAAAATAAACAATAATGATATAGTTGATAATTGTAAAAAAAAAAGTACTCTTAATCACATAATTATTTGACTTTGACTTCATGTTAACTTATTTACTGTTTTTTAATTACATCAGTTAAGTTCTTGACAATTAAAAATAAAACAATTAACTGAGCCAATGCATGGTAGGTAAACTAGTAACGATAATAATTAAACTCTTCATTTGAAATTCAATAAAAATTGTAGATTAGTTTGATGACATAATACTTGGACACATAAATGCTCTGTTAAAGTAACTTTAAATCGATTACTATTACTAAGGTCAATATACTGTAAGTTTTTATTGGATTACCCTTCACTTTTTGCAACTATACTTTCATTGGATAAAATAAAAGGATTTTATGTGAAATTTTACAATATGATAAATAATTTCATGGTGGTATTATTCATTTATCAATTTATAATAAATTAAAAAGGCAATAATCTAAACATATCTATTTGGAGTTTTGTTAACATTGGATTAATATTATAAAAGTAAAGCTCAATTCGCGGTCAAGTTTAAATAGAGGGCACCACTGTCTAGGATGTGGATTGATGGTTTGGTAGAGCTCACTGTCAAAAAACTGTAACAGGTTATTTTCTCTGTTCATTGACAGAAGGCCAAACTGTCTATGGATTCGAATGTGAATGAAGTATTATATGAAATAAATACTCCATTATCCACAGTGCAACGTGTTCATTGTTGTGTCAACATTAGATATAAAATTGTCTAGAATTGACACAAAAAGACTACAGTTTGTATCTTATCCAATTTTTAAATATTACGTACATAAAACATATTTCTCCTACTCAGAATTATCTCACATCTTAATTACATATTGAACACGGAATTATATCTTTCAGCAGTCTACATTCAGATCTTACACAAAGTACCAAAAGTACACTGCTTACGTTTAAACTTTCAACTGATATCAAGACATTAAGATTAACGGATAAGATACAATGGGTTCTCAGGTAATGAATATTTCAAATTGTTTTTACACTTTTTGAGTATATTAATAATATTTTTAGAAAACTATTTAATTTTTATTCTCTTTGAAAAATAAATTATTGTTTTAGGTCCATGAATTCGATGTTGAAATGACTTGTGAGGGCTGTTCGAATGCAGTTGAAAGAGTTTTAGGAAAAAAAACTGGTGATTATTTTTAATTAAAACTTTAGTTTGACATAAATGTTCTGAATTATTGAATACTTTCATAGTTTAAATATGTATTAATAAATTGTATTTTTACAGGTATTGATAATATTAAAATTGATCTCCCAAATAAAAAAGTATTTGTCACATCATCATTACCGAAAGAAGAAATTTTAGAAACTCTAAAGAAAACTGGAAAAAATGTATCTTATATTGGAACACAAGGTTAATTAAAAAAGTGAAATATTTATAAAAGATAATATATATCTGATCAATGTTGTTCGTTTTTTTTATCAGCTATCTTGTAATTAATATTAAGAATTTTGTCTTTTATAAATATGTTTTATTACAAGAATAAAAAAATTTATGATTAAAAATATGTGACAATTAAAAAGAGAATAATTATATTTAATTTATCATGAAAAAATGGTAAAATATTTAAAATTTAATATCACTTTTATGTGTATTCATAATTTTAAAGATGAAAAGTAAGAATCCAATTTATAAAACTCATTTGATAAGTTTTTTTACATTTTCAATATTCGATAGTCTTTTTTCAAAAAGAACTATAGTATCTCGGAAAGATTCCATTTGATCTGCTAATACTTCGATAAGGCTTGTTTGGCTAAGGTTTAAGCAAAAATTTGAATTTGCTTTCAATAGTGTTGATAATTCTTTAGCTTTTTGCTGGTCAAATAGTTTGAATTCTTGCATAGAAAACAATTTTTCAGTCTTATTATTCACATTATCTAAATGATTTATGATAAACTAATAAAATATTCATTTTGAACTATAATTAGAATAAATTAATTGTGAAATGTATAACTGATTAATCTACATTAATTACATTTCATGTTCAGCCTTTGTTGATTTTGTACTATTCGAAAATCACATTTATCAAAATTAGACTTCCATATTATTAGCTGTTTATCTTTACCGCCTGAAGCAAAATATTCACCAGAAGCTGAAAATGCTATAGCTGAAACACCATCCTCATGACATTTAATAGTATAAATGGGTCTTCCTTCTAATATATCTAAAATCTGAAAATGAAAATATTAATAAGCTAAAACATTCATAGCATAATAATTTACAAAAATAGTACGTTTCATACTGAGGGAGGAAAAATAGACTAGCCACGTGTTTACTACCCTCGCTTTCGGCTCGGGTTGTAATTTTACACGTGGTTTAAGCTAGTTTAATGGTCTTTCCTAGGGCTGAATATGATTTTTCGTCATACCGGTATGGAAAGTTCAACCCCTTTCCAATGGAAAAGTGAATTTTCCGCGCGGGTATGACGAAAAAAAATTTTTCCTTCAAACAAAATATTTGTTTGTTATCGTTATAGGTAAAATTGTTAATAAATGAAAATGATTACCTTCATTTTGGATTCATCTGTTGCAGTCAGCATGAAATTTTCATTAGGATGATACCTAATTTTATTAATTGGTGCAGAAGATACTTCATAATATTGGTGCAGAGTTCCAGTTCTAATATCATAAATTTTTACACATCCTCCAGCATTCGCTGATCCTATTGCCAACCCACTCGGATTCAATTGAACATCAAGTGCAGGATCTAATTAGCATTATTACAATGATTAATTCATAATTATAAAAAAATATTATCGCACAATTATTTATCAATAATTTCTAAAAAATTTTAATCTGATACCTTTGAGTTCGTGAATTGTTTTAACACACTTCCCACTTGAAACATCCCATACTTTGATAGTTTTATCATCACTACATGATATAAAAAATCGATTATCAGATGAAAATCGTGCACAGCGAACCCAGTTCGTATGTCCTACGAAAGACTTTAAAAACCGTCGTTGTTTAACGACCCATAATTTAATATTTTTATCATCTGACGCCGTAAGAAGCTGCAATCAAATTATTTTTCTTATTTTTTGGAAAGTAAAAAATATTAAACATGTTATCGATTTATGATAAAATAAAAATAATAATATATTTACTTGTTCACCATTGCAGCTAAATTCAATAGATCTGACAGCTCCCATATGAGCTTTGAAACTAACAGATTGTCCATTAGCAGTAGGAATCCATAATCGAACCGTTTTATCTTTAGATGCAGTTCCGATAAGTTCACCAGACGGAGCATATGCAATGTCACAAATAGCATCAGTGTGTGCAACAAATCGTTGAGCTCGTTTTGACTCAGAAAAATTGTATAAAATAAAAGTTTTATCTAAACTACTGGTAGCAACTTTAGAATCATTAGGATGAAAAATTACAGAAGTAATCGCTTCTTTATGACCCACAAAATTCTTATGTATTGTAGGATCAGTATCATTGTGTGACATATTTATAACGTTCTTTCTGAAAAAAAATTGATTGATTAAATTGAATTTAAGACTCACTTTTCTTACACGTATTTATTGTATAAATAGTTAATTTAATAGTTTATGAAATATGAAAATTATTTTCTTAGATTTATGTCAATTTTTATAACTCCAATAAATGGTTATTTAAGTTAACCTCACTTACCTTTATGTAAAGTTTGTTAAAATATAAAGTTTTACCAGGAAAAAAATTTTAAATTTACTTAATGAATAATAAAAATAAAAATTCAATAGTTACATTATTTCATTATTCATATAAACTCGTCGAATAGTAAAGTTTTTTAACATAATTATGATGCATTTTATAAATTCATGTTTTAAATAACTGTTGTCACAATTAAATTTCAATTAATTCATATATTTGTACACTAATAATTGAGATTTACTTACAGCAAGTAATAAATATTACTTATATAAATATATTAATGTAATACTTTTTGTTAATATAAAGTAAGTATAAATATTTATTCACAATTTGACAGTTAGAATATTTCAAAACAAATTAATAACGTTCTTAGAATACGCTAGTCATAAAAACTACTTTTTTATGATATTCTACAAACCGGAAATAGCATATATTTTTTACTTTTTCAAATTATTTGCAACAGTATGTATATCAATTTAAATATATGCAAGATACCAAATTGAGCTTTATTGTGATTAAATATTTACGATTAATTATTAATTCAATTATTTGCTAAATTATCCGATGTATTTATGATTATAAGAATTATAAGAATAATATTAATTAGTAAGACTATTTGTAAGTATAAAAAATTATCAAAAACTAAAGAGGATTTAAAAGATAAGGAATTTACAATTTCGTTAAAAAAATTTTCTTTTTTTTTATATATTTTTTTTTCTTTGTAATCTTTTTTCTTTTTTTTTCAGAACAGCTTAAGAACTAAATGAACATATTTCACATCGAGCGTGATAGTAGGCTAAATAGCAGGTTGAATTGAATCTTTATTTGGAAGATAACATGGGTATTTTGTAAAAAAGATTAAACGGAAATATAAGGAAGGTGATGAACTAAAAATATATAAACAAAATACAATATGGTAAACTTTTTTCCCTTTATCATTGTTTTTTGTATGAATGGTATGGCAATGATGATGCAATTCTTTTTTATTTTTTTCTTTTATATCTTGCAATCCCAGCACAATTGAACTAATCGTAATTGTACATTTTATTTAACTTATACTCTAAAATGCCAAAAAATGTTTAAATTTAATTTCACTTTTTTTGTGATTTTAAAAATTTTTTGTATTTATTTTTATTTTTAATAATAAACAACGTGTCTTTTTATATGAATGAAAGAAAAAATGGTTAAATATTCATCGCAGAAATACGATATTTTCAAGAATATTCATTCATCCATTAATACATTGATTTGGGAATATTTTATTTTTTAAAAAAATGGATAATTATAATCCAGCATTCATATTAGTACGCAAATAATTCCATATAAATAAATTGTACTTAGAGACATACGCCACTCCATTTTACTATTAAACATTATTTGATAAATTTATAAAAATTTTGTATCAACTATACAATAGAAATTGGAAGAAAATATTCCCAGGTGTTTGTGATGAAGAAATATTCGTACATAGCTTGCGCCTCTCTAATCACTTTTATCGATGTATATTAAATTCTAGTACGTTTTATGCGCACACGTGTAACGTGTTATCTTTGAAATGCATATAAGTTCTCATTTTTTTCATATTTTTTTTATAATAAAATTATTCTTTTTTTTTCTTCTAAACTTTGTCGATCATTTGTTGTTGCCCTGTGAAAACTGCCTTCTGTCACAACACAATAATACTTGTGAGGTGGGTTATTGTAATACACTGCTTAGCCAATTGTTTTTCATTTGCTAGCAATGATACTTCATCATTTCAATGTGTTATTTGTATTATCTACTATCTATACGACAAGTGAATTATATGTTTTTAAAAAATTCCAGTTTATATATTCCGCACAACTTACGAGAAGCAGGTTTAGTTTTTTAAGCGTAGTAATTCAATGATTCGTTCAAAAAATAATCAAAAAACACATAAAACAAAAGAAAATCTCTTTAGTTGAGACAATGAAAATGAGATAAATTTAGCTATAAATTTTAAAATATACAGAAAACAGTATATCATATCCAACATCCGAATCATGAATCATGAATCATGATGAACATTGGTAATTTCAACACACTTAATTTCAATTATTCATTATTTGAGTCTAACCTGCACTACTCAATAAACATTTTTGACAATTCTTGTAAACGAATCATCGAAAAGACAGTCTGACGATATTAAAACTGTATGAAAAAAACCGATTATTTATTCCCGTAGGTCGTGAATTATTGTTGCGTTTGTGGTTTTCCCCGTGATGCGTATCCACCACGATTGCCTCCTCTTTGACCACGGAATTGACCTCCACGACCTCCTCTATCGGCTCCACCTCGTTCACCTCTTGAACCGCCGCGAGGTCCACCACCACCACCACGTTTAAAGTTGCCATTATAATTCGAATTTCCTTCGTTGTTATAGTTCCGTTGTTGGTAGCCGTTTTGATAATTACTGTCATTTCGATAATATGTACCTATAAATATAACAATAAATATAAATTATGATAGTGAGAATGATTTATTGGAAATAAATATTCATCAATACGGCAATATTGACTACATTTAAAAACAAAAATTAATTTTACCTTGTCCACTGCCACCACGATTGTTTTGTTGGTATCCTCCTCCTCTTCCACGACCACTGTAACCATTTGTGTTATTTCTTCGTCCACCACGACCTCTGTAACTGCTTCTTTGTTCACCCCATCCTTGTTGCTGTGATTGTTGATGATCTTGATGTCCAGAATCTTGTTGTTGGTTATCATTAGACCATTCATTCATCGGAGTCTCTGGTATTTGACACCAATCAACTGTTTCGTTTGGATGATCTGTTTCTGGTGCAGCTACTGCTGAATCATTTTGGTGCTGTTCATTTTTTTCCTAGAAACAAATTTTTAACTGTCAAATTAAATCCATAAAAAAAGAAATGCATAGAAATTATATAAAGTACCTCAGTGGGTTGGGGTTGAGTCTCCGGTTGAGGTTGTTGATCAAAACCAGGTTGCTGAGATTGCTGTGATTGAATCGTTTGATTTTGTTGTTGAAAGTTTGTAGGATGTTGAGGACTATACTGCAAATTCTGTTGTTGGTGTGAAGGAGGCATTGGTATTGGTGGTGGTGGATTTGGATTAGCGAAGCCAGGAATGTGAGGCATCTCTTGAGGTGGATGTTGATAAATTACTTGTTGTGGTACTGGTACAGGTGCACCGGTGAAATTCTGATTCGTAAAAGTTTGAGTAGGAATTGGAGCATTAACCGCTGGTGGAATGTGTTGAACAATAGGTGCTTGTTGACCAGCTACATCTGGAGGATCTAGTTCAGATTCTTGAAGAAAGAAAAAATTAGGAGTTCCGCCAATGACATCATTAATACGTGGTGTTTGTTGCTGAGGTTGTTGATTTTGTTGTGGTGGTTGCTGCTGCTGTTGTTGTTGTGGTGGTGGTACATAATTAGCAGCATTAGTATAATACGGCGCTTCAACAGGTGCTGCAGGATGTGGAGGAATAGCTTGAGGGGCTACGACAGGTATAGGACCAGTAACTGGAGTTGTACCAGAGACTACTGGAACGGGTGTTACTTGAACAGGAAAATTAGGCGTTGGAATCATTGATTCTTGGGGTGGAATGTGAACATCACCGGAATTGTATTCTTTAGTTGGTTGGTCTGCACAATCAATAACAGTTTTTATTGGTGGTCCTACCGCCACAACCTTAAAAATAATAAAAAGAAATTATCATTCATTAAATCTATGATTGATAAATAATTCATTAATTAATTTTAGCCAGACTTGATCTTTGTACAAATGTATTTATTTTTATATTTTTATCTATAATAAACTTACTTCAAATGAGGCATCTACTTCTAAAGTACCGGGGCAATATTCAAGAGTGGGTATAGTTTCCTGCACTTGAACTCGATCGAAGTAACCACATTCGTTCACCAAGGTAACAATTTCTTTAAGCCTATTGTAAGTTGTCCCTACAACCTCACGCTGTTTCCCTTCAATGATTGCCACATAATGTTCAGCTGCTTTTTGGAGCTGCTGAGAAAAAGATGGTTCACCAGGTTCGGGTTGACGTTTAGCATTCACTTCATTGTAAAGATCATCCAAGAATTTCAAATCTTTTCGAGAAAGCTTCGTTGCACCATTTACACCAGCTAAAAAATCGTTACGAACTGCATTGTCACCAATATTCATTAAAACATCTTGAATCAGAAGAACTTCCCGTACCTAATAAAATGAAGATGAAAAAAAATGTAAGTGAGAGTGAACAAAATTTTGATTCAGGAGAAAAATTTATCAAATTATATGTATTACGTAAGCTATAGTAGAAAGTTATTTCTTTATAAACTGTAATATTCTGATCCATTTTTAAAAATATAATTCAGAACAACAAAAATCATAAATAAAATAATTACAGCTTAAAGTAATCATTTTCTTGACAATAACTTTTTTTTAAAAAAATTATTTCCAATCAAAACTATTGATACACAAAATAATATCTGGAAATAGAATAAATAGAAAAAATAATACTTTGGCGATATCATGTTGCACCCTTTCCAATGCTTCCTTTCTTGCCAGCTTCTTTTGTTGTTTCGCGGAATCATTAGCAATACCAACAATTTGCTTGTTCAACTCTCGAGTAAATTCCAGAGTTTGCAGTACTTCATCATACTTCGCAACTGCCGCTGTTTGATCACTATTCAATTCTTTACCGTTTTTTTGGAGGTCCTTCAGTGACTCTAACCTGCCCTAGAAAAACATAAAAAAATACAAACTACTTTCTAGTGTCTTCTAAATCAGAATTTCAAATTGTACTTTAACATAAATGAAATAAATAATTGATTATTCTATTATCAATAAGATCATATGATGATTTATTTTAAAAATAAGAGTGACTTTACATCTTATTTACTTTCTTAATAATAAAGTCCTGTGATAGTTCCAACAATTGCTCATACAAGTTCTGAGAAACGTTTTCTCGATAATTCGTTTCACAATGACATTTTGCAAGTTCTCGAATAAAGAAACATTGTGTAGATTAATATTCCGTTAGATTTTAAAGAGTTTGTACAGAAATTATGTAAAAAATCACAATTAATAAAATAATTAATGATTATTAAAATATGATGAGTCAAGAAGTATCGAAATATGAAAAAGGCAGGAGATAAGTATGATTCATCTTATCTACCTTAATTAAATCTGATTTGAATAAAAATTATTTGTATAACAACTTGTTAGATAGATAGAAATAGAGAATGATTCTGTCAGACATTGTCACAAATAACTAAATAAATAAAAACCTACATAAGTCGACAAGGTTGGGAATTCAGGGAGCCGCCATGATAAGAATGAATTTGCATAAGACGCCCGTTATGATAAATATTTGTCAGACTACTAAATATTTAATAAATAATCAAATAGTTGTAATAAAATTGTAGTTTTAAATTGCATACATATTGAATGTTGAATAAAAGAACTGTTAAAAACGATCAGTGGATAATCGTTTATTTTTCATAGATGAGCACATGGCGCACCAAAGATAGAATATGGCGGACGATGCGATTAGAGCGGCGACTGACAGATGCCCGGAAACTCACTGGATTAATAAAATGTTAGACACGACTTATTGATAATTGTTTATTACCTTACGTTTCTCCAAGTTTCGTATCTTGTGCTCGATTACGGTAATTGCTTGGCGTATTGGTTCTGTGGCCTCCGTAGAGGCCTGTTTCTCTAGTTTAGGGTTGGCAGAAGGCATCCTTCACGGGCAACAAACGCGAACTGGAATGGCAGTCGTGGATATCCGCGCGTAGGGGAAGTTTCCTGGCTTCGCGCATGCGTTGTTAGCCTCCATGACTTCTTCCCACTGTTGCAAATTTTGAAGAACAACAGACCGCTGCAGAATGTACACCCAAACGCATAAATGCCTGGTTCATACCTTAAGAGCTAGACCTATACCGTCTGAGTAATTACCGACTGAGAGGAGTTTTTTTTTTTTTTTATAAAGTTTTGTATCTATATTTTTTTTTTTTTAATATTCCATGAATAAATTCTTAGGCTAAGCAGTTTTAAATAACAATTAATATTCTCACTTTAAATAATTTATTAACTTTATTGTTGGACTGATAAACTGTTGAACTTTTACTAACAAAAGTTAAATAAAAAGGGCAAGATTAAATTAATCAATTATTTTGTAATTCTGAGCCTAAACAAATGTTCCAATAGTCCAGTCAATATGCTTTGAAAAACAGCCTAATTTAAAAGTGCATTGAACATTGATCGATTTTGTTCATTAGATTGTTTTTAGTAACGACAAACATCAGTATGAATTTGTGACCATATGCCAAAATGTGTTTTTTTGTTTATAAAAATTTAGCAATTTTTCGCATGTGTAAATTAGATATCACGAAAACAACGCAACGGAAATCGAGACATGATACGTACATATAAATTCAAACTATTATAACAGTTTGACAATTTTTCGAAGAATAAAATGAGACCAGTTTCAGATTTCTAGTATTTATGTTTCGCGAAATATTCCATTTTTTTATTGAAAAAAGCACTACAATCCTATAAACAATTAACTGTAGCTCATTAACTAATGATAATTGCTCGGATGGTATCAAAATTTTTGATAGACCAGGCATTAATGACGCCGAGTGTACACCCGAACGCATTAATACCCTCCGAGTAATTACCGAAAGAAGGCTTCTTCCACAACGCATCAAGATTGTTTTTTTCGCAAGCTGTAATAAGTGGAGTCCGACCTCTTCCATCGACAGCTTCAATATTGGCATAATGATCCAAAAGGCATTTTATTGCATCTGGTTTGTTACTTTCGCAAGCTGCAATAAGTGGAGTCGAACCTCTTCGATCGACAGCTTCAATATTTGCATAATGATCTAAAAGGCATTTTATGGCATCAAGATTGTTTTTTTCGCAAGCTGCAATAAGTGGAGTCCAACCTCTTCCATCGACAGCTTCAATATTTGCATGATGATCCAAAAGACATTTTATTGTATCGGGTCGGTTACTCTCGCAAGCTGTAATAAGTGGAGTCCGGCCAACTGGATCGACAGCTTCAATATTTGCATCATGATTTAAAAGACATTTTATTGTATTGAGATTGCTATAGGCGCAAGCTTTCATAAGTGGAGTCCGACCACCTTCATTTACAGCTTCAATATTCGCATGATATTGCAGCAATAGTTCGATAAGCGCAACAGTCATTTTTCTCTTCGTCCGGCAAACTAAATGGAGAGATCTAGAACCTTGATTATCAACAGCAGAAGGATTAGCATCGTTATCCAACAAAAATTTAGCTATCACGTAATCACATCTGTAACAAGCCTCTAAAAGTGGAGTTCGGCCATCCGAATTTGCAGCTTCAATATTGGCATTATATTGTAGTAATAATTGTAGTATACTTATTGAGCCATTCATTTTGACTGTATGGAAAATCGGTGTACAACCCTGTTGATCCGTAGCGTTAGGATTGGCATGATTTTCTAACAGATATTTAACTGCTACATCATTATTATGTATACAAGCAGTGATAAGTGGAGTCCAACCACATTTATTTCCAGCCGCTTCAATATCTGCATTGTGTTCCAGTAATAATTTTATTATTGTGTTGGATACCAAGACTTCAAGTGAACTTAATCTTTATTTAGTAACTTAAGTACATTAAAGTTTTGAGATGAGATGCTTTTCGTACAGAGATTTTGACAAAACTGATTGCTTAATCCTAGGGAACATTCTTATTTAAAGGGTCTAAATTTCGAGGGAAAGGGTAAGAGTCCTGTGACGTAACTAGAGTAGAAAAAATGATATGAACCTGTAAACAGGAAGCGATTTCACTTTGGTGAAATCGTAACGAATTGGGAACTTAAAATTTGGAAGTTTGGAGAATATAAAAAAAAGGGTTAGGACGATTTCTCTTGGAAGGTATTTTAAAAGGGCTGTTTTATGACAGGATACATAAAAAAGGAGTTCGTGACAAATATTAGAAACTCTAGTGAAATCGGTTCTTACTTATGATAATGGGAATGGTATCTAACACCTTCCTCGTTAAGTATGAAGGCATTGGTCTTCAATACTCTTGAAATAATTTAGTGTATAAATTTAAAATAGTACATAATAGGAATAACACATGAGAAATGAACAATAATTTTGAAATAATTAAGAATAATAGAACGTAAGATTATAAAAAATATATCGGTTATATCGGTGTTGTGCTTCTTCTAAGTCGGATAGCTGGTGGTGTCTGGTTATCTTCTATTCGTACTTCTGCCGGTGAGTCTTCTTCTGCAATTTCTGGAAGTGGAGTTCTTCCTCTAAGAGGTTGGTTGGACCTTTCTCGAAGAACGATGTCGCCGCTGGCTTCTTGGTATTCTTTTCGAAGATCAGAATCGAAGTTGCAATTGATAAAGTTTTTAATGACAGGTGGTAATATTTCACCATTCTGAGGACTTCGTGTAAAACAGCAAAGTCTTTTAATCCAATATAGACATCCACACCATCGACAGCAGTTAATCCAGATTATCATTATTACTAATGCTGTTAGTACGTATATTAATATGCTGTACCAACTTGAATGTGTAACGATAAATGGTTCGTTGAGTTGTTTAGTTAATATTTCGTCAAAATCATTCAATTTCTTCGATGCAAATTTTAGGTCAGTGAGGTCTATATTAGTTAGTTTCACAGGTTTCAATTTGAGAGAGATAGGATGTTCGAGTCTTGATGAATAAATACAGCAATCGTCACTTATAAGCTTGATAGGAGGCACGTAATATGTGACGTTTTTATTACCAAAATCTGTTGGTTCGATTGCGTACAATGTAGTATATCCCTTGCACTGATTGCTGAGGTGCAGGATTCCTGTTCGATGAAGGACTATGTCTTCCATGTGGTGATGGTCATCACAGACGAGAGTCAGTGTTGTTGGATCGTGTAAGACGTAAATCCATCTGTTGTAGTTGATATATGTCCAGGATTCGATAGTAGCCTTAATTTGTTTTACTTCGCAATTAGGTGGTATCTTCTTGGTATGAGATAGTAGAAGTTCCATCTCACAGTTTGGAGGATCTGTTGCTTTTATTGCATGAATGTTCGTGCAGATGTACTCTCCATTTTGATACTCGCTGCATTCAGACAACTCTTGCAAGAATACATGGTGGGTTTTGGAAAGTGATAAAAGGAAATAAGGAGCTTGAGGTTGAATATAGGAAAAGTAAGAGTGATTTTGATGTTGTATTGGAAGAGGTATGAGGTGATAAAGGTCATAGAGAACCTTTTTCGCTAATGGTATTTTGAAAGCAAAAATGACATTATTTTCGTGAAAAAATATATCTAATTTCATAAATTTATAGAATGTGATGATGTTATTACGATTTGGTTCTAAGATAAATTCGTTTTCTCCTTTGTATTTTGATAACTCTTCAAGTAATATAGATGGACTAAGTAGAGAAAGAGACGGTTGGTTGTAGATTCCTAAGTTCACAGATTCAACAAATTCTCGATATTCCTGTAACTTTTTACTTGTAAAAATTTGCAATGATAATATGTGTTCGGTCATCAGAGATCCCGCGAGTAATAATTGTAATTGGCTATTTGTCTCTGATGCAAATTGCTCGATTTGTTTTATATTTTCGTTTAGCTTGTATTCTTGGCTTTTCAGTGAAAGTAGAGAGCTATTGAAATTTTTTATGGTACTGGTCATTATTTGGACTTGGGATTTTAAAAGAGTTTGTGTTTGTTTGTCATTGTTCAGTAATGTTTTTATACTGTCAGTATAAAATTGAGCGTCGTCGGCGTCTGGTGTTCCAAACAGCCAGTTGAGTGCATATGAAACACCATTTATCAGTCCACGTCGTTTTCTAAGTTTTAGATCGCTGATCATTCCGAGAAGAATATCGTTTTGTTTATTGATAACTTGGATTTCTGATTCTATCAAGGCTAAAGTTTTTTCGCAATGATAGTGACCTTTGTTATGGTCTTCTGGTTGAATTAAACCTTTACTGCAAAGACCACGAGTTCGCGTTAGACTTTCAATCAACGTTTTTCGGCCTTCATTAAGATGAGTATAGTTAAGGTGAGTTATCAATGTTAGTTTAGAGTTGGATACTTTAGATATTCCTAATTTATCATAAAAGATTCCACTGGAATTGGTAAGGACGTTATTTTGGTAATAGGAACTAAAGGTTGGGTGAAGAGTCATGAAAAGTAGCAAGAGTATTGCGTTCATCTGGAAAGAAAAGTTTCAGTAGGTTAGTGTGGTATGTGATAACCTTTTTGCCTACTTGAACATCTACTGTTTTGTTAGGGTGTACGTGCACGATTTTAAATGGGCCTTTAAAATGGCTAGATAGTTTTTTTGATAGTCCTGGCCGGATCTGTTTTTGATAGATACAGACTAAATCATTAACTTTGAATGAAACCTTTTTTGCAGTTTTATCGTAATTTTCTTTGCTTTTTTCTTTTGAAGTTTGAGTATGATCCCGGGCTATTTTGAAAGAGACATTGAGTCTGTGTTGTAAGGATCGAATGTAATCGTCATATGTATAATGGAATTTAGGTTCTTGACAAATAGAAGAAGGTAGATATGGTTTGTAACCGAAGAGTAGTTCATAGGGGGAGTAATTCGTAGACTTATGCAGGGAGGTATTATAGCTGAACATCGCAAATTGTAAATATTCGTCCCAGTTAGATTGGTCAGCCTTAATATAATGTTTTAGATAATCTTTTAGGGTTAAATGGGAACGCTCTAATGCACCATTTGTCTGTGGGTGATATGGAGTTGTTGTCAGATGTTTAGTTTTGAAGAGACTTGCTAGTTCTTTTATTAAATTAGACATAAAATCCGTGCCTTGGTCTGTCAAAAATTTCTTAGGGATTCCAAAACTGGTGAATATTTGTGTTAGTATCTTAGCTACTGTAGTAGCTTCGTGATTCGGAGTTGGATATGCAAAAGAATATTTCGTGAGATCGTCTTGCGCGGTCACGATAAATTTGTTTCCTAATTCGGTAAGAGGAAGTGGACCTACTATGTCGATTGCTAATCTTTCGAATGGTTTTTCGGACGTCGTTGTAATTTCCATAGGTTGCTTGGTTGGTTTGAAATTCGTCTTATTTAATTGACATGAATGACATGTTTTAATATATTTTCTTATGTCGGATTTCATGTTTGGCCAAGAGTATTGTTCTTTGATTTTTGCATAGGTTTTATTAAAACCATAATGTCCTGCTAATTTGCTATCATGATTTTCTTTAAGAATTATTTTTATTTGATCTTGGTCTTTAGGATAAGTTTTCTGAGTATTTAGAATTGTTATTTCGTTTTTTGGATAGATGAATTTAATCATTTCGTTTAAGTGAGAAATTTTTATATTAGTATCTTTTACGGGTGGAACAAATACGAATTTCTGATTTCCGATTTCAGGTTTGATATTTTTTAGAGTTTCAAAGATATTCTTATACTCTAGCTTGTCGTGATGATGATTTTTGGGAAAGAGGATATAACCTATTTGATTTTTATTTTGAATTTTTGAGTATCCGTTTATTGATGATTTTATCTCAGTTAAATCGAAGTTTGTTTGTAGGTAATTTGAGTATTCGTTACTCTCGTCTAAATCTTGTGACCAAAGTATTACGTAAGGAACATGAAGTTTAGGTAATGGGGTTTTTTCGATTTCATATTCAATGACGTCTCGATTCATGTAATGATACTTGATAAAGCTTTGATAATTTAATTCAATCTTTTCGGTTTTATTAACGTGACTAATAATGTGATTTATATGTTCGGTTTGATTAAGTCGAGAAAGTCCATCTGCGTTGGAATTAATTCTACCTGGTTTGTATTTAATTTGGTATTGGTACTCACTGAGTCTCAGTCTCCATCGTACAAGTTTAGAAGAGGGATTTCTGCAATTAAACAGCCACTGGAGTGGTCGATGATCAGTGAAAATATCAAATTCTCTTCCATACAGATATGGTCTGAAGTGTTCGACTGAAGCAATGATTGCTAATAATTCTTTTTCAGTGGTTGAATAGTTTTGCTCGGCTTTATTTAATGTTCTAGAATAATAGGAGATTGGTAGGTCGTCATCGTTTTTGATTTGTGATAAAACGCCACCAATGCCTACATTGGATGCATCGCAAGTTAATGTAAAGCGAAGTTTAAAGTCGGGATACTGTAATAGAGGTTCGTTGATCAGGTAATTCTTTAATTTGTGAAACGCTTGTTCTTGATCTTTAGACCAAACGAATGGAGTTTCTTTTTTCAACAATATAGTGAGTGGTTTAGCTATAGTTGAGAAGTTAGGGATAAACTTTCTGTAGTAGCCTATCATTCCAAGAAATATTTTAACATGTTTTGGATCTTTTGGACTAACCATGTTTGAAATTGCTTGTACTTTATTGGGATCAGGTTTGACACCTTGATTTGTTATTACATGACCTAAATAGACGCAGGAGCGTTTTAAAAATTCACATTTGTCGGGTTGTAATTTTAGATTATATTCGCGTAATCTAGAGAAGACATTGATTAATTTTCTATTATGGTCCTCTAATGATGAACCGTATATAACTATATCATCGATATAGACAAAGCATTGTTTATTATTTAAACCCATTAAGACAGTCTGCATCATACGCTGGAATCGAGCTGGTGCATTTTTTAAGCCAAAAGGCATGCGTGTATACTCGTAGTGACCCTCGGGGGTCGAGAAAGCTGTTTTTGGAGCGTCTTTTGGGTCCATTCTAATCTGGTGGAACCCACTGGCTAGATCTAAAGTGGTGTAGTATTGTGCATGTCCTAACTGGTCTAGAATATCCTCAATATTAGGGAGAGGGTATGCGTCACCTACTGTCTTTTCGTTTAGTCTTCTATAGTCTATTACGATACGCCATTTCCGTTCTCCAGAGGCGTCCAGTTTTTTCGGGACTACCCAAAGTGGACTTGACCAGGGGCTAGTTGATGGTTTGATGATGCCGTGTTTTAGCATTTTTTCAATCTGTTGATTGACTTCTTGTCTATGAATCTCGGGATATCTATAAGCTTTTACATGGACCGGAATATTATCATAGGTTTCAATTGAATGGAGATCTGCAGTAGTGGTCGTTAATTGTTCATCTGATAAAAGAAAAATATCGCTGAATGTCTCACAAATTTCTTCTATAGATTCTCGTTCTTCTAGATTTAAGTGATTGAGCCGAAGTTTGTATTTCACCATAATATGCTGATCTTGTTTTTCATTTTTACTAGCAGCAGTGAAAATATGTGCTTGGGTTAGAGTTTCTTCAATTTTTATCAAAGGGGTAGAGATTTGCTTGACTTCGTTGGAGGTATTGATTACGGTAATTAAAGCAAGATTTTGGTCGTGAATTTTTATAATTGAGTTAGGAATGATTAAATTTGGGTCTTGATTTAGATTTTGTGATTCTACGATTCCTTCTTTGAGTTTTTTAGCGTTCTCTACTTTTACAGTAATTACAGTTTCTGTTCTAGGACTTGTAATGATTGAGTTTATGTATTGAGGAGTATTTGTATAAAGAGGTATCTCAAAAGGTAATGATTCGATTGACAATAGAGCTTTGCTATAGTCAATATTGCATTTTTTATTTCGTAAGAAGTCTTGACCTACCAGTCCGTCAAACGGTATATTTGTAAGAACGTCAAGTACCTGAGCTGTGAAAGGGATTTTATGACCATGTAGTTGAAGATTTATTTGGGTCTCACCTAATGTTTGGAGAGGCGCGTTTTTAGAAATACCATTTAAGATCATTGATTTAGGATTAGTTATTTTATATTTTTGAATACTCGATGATTTAATTAAAGATACTGATGCACCCGTATCAAGAAGCAATTTTAATGTCCCATCTGAGGAGTTCGACGATTCAGATTCGAATAAGAGGTACGTTAGGTCGGTTGTGTTTATTGTCAACACACTTGCGCGCAAAAAAGAGGTTAAACTTTGATTAGGCTCCTCATAAGATTGGTCGGGTTTTTGGAGTAAATTAGAGGTAGAAGGATCCATTTGATTGGAGTCTTGAATATTTTGGAAATTTACTCTACCTTTAGACTGAGCTGTCTTATTATAATTGTTAGTATGAGATTGATTTTGATTGTTATAATTGTTATTAGGAGTTTGATTATAATGATTTTTCCGATTGTTTGCATGTTGTCTTTTACGACATTCTTCAATGACATGCCCGAATTTTTTACAGTATCGACATTGTTTTTGATTTTGTTCATTGCTATTTGGTGAGTTAAAATTTATCATTTGGTCATTGGAATGAGATTTAAAGTTGGAATTATTTCTAGTTTTATAGGTATTTTTCCGATCGTTAGTATGATGATATTTTAAACGTAGAGCTTTTTCTTCTGTTATTGCGGCCGTAAAAGCATGATTGATAGTCTTAAAGTCACGATATCGAAGCATTTGAGATATTTGTGGATGGCTATGATAAATAAATCTGTTGAGAGTCATATCGGTGATCATAGATATACGACCGACTAGCTTTTCGCCTATTTCTCCCGATGCATGAACAACAGCTAATATTCGCGATGAGAGGTCTTCTAGCCTTTGATAGAATGAAGAAATATTCTCTCCAAAAGTTTGTTTAATGCTACTTAGTTCTTCTAGGAGTTGATCAAATGATTTTCTGTCTTGATAAAGATTTAATAAGAGGTCTGAAATCTCAGCCCAAGTTGTAAGGTTACAGTGTATGTCGATTTGCTCTCTAGCCTTCCCAGTTATCCTACTTTTTACGAATAATAACAAAGCTTTCTTTTGGTTTTCTGATGCTATTTCAAATACCGAATCGACTTGTTTGATGAAGCTGCGAACTTTGTATCGATCACCGTCGAATGTTTGGGGAATCAATTTAATTAAAAAGTCTAAAGAAACAGTTAATGATTCTGAGGATGACGCGTTTGAATCGTTATTTGCCATGATAGATTTAGAAGGTGAATGGAAAGGGTTGTTCTTGCAAGATTGTTGAAATGAGAATATCAAAGTTTGAGCACTTACAGTTACTGCTTACGATGCACGGTTGGGGTAGAGTTGCTAGGTCTACGTTGACAGCCAATCCGTGGTTTCTCCTCGCCTTGAAGTTGGTAGATGATAAAGTGATGTGATCGGTGCTGGAGATGCTACTTCCAGTGTACAACCAGATCGGGAAACTTTATCTTGTCCGTGGTCCGATGAAAACAATAAAAATTGTCGCGTGTCAGGGTGGAGTTGCTGCTTTCCACTTACACTGAACTGAAGCGTCGAACCAATCCGATTCCTCGTCGCCAATTTGTTGGATACCAAGACTTCAAGTGAACTTAATCTTTATTTAGTAACTTAAGTACATTAAAGTTTTGAGATGAGATGCTTTTCGTACAGAGATTTTGACAAAACTGATTGCTTAATCCTAGGGAACATTCTTATTTAAAGGGTCTAAATTTCGAGGGAAAGGGTAAGAGTCCTGTGACGTAACTAGAGTAGAAAAAATGATATGAACCTGTAAACAGGAAGCGATTTCACTTTGGTGAAATCGTAACGAATTGGGAACTTAAAATTTGGAAGTTTGGAGAATATAAAAAAAAGGGTTAGGACGATTTCTCTTGGAAGGTATTTTAAAAGGGCTGTTTTATGACAGGATACATAAAAAAGGAGTTCGTGACAAATATTAGAAACTCTAGTGAAATCGGTTCTTACTTATGATAATGGGAATGGTATCTAAC